>NC_080783.1:34475626-34821460 GCF_028018385.1 Neofelis nebulosa
ATGTAAATTCATTATCTTTTGCAAACAAGATATCAGGCTCAAGTTTCCTTCAGACCTTTAATATTTGGCTTGAAATGAAATGCCAAGCATGAGTAACATCTCAAATTACATGTCTAAATGTACAGGACAGAAAACCCTGTTCTTGCATGGTAGATTTACTTTCTTCTACATTTTTTAGACACAAACTCATCTGTTTAAAATGTATAATTCAAGAACTTTCTGGCTAGAGACAGAGTATGCCCCAGAGCAGATTCAGTTCTGCTGATCACCAACAGATGGTCATTTCAACTCAGCCATTATTGTTATTTTTAGCATGTTTGTTTTATATAGATACTTTTGAGGTATCTCAAAAGTAGATACAAACTCCATTTTGTCCCTAAAAGCAGTGCTAGTGGTAGATTGATGGACACAAAAGTAGAAATGGTGTAAAAAAAATTGAAAGTGCAAAAATTATACATATTAAACATATGATTAGACAATAAGAATGATTCTGAAAGACAATTCCATGAAAAAAGATGGACCTGTGCTATTGACAGCAAAAGATGAAGAAATGTGAATGTTTGAAATGGTTTTGCATTAAAAAAAAAATTTTTTTTTTTGAAATGGGGTGCCTGGGTGGCTCAGTCAGTTAAGCATCTGACTTCAGCTCAGGTCATAACCTCATGGTTTGTGGGTTCAAGCCCTGCATCGGGGTCTGTGCTGACAGCTCAGAGCCTGGAGCCTGCTTTGGATTCTGTGTCTCCCTCTCTCTCTGCCCCTCCCCTGCTCATGCTCTGTCTCTCTCTCTCTCTCTTTTAAAAATAAACATTAAAAAAAATTAGAAATTGTTTTGGCAGAGGATGATTGTTAAAGTGGGATGCCTTTTTAGTTATTTATTCAAAGATTAATTCATTTAAAGTTAGGAATTTAAGAATTTAAAGGCTAAGCATGGTGAATGCAAGTGCTTCTGTGGAAACTTATCAGAAACCACAGATGGCACCATGGGTTTTTCCTTATCTGCAGGTGAAGCTCTGGTGCGGATTCCTTAGCTGCCAGAAGTTCCCTCCCTTCTGCTGTTGGTAGAGATTGTGGCGGGGGTTTGTCTGCCTCAGCAAATATTTATTGTAAACAAAACAGAAGTTTTTTAAAAATGCCCAAAATGTATCATATCAGGTAGAAAGGAATGCAGAGCCCATAAACCTGAATCTCACTCATGGTTTTGGACTTTAAACCAATGGATTTAACAGCCTTTGGAATCCAACCTGTTTGTAAGTAGAGCTGCCTCCGTATATTTCATATTCTGAAAATCCTACTGATCTTTAAATCTAAGAAAGATCTCTAAAAAGGGGGGGGGGATACAAAAAAAAAGAGATGATACCAAAAAAGGGGGGATACAAAATATTTGCTGGGCACAATTCCGGTTTCCTGAGGGTGAACTTTACAACTGCTGGTAGAATAGCTATGCTGAATATAGCCGATTGTAATATACTGGGGCACATCAGTCCAGCTAGACGTGATGTTGACGTGTGGTCTCTGCCATTGTGAGGTCTGCTGATCACTCTTCAGGTTGGATTGTGATGGTGACACCCCACCCCTTTTTTCAACTGTTATACTAAAGCAATCATACTGTCTTTTTTGTGGTTTAATACCAGGTTTTAAAATTAATGGGTTTTTTGGTAAATCTTACCTTTGATGTAGCTGGACAACATTAAAATTAGTGCATATCTGCATCAAAAATCTATTTAATGTATAAATATAGTAAATTTATTTTATTTTTTAAATTATACAGGTTATCTTTAGACCGGATTAGGGTTGTTGCTGCCTAAAAGAGCTCCTGCTGATGGTGATTGGCACTCTTCCCATTTCTCCATGCAAATAAGCAGACGACATGTACTCTAAATTAATCCCCAAAGTATTATTTGTATAGTAAAGTTTTAAAGTGTATTTGTAATTTAAGTATTTGTTAAATCTTTTTTTTTTTTTTTTAATGTTTAGTTTGAGGGTGGGAAGGAGCAGAGAGAAAGGGAGAGAAGGAATCCCATGCAGGCTCCTCGCTGTCAGCATGGAGCCTGATTTAGGGCTTGATATCACAGTTCCTGAGATCATGACCTGAGCCAAATTCAAGAGTCGGATGCTTAACTGACTAAGCCACCCAATAGCCCTTATGTGTTTGTTAAATTTTTTGTTTACTTTAATTGTAGGCTCTGTGCTTTTGTTGAGATGAGGTTTCTCTGAATTGTTTTAGTCTTTTCTGTAAGCCTATTTTGGCCAGCATATCCTGTTTTAAGGAAGTAGCAAGATTTTTTTTAAGGCACAGAACCTATATTTAGGCACAGACTGTTGACCATTTAGTTTCCATGGCTAGGCTAAACTAAGTCATTAGCCATGATGTGTTCTTCCAATAATATCTCTATCAATGACATGTTTTGGTTGTTCTTCTTAAGTCGTACTCTTGTTTAAGTAAGTCACTTGGCTATTTTACTTTATTTTCTCCTAGATGTGCATGATTTATAAAGGTTGGCTTCTTGTTAAATAATGCATGTTTGGTTGATCAGAGAAAAGCATTGAAGTTGTTCCTGAAAAGAGTGAATAAAAATGGAGCATAAAAAATAGTTGGTGCTCAAGGAGATACTAAGAATATGTTGTACGAACGAGGAAGGGCACTGAAAATGTGTTGTTTGTGCTTGTCAGAGTTTGCCAGCAGTTTCTACTACATTTAGAACTCTGATTCTGCAGTCTTTCTTAGAAAGGAAAATGATAAATGTCACTAAACTGACATCACTTGTTATAGGGCAGGCAGTAAATGGGATTTCTTATGTTAAGAGAAAAATGCCATTAAGTGTCACAAGTACAGTTTACATTGTTCCCAACTTTGTGTAAGGCACAATAACAATAATATTATTAATGATACTAAAGTAATACCATTTAGTAATGATAGAAATAGTAACTAATATTTGCATAGAATTTACTCTATTCTAAAGCATTGTTCTATTACATGTATTAGCTTGTGTAATTCCCCCAACCGATTCTCTGAGGTGGGTGTTAATACTGTCCTCTCCTAACTCACTTAATCCCCATAGCCACCAAATAAATAGAGCCTGTTATTAGGTCCATTTTTAGATGAAAAAAATGAGATGAAGTAATTTGTCCAAGGTCGTACAACTAGTAAGTGGTTCAAATATAGGCAGCCTAGGTCCAGAATCCATGTTCTTAACCACTGTTAGTAGGCTGGATAATGGCTGTCAAAGAGACCCAGATCCTAATACTCTGGAACCTGTGAATATTACCTTATATGGCGTAAGGGATTTTGCAGAAGGGACTAAATTAAAGATTTTGAGATGGGGAGGTTATCCTGGATTTTCTAGTTGGGTCCTAAATGTGATCATAGGTGTCCATATTTATACAAGGGAGGTAGAGAGTGATTTGATGAAGGTTTTATAGCAGTAGAAGCAGAGAGATTTGAAGATGCTTTGCTACTACTGGCTCTGAAGGTGGAGGAAAGTGTCCTGAGCCAAGGAATGCAGACTTAGAAGCTAGAAAAGACAAGGAAATGGATTCTTCCCTAGAGCCTTCAGAAGAAGCACAGACCTTCCAATACCTTGGTTTTGGCCCATTGAAACCACTTCATCCTTTGATGTCCAGAACTGTAAGATAACAAACTGGTGTCGTTTCAAGCCACTAAATTTTTGGTAATTTGTTGCAGCAGCAGTAGGAAACCAATATAGCTTCTATGCTATGAATAAAGGTACTAATAGTTAAGACTTTTATTGTAACATCCCTTCCCCAGAATCCTTGAAGGAATGAACTTCAGTAAAAATCTTCTTCAGTTGTCCTGCTTTATAAGGCACCCGTCACTTTATTGCTCAGTTCTTTTCTCTTTATATATGAAGATTATTCAATCGTTAGACTATAGAGTAGTCTAAACAGGGTAGCTATTCTGAGCTCAGAGTTGGCTGTTGAGCCAGAAATTTAAGAAATACTAGGCAGAAGACATCATCTTTTCTTTAGGCCCAAACAAAAGGGGAAGCTGAAGGGAATGAGCATTTTAGTGTCTACTGTATGTCAGGTACCAAACTAGGAATTTCTATTTTTTATGTAGTTCTCATACCTGACCCTCCCTATAAAGAGTAAATTATTACTCCCACCTTGACAATGAGGAACTGTTAAATAATGTGCTCAGGGTCAGAAGACAAGTAAATAAGATAAAAATTCAGGTTTGTCTGATGCCAAGGTGCATACATTGTTTTATGCTCAGCATTGCTACTCCAAACTAATCCTACTGAGGCACTCAGATCTAGACTAGGGCACATCCAAAGGGTTTATTTACTTAGCTCTAAAGAGTCATCGGAAAGAACATATCATTTCCAGATCATCTCTGACCTGGTACACAGTCTTCTGGTTAGGCAGGTTCCTGGATTGCCCTGGAAGTCTAGATTCTTCCTGCACGACTCTGAGGATGGACTTAGTTCTGTATTCAACTTGGTATTCTTTATTCTTATATAGAAGAGTTAAGGCTAAACAATTAACATCACCTCCAAAACTAATTAAAAAGCAATCCTCCAGAGCAAAGATCTGGAGTCCATAGTTGAACTTTATACACAGTTTTTTTGTGACTGTGTTTCTATGTGATACATGTAAATATAAAAAACAGAAAAAGTAGGAATGCTATAATAAGAGTAAACCACCTAGTAGGTAAGAGTGGCAGGCAGAAGGTCCCAAGGTTATCATTAGATTTTCACAATGGTCTTTGATTAAAATATGTTTAAGAACCATAGTTCTATTTAAAAACCAATTTGGCCCAGTATGAGAGGCACTTGGCTTCTATTCTATCCTTTTTCATCTCCCTCCTGCTCCCTCTCTTTCTTCCTTTTTTATCTTCCTTTCCTCTCTACTTCTTTCTTCACATGCAAATTTATAACTTACTACTTTTTAAAAAATGCTTTCTTATATATTGAAATAACTTTAAATACACTTGTAAGTGTAGGAAATAAAAGTCTATTCTTTACTGAAATTCTTCAGGAAGTAGTGATCTAATTATAAGTATCTAAATGTAGGGTGGAACCCTGTTTAAGAAGTTGATCTAGGAAATCATTGATTTAGACAGATGATTATTTAATACCTGAATTATTTTACTACTAGATCGGGAGTTGGCAAACTTTTTCTGTAAAGGGTCAGAGAGTAAATATGTTAGGTGTTGCCTGACTTATAAGGTCTCTGTCACAATTACTAAGCTCTCCCACTGAGGCATGAAATCCCAATCACTTATCAATAAGTGAGTGTGGCTGTGTTCCAGTAAAACTTCATTTATGACACTGAAATTTGAATTACATATAATTGTCACACATTTTGAATCATTTTAACTTTGATTTTTTTCAACTATTTAAAAATGCAAAAACTATTCTTTAAAAAAATTTTTTTTAAGGTTTATTTATTATTGAGAGACAGACACAGAGTGTGAGCAGGGGAGGGGTAGAGAGAGGGGGAGACACAGAATCCAAAGTAGGCTCCAGGCTCTGAGCTGTCAGCACAGAGCCCGACATGGGGCTCAAACTCACAAACTGTGAGATCATGACCTGAGCCGAAGTCGGTTGCCCAATCAACTGAGCCACCCAGGCGTCCCAAAAATGTAAAAACTATTCTTATCTCAGGGGCAGGCCAAATTCATCTTTCAGGCAATAGTTTGCTTACCCTGCACTAGATAGCCTATTATACACTAGCATGCTTATTCTTATATTTGCATTACCATTCTATTTTTAAAAATACATTGCCGGGTTAATAATCTGTAAATTTGGGTCTCTGGAGTATTATAATTTAAAAGACCTTGGTAAAGATTATATGTAACATAAAGACTTAAGAAAGTTTTTGTTTGCCTACTGACGAATCATTATCCCCTCCCCCACTTCTTTGTTGGCAGAACCCCTAATTAAGATTTTGTTCAAATACCTGATGGTCATATATTTCAGAGTTTGCTTTCTTCTTCCTCCCAGTTTCACAGTATGGGAGTGGGCAAATCTTTATTGGTTTGATCCAATTTTCATTCCTTTTCCTTTGTGGTGATTGATTTAGGAATGGCAATTTGGACAATAAGGTACATGGGGAAGAATTCAATTGCATACAATAGACTGATCTTGCATATGAAAATGAATTTTTGACAGCTGGAGTTAAAATCAAAATACCTAAAGAAATACTTTTGAATTTTACTTCATTTTGCACTGGCCACTGCAGATTGCTGTCTTAAGTTTTTTTATTTTTTTGTTTTTGATTTTTTTAAGTCAAGTTAGTTAACATACAGTGTAGTATTGGTTTCAGGAGTAGAACCCATTGATTCATGACTTTCATGTAACACCCAGTGCTCATCCCAACAAGTGTCCTCCTTAATGCCCTTCACCCCTTAGGCCCATCCCCCTGCCCACCTCCCCTTCAGCAACCCTCGGTTCATTCTCTATATTTAAGAGTCTATTATGGTTTGCCTCCCTCTCTGTTTTTATCTTATTTGTCCTTCCTTTCCCCTGTGTTCATCTGTTGTGTTTCTTAAATTCCACATATGAGTGATCTTCTGATATTTGTCATTCTCTGACTTCTTTCACTTATCATAATTGCCTCCAGTTCTATCCATGTTGTTGCAAGTGGCAAGATTTCATTCTTTTTGATCACTGAATAATATTCCATTATATATGTATACCACACCTTCTTTAAAAAATTTTTTAATGTTTACTTGTTTTTGAGGGAGAGAGAGAGAGCACAAGTGAGGGGGTGGGTAGAGAGAGAGAGAGGGAGACACAGAATCTGAAGCAGGCTCCAGGCTCTGAGCTGTCAACACAGAGCCTGATGCGAGGCTCAAACTCACAGACCACAAGTCATGACCTGAGTTGAAGTCAGAGGCTTGACTGACTGAGCCACCCAGGTACCCCAACCATATTTTCTTTATTAATTCATCAGTCAATGGACATTTGGGCTCTTTCCATAATTTGGCTTTGGGGATAGCACTGCTATAAACATTAGGGTGCATGTGCCCCTTCAAATCATCATTTTTGTATCCTTTGTATAAATAACCTAGTAGTGCAATTGCTGGGTCGTAAGGTAGTTATATTTTTAACTTTTGGGGGAACCTTCATACTGTTCTCCAGAGTGACTGTACCTGTTGGAGACAAGGGAAACAAAAGCAAAAAATGAGCTATTGGGACCTCATCAAGATAAAAAGCTTCTGCACAGTGAAGGAAACAACAAAACTAAAAGGCAACCAATGGACTGGGAGAGGATATTTGCAAATGACATATCAGATAAAGGGTTAGTATCTAAAATCTATAAAGAACTTATCCAAATTCAACACCCAGAAAACAAGTAATCCAGTGAAGAATGGCCAGAAGACATGAATAGACACTTTTCCAAAGATGACATCCAGATGGCTAACAGACACATTAAAAGATGCTCAACATCACTCATCATCAGGGAAATACAAATCAAAACCACAATGAAGTACCATCTCACACCTGTCAGAATAGCTAAAATGAACAAATCTGGAAACAATAGATGTTGGCGAGGATGCGGAGAAAAGGAAACACTTTTACACTGTTGGTGGGAATTAAGTTTTTATTTATATTCCAGTTAACATACAGTGTAATATTAGTTTCAGGTGTATAATATAGGGATTCAGCATTTCCATAAAACACCCAATGCTCATCACTAGTGCACTCCTTACTCCCATTACCTATTTAACACATCCCCCCCCCACCCACCTCCAGTCTGGTAACCATCAGTTTGTTCTCTGTAGTTAAGAGTCTGTTTCTTGGTTTGTCTCTCCCTTTTTTCCTTTGCTCGTTTGTTTTGTTTATTAAATTCCACATATGAATGAAACCATACGGTATTTGTCTTTCTCTGACTTATTTCACTTAGCATAATACTTTGTAGTTCCATCCATGTTGCAAATGGCAAGATTTCATTCTTTTTTATGGCTGAGTAATATTCCAGTGTGTGTGTGTGTGTGTGTGTGTGTGTGTGTGTGTGTGTGTACATACCGCATCTTCTTTATCCATTCATCAGTTGATGGACACAGGCTGTTACCGTAATTTGGCTATTATAAATAATGTTGCTGTAAACATCAGGATGCATGTATCCATTTGAATTAGTCTTTTTGTATTCTTTGGGTAGATACCTAGTAGTTGCTAAATCATAGTGTAGTTCTAATTTTAATTTTTTGAGGAGAATCCATATTGTTTTCCATACTGGCTGCACCAGTTTGCATTCCCACTAACGGTGCACAAGTGTTCATTTTTCTCCACATCCTCGCCAACACGTGTTGTTTTTTGTGTTTTATATTTTAGCCATTCTGATAAGTGTGAGGTGATATCTCATTGTAGTTTTGATTTGTATTTCCCTGATGATGAGTGATGTTGAGCATCTTTTCATGTGTCTGTTAGCCATCTGTGTGTCTTCTTTGAAAAAATGTCTATTCATGTCTTCTGCCCATTTTTTAATTGGATTATTTGTATTTTGGGTGTTGAATTGTATAAGTTCTTTGTATATTTTGGATACTAATCCTTTATTAGATATGTTCTTTGCAAATATCTTCACCCATTCTGTAGATTGCCTTTTAGTATAGAATTTTTAAATTTGTATTTATTAAAATTTTCTGAATTCAAATAGAAAAATTAAATTTTTATTATGTCAACAAAAAATTATAACTTCTTTTTTGGGAAGGAGTTGTTTATTCCATTATGTCTTTTTTTCCTTACACAATGTATTCTTCAAAAAAAAGGCAACCCTATGCCAATAATCACAGAAGTTTTCCAAATTTTACTGGTCCGTGTAAACCTTAAAGTCTGGGTGTTGGAAATCTTGGTCTGTACTCAGTAAACTCCATTCTTACTACCCCACTTCCTGACTCCTTGCAGCCTGGCTCTGGGCCTAACTTTGTGGCTGAACTGGTTTCTAGAAGGTTAACATTGATTCTATGGTCTCAGCACCCTCTTTTTAAACCAAATTTCCCCTTTGCCTTTTCTGTAATGTTTAATTCTGTTGCCTATTTCATCATTGAAACTCTTTTGCCTAGCATTTACTGAGAACACTTCTGTATCTACCTCAGTGACCATTTTTCAGTTTCTTTTAATGCCTTTATTTTGTTCCTGTTGTGACTCTTGTTTACAATGCCTGTAAATAGTATGCATGAGAATGAATTAGCCATAAATAGAAGCTGCAAGTTGCTAAGTAGAGACTATTTAGTAGAGACTGTCTTTTGATATAAAGCTAGGCTTATAATCAGTATTAAATAGTTTCCCTAACTGATAACAGTTGTTTTTTTCAAGTACACACATATGTTTAATGCATTGCATTCCTTGGTATGTATCTTTATTAAACCACTTCTTTTTTATTGGACTTAAAATTTTTTTTTAATATTTATTTATTTATTTATTTTTGAGAGAGACAGAGAGAGAGCGGGGAGGGGCAGAAGGAGAGAGAGAATCTCAAGCAGGCCAGATCTGAGCTGTCAGTGCAGAGCTCAATGCGGGGCTCGAACTCACAAACCGTGAGATCATGACCTGAGCCAAAATCAAGACTTGGATGCTTAACTTACTGAGCCACCCAGGTGCCCCTTAACCATTTCTTTATGGATATTTTCTTTCCATTTGTGTGCATATGCTTTTTTAAAAAAATAACCACATGTGCATTCTTGTGCCTACGTCTTGACACACTTTGTGAATATAACCACATTATAAATTCATAGTGGTAGAATTGTTGAATTGTAGTGTATGTGCACTTAAAAGTTTGGTATACAGGGGCGCCTGGGTGGCGCAGTCGGTTAAGCGTCCGACTTCAGCCAGGTCACGATCTCGCGGTCCGTGAGTTCGAGCCCCGCGTCAGGCTCTGGGCCGATGGCTCGGAGCCTGGAGCCTGTTTCCGATTCTGTGTCTCCCTCTCTCTCTGCCCCTCCCCCGTTCATGCTCTGTCTCTCTCTGTCCCAAAAATAAATAAAAAACGTTGAAAAAAAAAAATTAAAAAAAAAAAAAAAAAAAGTTTGGTATACATTGCCAAATAGCCTTTCTAAAAGTTTGTACCAGTTTACACTTTTATCAACAGTATGAGTGCTGCTTTTTCCATGCCCTCTCCAACAATGAATATAATAAAACTTAATGTTTGTTTATCTAATGGGTGAAAAATGTTTACATTTTTATTTATTTTAGTTATAGTGAGGTTGAGCATATTTTATATTATTGGTTCTCAACTGGGAATGTTTTTGCCTACCAGGGGACATTTGGCAATGTTTGCAGACATTTTTGGTTGTTACAACTGAGAGAAGGTCTGGGGAGAGAATTCTGCTGGCATACTGCTAAACATCCTGCAATGCACATGACAAAGCATTATCCCCAGATACCAGTAGTGCCAGAGTTGAGAAACTATTTTATATTATTCCACTTCATCTCTTTTGTTGGTTTATTATCTGTAATTCTTGAGTTATTTTATTGGTTACTTTCAGGTTTATAGTATATAGCTTTAACTTATCACAGATTACCTTCAATAATGTTTTACCATTTCACGTACAATATAAAAGCCTTATAACAGTATATTTTCATTTTTCTCCTCCTGGCCTGTAGTACTATAATACATTTTACTTCTACATATGCTATAGACTTCACAAAAATAATTATAATTATTATTAGTAGTAGTATTAGTATTATTTTAAACAGTTGAGTATCATTAAATTTTTTAAACATTATAATTTATTATTAGATTGCACATATTTCAGGTGAATAATTTGATAACTTTTGGCATGTATATATAATTGTGAAACCAACACCAAATGTCACAATAATGAACATATTCATCATCCCCAAAACTTTTCTCCTGCCCTTGGAAATCTGTCCCCCAACCCCAGGCAGCCACCGATCTGTTTTCTGTTGCTATAGATAGGCTCACATTTTTAGAATTTTCTGTTAATGGAATCATAATATATTTTGTTTTTGTCTGACTTTCATCTGGCATAATTATTTTGACGTTTATCCATGTTGTGTGTATCACTAGGAAAACATTTTTAATGACACAGATTCCAGGTAATTGAACTGTTATTAAAGAGCATGCTGAATTCTAAAGTCATTTGATGTGTTCTTTGTTTTAGGTCATGACTCGCCAGAGTATGATAATCACATGAGAACACTCATTGCTGCAGATGTCATTTGACTCATCAGAAAAAATCTGTTTAAAAGAAAATATCTATGCGACCAGATCCATTTCATTTTTGAATGGCTTGATGGATTTCCTTTACTCTGATTCACACCAAAGCTGTCCTTATCAACCAAAGCAAGAAAGGATCCTGCATGAGTCAATCACAGAATGCCATTTTTACATCACCAACAGGTGAAGAAAACCTCATGAATAGCAATCACAGAGACTCAGAGAGTATCACTGGTGAGTCCAGTTTAATAAATATTGAAGTGCTGTTCCTTACAGGATAAAATGCAGATGCCTCAGTCTAGTATATAAGATCTACCATGATGGAACCCTGGCTTCGCTTTCCAGCCTGATCTCCTGAGTGATCCACTGAATTAATATTTCCTTCTCCTAGGCCCTTACTGAATTATCAAAATCTGCCTTGTGTCTTCTGTGTCATCTATGTTGGATTCTTCTGTACCATGTGAGCCCTGGTCAGAAGGAACTGCATCATACTTACTCTCTTCCCATCTTGCCTTTCTATTCATATCTTCCTATCCCTACAAGGAAAGAGTTGCTTGCATTTATATACCTTGCAAGCACATGACAACATTTAGGCACTTAAGAAGCTCTCAGGACATAAAGGTTATTCAAACATGGGTATGGCCCCATAAGCCCTTATCTGTAAGACCAAATCAAAACAACTCTGAATACTCAAAGTTTTTTCTAGACTTTGGTTCTTAAATTCATTGGTCCACAAAGCTTGACTTGTGTAGCTGTTTCTAGATTTATTTCACTTAGCATGAATATTTGCTTGCTGAATGTGTATTAATGTATTTAAATATGGGGTGCTGCTACAAAACCAGTTGGTGATGTTATATATCGTATAGTAGATGCTTAGCACTACCTTTCTAAAACTCCAAAAAATTCTGAAGTCCATCCAAACCCAAAGTTTTTTTCAAATTTTTATTCAGTTTTATTGTGATATCTCCCCTCTTCTGTAACTCCAATTGCATGTATGTTAGACTGCTTGATACTGTGACACAAATCACTGATGATCTGTTCATTTTCCCCCCAGTTTTTTTTTTTTTTTTTCTTAATGCTTCATTTTTGATTGTTTCTATTACTATGCCTTCAAGTCTACCTCTGTTCTTTTCATTTGGGGAATGTCTAATCTGTTAATGTTACCCAGTGAGTTTTTCAATTTAGACATTGTACTCTAGTTCTACTCGGGTTTTATAAAGATCGATATAACTTCTGTTTCTTTTCATCAGGTTTATGTTTTCCTTTTAAATCTTTGAGCATATTAGGGGCGCCTGGGTGGCTCAGTTGGTTGAGCGTCCGACTTCAGCTCAGCTCATGATCTCTCCGTCCGTGAGTTCAGGCCCCGCGTCAGGCTCTGTGCTGACAGCCAGAGCCTGGAGCCTGTTTCGGATTCTAGGTCTCCCTCTCTTTCTGCCCCTCCCCAGCTCATGCTCTGTCTCTGAAAAATGAATAGACCTTAAAAAAAAATTTAAATCTTTGAGCATATTAATAATTGCTGTTTTTAAATTGTTGTTTACTATTTTTATCATCTTTGTCATTACTGAGCCTATTTCTATTGATTCATTTTCCAACTGGTAATGGATTACAGTTTGCTTATTCTTTGCATATCTAGTAATTTTTGACCAAATACTGAATATTTTGAATGTTACATTGTTAGGTGTTTAGATTTTGTTGTCTTCCTTGGAAGAGTGTTAAAATTTGTTCTGGCGTGTCCTTAAAGTTACATGCTGATAAAGTTGATCCTTTTGAGACCTGGCCTTTTTTTTTTTTTTTTTTTATATGAAGATAATTTATTGTCAAATCACTTACATACAACACCCAGTGCTCATCCCAACAAGTGCCCTCCACCATGCCCATCACCCATTTTCCCTCTCCCCCACCCCCCATCATCCACCCTTAATTTGTTCTCTGTATTTAAGAGTCTCTTGTGGTTTGTTGAGGCTTGTTTTTAATCTTTGTTATGTGGGTCTCTAGATCACACTTTAGATCATACTGTAATATGCTTTGTTCTAGCATTAATTTAATCCTACTACCAATAGGTATGGCCTAAGATCTTTACTGATTATCCCACCTGTTCATAAGGGTTTTCTACAATGGCTAGATGAAATTTTGACCTCTTTTCACCTTGTGTAGGAGAGTGACATAATGTAGATATGAAGATGTAGATGAAAATTTGAGTGTATGCGAGCAAACCAGTTTTGAGGCTCTTCAAGAGGAACAAGAGGAGTCCTTGATATGGACAATAGCACAATGTGGCTACAAAGAATTGGGCATATGGAAGGGACATTTGAAAGATAAAATGTTAGCAAGGGAATTGTTAAGACTGGATAATCAGAGAAAGATATCACATGATTTCACTCATATGTGGAATTTGAGAAACTTAACAGATGATCATAGGGGAAGGGTAGGAAAAAGAAAATAAAAACTGAGAGGGAGGCAAACCTTAAGAGACTCTTAAATACAGCAAACAAACTGAGGGTTTATGAGGGTAGGGAAAATGGATGATGGGCATTAAGGAGGGCACTTATTGGGATGAGCTCGGGTGTTATATGTGATGAATCACTGGAATCTACTCCTGAAGCCAAGACTAACACTGTATGTTAAATAACTTGAGAATTAAAAAAAAAAAAAAAAAAAAAAGACTGGATAATCAGAAAAAGAAAAGAGGATAAGCAGGAGAGTAGTAAATAGCACATTATTAGAAACACAGAAGCAAATAGGGGGAGCTAGTCAAGGATATTTAGCCTACTAAACCTTGATTGTATACTCATTTTATTTTAGAGGGGAGGGGAGAGGGACACAGAGAGAAAGAGAATCTTAAGCTCCATGCTCAGCATGGAGCCCCATGCGGGGTTCAGTCACATGACCATGGGATCCTGACCTGAGCTGAAATCCAGTCGGATGCTTAACTGATTGAGCCACCCAGGTGACCCATGTGTACTCATTTTTAAAATTACCTCTTGCAAGTAGGGAATTGGTAACCTTAAATTTTCATTAGAATTCAATAATAATTAGAATTCATAAATAATTCATTAGAATTTCATTAGTACATATTAAAAGACAATTTCTAGGAAATAATGGCTCTATTAATGAATGCTAAATTTTGTTCTTCATTTCCATTATACCCCTGAATTGCCTACAAGCCTGTTTTTAGGTCTGCATGTATTTATAGTCAACTTCTCTTCCTGTGAGTATTACACTATCTGTATGTGATATATTTATGGCAGGAAAAAATTGGATAATCACATGGAATTTGTAGTAATAAAATTTGGTTGTATTTTTAGGGCTTTTAAAGAGATCTGCTAAGGGTTGAGAGCTTCTTTAGAACCATATTTAAAGTTAAATGTACCTCATCTATGTGATTATATATCTCATCTTTGTGATTATGAAGTCACTGCTTGTCCTGGGTAAAGAGGGGTATGTGATGGGGTATGTGATATTGTTAACTTCCTCATATTTGATTTATTAAACTGTTATTGTTAAGGTCAAGTTGTAGAAATTTACTCTTTTAAGATGTTTTCTTAAAATGAACTTTGTTGTTTTTTGCCAGAGTTAGAATATGTTTCTTTATACTCCCCACAAAGGAAATATCAGATCTCTTTATAAAGTGTGAGGGTTGATATGACATCCTGTGTTTTCTCTATTTTAAGCATGTTAAAAGGGATGAGTTTACTTTTTTGGTAAACTGCTAAATTTGGCAAGTGTTAAATGATGGGCCGTATTTGGAACAGGAAGCCAGGAGCAAACACAGAATAAAGGCAGAGAAGCCAAGTGTGTTCAGAGATGTATATGCAGGAAGTAGCTAGAGGTGTGTGGGTGAGAGAGTAGTGATGTGAAAGGTATTCAGGACTTCAAATGTAGTACATCTTTAAAATAAAAATGGTAAAGTACTTATTCCAGTACTAGTGCTAGAACACTGCTGAAATGTTAATATTACTGGATAACATTTAGCCAATAAATGTTTATTTTTTATGTCTAACTGCTGTGAGAATATACTGAAATATAATTTTTCTAAAGTTTAAAGAATACTCCCACAGAGTTTAAATTCTGTTATTAAAGAACATGTCATTTTATTCCTTTTGAACTAGCTATTTTCTGGTGGTTGTTTTGTGTTGCCTTTTTCTCCCAAGTATATAATTTATTTGAGGTCAGATCTCTTTTAAGCAACACTAAATAGACTGATAAGGAGGAAATATGAAATGTGTCCAAACTCATTTAAAATTTTAAAAACATAGTTATATTCACCAAGCAATATATATATGTATCTTTCTTGAACTGTCTGGGTTTTTTTTTTAATTGATCTATTTAAATTTAAGTTAGTTAACATACAATGTAGTAGAGGTTTCAGGAGTAGAACCCAGTGATTCATCACTTACATGTAACACTCAGTGCTCATTACAAGTACTCTCACTAATGCCCATCCCCCTACCCAGCTCCCCTCCAGCAACCCAGGCAGTATATTTTTAAATAGACTATAATTAAAATTCATGGTATTATTTTTGCTATAGAAGTTTTCATATTAAAAAAAGCTAGAGAATGACCAACTATATAGTACCAGCATATATTAGTAAAAATCATTGGAGAAATTATCCCGACTAGTGTTTCTGTGGTTATCCTACTTTTGGAAACTAATTTCACTGATATTTTCTGTATAACTAGTAAATTGGAATATTTTGGATTCATTTACATGGAATCTCCTCTTTAGATGTCTGCTCCAATGAGGATCTCCCTGAAGTTGAGCTGGTAAGTCTGCTAGAAGAACAGCTACCCCAGTATAAGCTAAGAGTGGACTCTCTATTTCTATATGAAAATGAAGACTGGACTCGGTCCCCACACCAGCAGCAGCATGCATCTGATGCCCTCTCTCCAGTCCTTGCTGAAGAGACTTTCCATTATATGAGTGAGTATTTTTTAGCCTTTTAGACTTTGTCCAGTGAAATAAAGATGATAAGTATCTTGGTGTTGACTTTTAAAAAGTTTTAAAAGTCATTTAAAAGCATTTAAAAAGCATTTAAAAGCATTCCTAGCCATTGTTCATTGTGTACCTACTTGAACTCAAACTGATTTAACAACACAAAGAGATGATTCTGTGTTATGTCTGAATGTAGGTTTGTCATTCTTTACAACTCTGAGTGTCTGTGGTTGCAAGCATACTCAGATATTTCCATTTCTTCTTTCTTTTATTTGATACTGTTCTCAGACTGAGTAGAAAAAGGAACTTAAAAAAAGTAGTTGAAATTTTAATTTAAAATTTTAAAATTCCTTTATATCTCAAAGCATTTATTATATCAGTAGTTTGATATCCTGAGCCATCAGCTTTTTGACTTTATATTTCCTGTTAAACACAGTCATAGAAACTGTGTCAGTCATTAAGAAGCATAGTTTTTGGATACATAAGTAGTTTTAATAATTAAAGTATGGAGACCTTTTTGCTTTTGACTTCATTCCAAACATCTGCTTTCAGGTTGAGCTGACTTTTTTTTATTCATTCACTAGAAAAATATATGCATAGTAGCTGTTGGATATATAAGAAAAGTCTATAAGTTCAACATTGATATAATTGATAAATTATATTGATATAAATTGATAAATTGATAAAATTGTTTTCATTTGAGTTACATATGACATTGCATCAGTTCCTACACATTTTCCCAGTGAGTGCTTCAGTGTTTTTAATGATTGTTGTGAAATGCTCATTTTTCATAATAATTTTTTTAGTAATCATTTTTATAGTAATCATTAACTTGCTTTTAGTAGTTTTCCTAGAACCAGGTTACGTACTACTCAGGAAAAAAATTATAAACATTGTTTAAACTTGAAATGGAATATCAAGAAACTCAAACTATTTCTTCCTCAACAATTCTTATAAGTAGCTGACTATTAAAGTTCTTAAGGTTTTCTTAACTTTCAAGTTTGAGAAGTTGTTTGCGAATTTCTGAAAAGTACTTATTTTTTATTTCCATTTCTCTTTGTTCCATACATTTTTAGATTTGTGAGAAAATTTCAAACTGGAATTTCATCAGGATAAATTTAGTTTTTGTCACTATTTTGATAAAGTGGCACAGAAAGTGCCCCTTTGTTTACTTTTTCTTTGTCATATATGCCACAAGAGGATGGAACTGTAGCTAGAAAGCTGTCTTAAATCACGATTTAACGGAGTTACTTTTAGAGAGAATGTTAAATAAAAATAAATTTTGGAAAATAAATGATAATCAAATTCTAAAATACTTGGGTTTTCAGGACTTTATACAAAGCAAACCATAGTATTCAAGGGAGCAGTTTAAAACTCGAGATTAATAGGATGATACAGATTCCCTTATTCTAAATGTACTATTTTCACTTCAGCAATTTGAAAATTGGACTATATGATATACTTAAGGTCATGAAGCAAATAAGCTATGATTATAATTGGTCCACTAATACTTTATCTCTGTACTGTAATTTCACTGTTATTTTAAAAGTATCAATTCTTTGGGTTAATAGTTCGTTCAAATATAAATAAACTTCATTATGAATTTGTATGTTATGAATATAAAAGATAAGTGATTTACTTCATTTAGCAAATTGACCAATGTTTTAAAAAGCAAGATATAAAACATTCTCTGACCCTTTCTAGCAGTTTTCTGTCCCTTTAAGATATCAAGATCCATGGCTCTGAATAATTATTATGTACCCTGACAGGCCATCCTAGGGTTTAGCTCCTTGGTGCTACTCCAGCCCCTTCTAATCCATACTTCCCTCACATGCCAGTAGATACTTGTGTTCATTAAAATGAATTTTAACAACTAATAAAAAAGAGGTGGCCCAGGCAGAGAAACTTCCGTAACACAAAGAAATTGAAAGAGCTGTGAGAAGAAAAATAAATTCAGAGGGAAACATGGGCAGGATTTGGGGTTGTGAGCCTACCTCACGTGGATGAAAGGATACTGGTTGTTCTCTGAAGCCCCCACCAAACCAGGAAGAGATTGTTTACTTTTAAAATAGAACACTTGGGAGCAATGGGTGGGTCCAAGAAATGATTCCATCCTACTCCCTGCCATATATAAAGTTTAAGATACAGAATATTTTGCATGCAGAACAGGTAATTTCAGGATTTTCTTAACTTTATTAAGAGAGAGACCCAGAGTGAGCTGTGGACCAAGCAGTAAAGTCAGAGCACATCATAACAGAAAGTACCATTTGTTCATGTTAAGGCTAAAAATAGAAACCTGATCTGCCTTTCAGAGTATTTTTTATTTGGGAATAAGGGATCACCTGTACCACTTTCTAATGTGTAAGAAAAAGGGTTGGGGGAAATGATTAGCTTTATAAGTTTTATTTAAGAGATCAACATCACTTGGGAACTTGTTAGAAATGCAAATTCTTGGGCTCCTACCCCTTATCTACAGAACCAGAAATTCTAGGACTGGGCATGGCAGTCTGTGTTTTAAAAGTCCTGGTAGTGCTGATGCACACGCAGATTTGAGAGCCACCAGTATAAAGCATTGTCAACCAAAGCTATGTGACCATTTCACAGTGATGTTCATTGGAGGATTTAAGGAATTAGGGAGGTTGTACAATTTTGTAGAGAAAGAAGGTTGTAGAAATAATTACTTCTGGCTGGCAAGTTATACTTTTCCTCAAGGTCTGCTCTCAAAAATTATTAATCTGGGGCGCCTAGCTAGCTCAGTTGGAGGAGCATGAGACTCTTGATCTCAGGGTCATGAGTTCGAGCCCCATTTGGGCTGTAGAGATTACTTAAATAAATAAAACTTAAAAAAAAATAAAGTACAGAACTTAAAAAAAAAATGACTATACTGTCAGGAAGTGAAATATAACTGATAATGTTCGGGAAGCATTAACCATAAGTCAGATAATGGAAGTTAGCAGATTTATATTTACTCTCAACCAGTTCCACAAAATAATTAACTCATATGCCTCAAGACATCGAATATTATCCATGGAAGAATTGAGAAAATTGTCTCACTCAAATCATTATCAGTAGGGCTTAATTCTCACCTGGAACCCTATTGAGAAAGGCTGTCGTAGGTGGTACATATCATCAGATGCCTTCTTTTTGTCCTCAGTTCTTTTGAAGGCAGTTTTTTGTATTGCAGAAATATTATCTGTAGTATACACCAAGAGCAGCAGTTGTTTATTTGGGGTTAAAACTGTAAGACCTGTCTGTACTTATCAGGAGCTCTGCGGCTTTTTACTATGCCATGTGGGAGGTGTGTATTTCATTTTTGCTTTTTGTTGTTTTGTTTTAGGGTTTTTGCTGTGAGAGGGTTGGAGAGATTAGAAGTCTAGTTAGTTAGTTAGTTAGTTAGTTAGTTAGTTAGTTAGTTAGTTAGTTAGTTATGGGAGAGAGAGAACATGAACAGAGGAAAAGGGTAGAGGGACAGAGAGAGAGAATCCCAAGCAGGCTCTACGTTCAGCACGGAGCCTAATGCAGGGCTCAATCCCACAACACTCGGATCATGACCTGAGCCAAAATCAAGAGTCGAATGCTCAACTGACTGAGCCACCAAGGGACCCCTAGGAGTCTTTTTGAATTTCAGTAATTGTGGTAAAAACTTTAGACCTTGAAAAGGAACATTGACAGAAATATCAAGCACCATCTCATATAAATTACAGAGATATCAAAATAGATTAACATTGGCCCTTCTCATCCTGAAAAATGTGAGATTGGGTGGTTGATGTGAAATTATGCAGAATTAGAACTTAAAGTAAGGATTGGTAAAGGACTTATGTATATTCCCCCTCCAGTATTTTTTTCAGGAATGTTAAATTCTCCAAATATTATACCAAAAATGTTGAATGTTAATTAACTTTTATAAAACCAAGTTGCAAGACTGTTCAGTAAAAATGTTTATCATCCCCACTAATGTATAATTTTTTTTTTTAGAGAGTTAGGAATTTCATGTCTGGAAAAAAGGAACATTGCTAATTTTTGTACCACATAACATTTTTATTTTAACAGCTGAGAACTGAAGGGAAAATAAGATTTAATAGGATTGATTATAATAAAATCAGTCATCTTGGCTCTGCATTTTCAGTCGAAGAATTGCAGTGAAGATTTAGTCTATCACTTTGGAAACATTTAGTTGCATTGCCTAAATGCCAAGAGTAAACTTAAGAGCTTTGCCCTACTTTTGGAATCTTTCCAAGTGGCATAGCTACCAGGAGTACTGTGTTAAAGAAGACAAGACAAAACTGATAAGGCCACAGAGAGGAATTCATTGTGTTTCTGTATGCTTTGTGACTGACATCAGTTGAGCTGCTCTGTGTAATTGAGGTGGCCCAGCCTTTGGGGCTCGGTAGTGTATATAGACTGTTTCACATAAAACAAAAATTGGTGGGGCGCCTGGGTGGCTCAGTCAGCTAAGCGTCTGCCTTTGGTTCATGTCAGGATCTCATGGTTCGTGAGTTTGAGTCCTGCATCTGGCTCTCTGCTGTCTGTGCAGCGGTGCAGAGCCCACTTCGGATCCTCTGTCTCCCTCTGTCTCTGCCCCTCCCCTGCTTGCGCGCTCACTCTCTCTCTCTCTCTCTCTCTAAAATGAATAAATAAAAACTTTTTAAAAATCCAAAAAAATAAAAATAAAACAAAAATTGTAGAATCCTGGTTGTATTATCTAACTTCATCGCCATAATAAATATTTAGGCATTTGAAAATTCATTTTTGCTTTTTGAAACCTCTGAATAAGAGCTGCTATTTTTTTATTGCAAAGATAACATTTATCTTCTTGGAAAATTAGCAAAAGAAAGAAAACAAGAGATCAACCATAATCCCTACCCAGAGATAACCACTAATGTGTATCCTTCCAGCCTGTCTTCTATATCAATGTGTATAAGATATGCTCAAGATTTAAAAACAAAATTGGGATCTGTGTTGTTTTGTAACTTACATTCACAGATGGATACTCAGTATTTCATCAGATAAAGGCCTTCTGATCTTGGTAGGACTGTGGTAGAAACAGCAGCATGGTGCAGAGCCCATTACTGAGAATGAGCAGACCCAATTTTTTTCTTATAACCTTGTGAGATGGGAGTTGTTATCACCCCATTATTATCCTCACTATTATTAGTTTCTCCTCAGTAAAATATGTTTTATTCTATACATTTCTTTTCTGTATTATGTGTCCTTCGTTTTCTCTTCCTGTTCTTCATGTGTGACTTGTAGCTCATAGCTCTTTATTACATCCTTAACTTACTGGTTTTACTTCAGAATAAAATTACCACTTTATCTTCAACTCTGGTCAATCATATAACATAAACTATGTCATATATTGTTTAAATTAGTTTTATAAAAACTTTTTTAACTGAGTCTCTAGGATTCCTAGTTCTTGCTTGGAGTGTTACTCCTGAATTGGTAGTTTTTATTGCTAACTCCACATCAGAACACCTGGGCATCTTTTACTTACTCTGTGTGCTGTGGGGCTCCTCTAAATCAATTAAATTAGAGTCTAGAGATAGACCTATCACCCTGGATTACATTTGGGTTTGCAATCATTGGCTAGTTTTCTGTTAATAATTTAGAGCATAGATATGGTTTGATTTTTTTCCCTTAGCTTATTATTGAGGCCAGAAGTAGAGGAGACCTCACACTGTAAGTAAATTATGAAGATTCCGTGGGCCTGTTCCCGTATCCCAGTGGTTAAATTACAGAGCCAGTTTTTCTGCTTGTAAATATAAATCCTTGTGGGGTGAAAATGTTTCTATCCAGATCTTTTTAGTTTTCTATCTCATATCACTATCAATCTAGCACTTTGTTTTACTTTTACCTAAGAATAAAACTGTCATTAATAATTAAGCTCTAGGTAGTTCTCAGATTCATTTTAAGCAGTTTTGCCAGGAAGAAAAATAAAAAGCTAAAATAAAAGTAAAACATGTCTAATGGTGTCTTTTGGGCAACCTCAAGGTTAAGATGGACTAAGGAACTACAAGTGACTTAAATCATAGTATCTGCTGCCAATACAGTGCATTATTTACAGAAAATTTTAAATCAAGGCTATTTCACACATACCAGATGTGTTTAAGAGCAGTAACTGTAAACAGTAGTATAACACTTAATAGTATTTTAATACTGCTCATTACATTATCGTATTTCATTCTCCTAGTGACCTTGTGAGATGAGTGTTATTACCTCTATATTATAAATACAGAATATGAATTTTGGAAGAGTTAAGTGACTTATTCAAGTTCACTCAGATCCATAAATTCAGCACTTCTTCTTTAAAGCCTCTTATTTTTTCACACTTCAAGGCAAACTAATTGTAAAATCAGACTAAATCAAACACAGATCTGTTTCATGTAATGCACTCCAGAATGAGAAGATCTCTCTTTTATTATAAGATCTCTTTTTATTATTATTAAGCATCATTAGCTTGAAAAAGTATCGCTTATTGGGGTGCCTGGGTGGCTCAGTTAACCATCCGACTTCGGCTCAGGTCACGATCTCACAGTTTGTGGGTTCGAGCCTCGCATTGGGCTCTGTGCTGACAGCTCAGAGCCTGAAGCCTGCTCCAGATTCTGTGTCTCCCTTTCTCTTTGCCCCTCTCCTGCTTGTGCTCTGTCTCTCTCAAGAATAAAATATACATTTAAAAAAATAGTTTTTTTTAAAGGTATTGCTTATTGTGACTGTGGAATCATTGGGGTCACATTTGTCATTCTCTTTGGAGCTATAATATGCAATGTATCGACAGTTCCTGAATTTAATGCAGAATTACTGGACTTAAATTATGCAAGTAATAGTGTATTATACAGTTTATCTTATAGCAAAGGCCTAGATATGATAGAGATTATCATTAATTAAACTAAAAAGGATTATGCCTCATAACAGAACTATAAAAAAGTCCTACAAGTCCTATTCCTTGTTTATTGATTTTAGCTCACATGATAGATGATCATAGATATTGAAGATAATCACATCAGAATTCTAATTAAATTCATTTTGTAATAGCATAACCCCTCACTAAGTCACCCCTCAGGAACTTTAATTTAGATTAGGGTATAAAATAATTGGTGATTTAATCCATTCTTCAGGGCCACAGTCCCTAATGTGAGTGGACCAAAGTTCTAATCTTATTGAGGGAGGAAGAGATAGGAAGTGGTTGCCTGATGATCATTTGATACTTTTTTAATTCATTGTATGATATATATTTTGTTTGTAATAATTGGTCTGTTTTCTGAGTGTCTATTTTCTATTTTCACATATATTTTTAATCTCCTGAATGGCACTTTTGTAAAGGCCTGGTGTGGTGGTGGTGGTCGTTGTGATCTTTCAACTATTATGAATATTTAAAATTCTCTGTTGTTTCTAAATCCTATAAACAGTTGTTTTAAACTGTCTCAGTTCTAGGCACAGACAGGGTGGAGCAGATGACCAAAACTTACAATGACATCGACATGGTTACACACCTCCTGGCAGAGGTAAGAATATATCTTTTCTTTCTCCAGTACAAAAAGCTAAAACTTGAAGATCATTTAACATCTATCAAGTTTGCACATCAAATGAAAAAGGAGGATGTCTTTGTTCTGGGTTGTTTTGTATAAGGTTGTTACAGATGGAACAGCTGCCATTCCAAAGTAGAATGGTTCCTAAGGTTTATTGTTATGATGTTGCAGAGGGTTTAATTTTTGTTCTTGCTATTATAATGATGCTGGCTTTCTTATTCTAGAAAAGCTATCAAAAAAAAAAAAAAGTTGATGGTGTTTTGGTTTTTTTGTTTGTTTTTTGTTATTTTATTTTATTTTTTTTAATGTTTTTTATTTATTTTTGGGACAGAGAGAGACAGAGCATGAACGGGGGAGGGGCAGAGAGAGAGGGAGACACAGAATCGGAAACAGGCTCCAGGCTCCGAGCCATCAGCCCAGAGCCTGACGCGGGGCTCGAACTCACGGACCGCGAGATCGTGACCTGGCTGAAGTCGGACGCTTAACCGACTGCGCCACCCAGGCGCCCCTGTTTTTTGTTATTTTAATAAATTCCTGCTGTTACCCTGGAGCAGAGCAGCCCATTCAAGAAGCAGCTCCATTGCAAATCAATACCAGCAGTTTGCATCATCTTCCCTTTTTTACTTTCAGTTTGGACTATTATTTGAGCTCACTTTGTCCATGACATTTTTAATATATAGTGTATCTCTTCCAAATGGTGTTCTTAGAGGTATCTCCTTATACTGCAACTTCAGTTGGTCTTGAAACTGTCTTTCTCTTTAAAGTACCCTTCTCCCCTCTCCCCCCCAGCTCCCTAGAATGATTTTGTGTATGCCATTTAGCCTATATTGAAAATGAGATACATTGGGCCTTGAAAATTTGGAGATAATTCATCTACCTCTTTTCATGTATTATAGAGCAAAAGGATAGAGGCTTAATTCTATCTGTATACAGTGATTAATGTAAGTGGAACCCATGCTCATATATAAGGTAGCTAGATGTATATTGACAGTTTTCATCCTACAGGATACAGTCCTCACCACCAACACATAGATGGGATTCCTATACCCTTGCTAAGTATCACCATCTGCTTAGGACAAGTAACTCTTGGTTTGCTTGGCTATTCTATAGGCCTCCCTGCATCATTACCACCAACTTCTTTAGACTCCCTTCTTTATGTTTTAGCAGAACCTGTAACCTCAAAATTTCTAGTCTGCTATCCCCTCTTTTATCTCACATTATCATTCTTGCAACAGTTGACAGTAGGGCTCTTCATTATGCTTTCCTCTAAGCCTCTGGCTCTGAATGCATAGAAGCTTTCCCATAATTGGAACTTTTTTCAACATATGTACTGTATCATTACCATGTTTAATAGACAAATGCTCAACAAATATTTGTTGGGCTTTCACTGTGTGCCAGGCCCTATCCTCATTTTGTAAAGACTATTGATTTTTTAATTCCCCAAAATCATAAATTTAAAGGTTGCGTTTCTTGAGTAATTAATAGGGTGATCAGTAAATCTCACTTGATTTAGGGGTGCCTGGGGGGTTCAGTCAGTTGAGCATCTGACTCTTGATTTCAGTTCAGGTCATGATCCCAGGGTCGTGGGATCAAACCCCACATCGGGCTCCCTACTGGGTGTGGAATCTGCTTGGGATTCTCTCTCTCCCTCTTCCCCTCTCCCCTGCTTGCTCCCTCTAAAAAATAAAATAAATCTCACTTGATATCAAGAAGAAAAATGCCCTCTTGCATTTATTACTATGGCCGTCATCCATTTGACCAGTGTGTATTAAACACTATATGTGTGTCAAGCCCTGTGTTTATTTGTGGTATCTGGACATTAAAATGAATCTTGATGCTTTCTGGGACATTCCTTGTGAGTGAACAAAATTGCAGAATTTCTAAACTGCCATTTAAATTTTTTTTGTACTCAAAAGATGTATTGGTATTTTAACAGAGGGATCGTGATCTGGAACTAGCTGCTCGAATTGGACAAGCTCTCTTAAAACGGAACCATGTCTTGTCTGAGCAGAATGAAGCTCTGGAGGAGCAACTGGGACAAGCCTTTGATCAAGTAAGTCTTTGATCAAGTATTTATAGCATGAAATAATTAGTTACTGGACAATAGAAAAGTTTATTTTTCTGGGTGCCCCTGAAGTGGTAACAATAGGTAGATAAATAACACCAGTATATGTTAACTTTGTTGTCAGCCATTGAACTAACCAGTAGAGAAATTAAATGTTATTGTACAGAGAAGTGCTCAAGTGACTCTACCTTAGTCAGTATAAAAAAAATATGGTAGGTACTGTGTTCAGTACCTATCATACATGTGTCACCCTGCTAAGATTCTAACACTTTTTCCTCATCCCTTTGTGTAGACTTTCTGTGTGATCTTATCTTAAATTTATTTTGAAAAAATAACCCTAAATAATAGATACCCAAATGAAGCATCTTTATTCAGAAACCCAAACAAGAAGAAAAAGAAATTTTGAAAATATATTTATTTCATGCAGTAAATATTTTTTAGTGAGAACCAATTTATTATTAACTTGAATGGTTACTTTTCAAATTTCCTTTAATTTGTTACTATCTGGTTTCATTAATATTTTATAAATGCCATTATGTTTAATAACATTTGAGCCTTTGTGTTAAAAATAGTTTCTAGAACTATTTCTAGAAGTCACGCAGATTTATACTTAAAAGCTTTAAAGTGTAAGTCTTTAGGATGAGAATTTGAAGGAGGGGTCTATTCTGACACTTGAAAGCTTCTTCAGTTTTGTTTTTAACTGTGAATATATCATTATCTTATATGAAATTTCCTCCTACATTCCTATTTATATAGAATATAAAAATTGGCTTTTCACCTAGTACAGAAAAAGCTGTCTTTGTGGAGTTAATGCTCTAACATTATATCTTAGGAAGTATCTGAGGTTCGTTATTCTCTTTTTAGCACTTGTTACCTTAGTCAATAAAATCTAGCAGCTGATTTTATAATTTTATTTTATGGTGAGAAACAATTGCTCCATGAATTAAAAGCTATATTACATGTAAATAATGCAAAATAAAGAACATCTTGTAAATCAGGCCTTTTGATGTGCAGGTTAATCAACTGCAGCATGAGCTGTCCAAGAAAGATGAATTACTTCGAATTGTCTCTATTGCCTCTGAAGAGAGTGAAACTGATTCCAGCTGTTCTACACCTCTTCGGCTCAATGAGTCCTTTAGCTTATCTCAAGGTTTGTTGCAGTTGGACATGCTACAAGAAAAACTCAAGGAACTGGAAGAGGAGAATATGGTTCTTCGATCCAAGGTACATTCAACCGAATTCCCACTTTCCTGTACCTTAAAGGCTGTAAGATTTAGGTCCATGTATTGAGGTAAAATATGGCATAACTAAGGATTTGTTATTGACATTCCAATTAGGAAGTGATAGCAAAGGCATGTGTATTTGCCTTTCATTGTCACTTAGATCCCATTCATTGACAGCTGGATAATAGCAAACTGATAGATGAAATAGAGAAAGCCACAGCACAGAATATATATGTTAGGTAGTTTACACAAATAACTAAATAATTATAACTGTGATAAGAACTATGTTGGAAGATTACAGGGTTTCCTGAACTTGTGTAATGGAGGAGAATCGAAGTCCTACTTAAATGACATTTTAGCTGAAACTAGGGATTAGCCAAGCAGAAAAGTATGGTGGAGGGGAGGCATCAGAGAGAATGAGTAGGCATGTGCAAAGATCCTGAGAGGAATGAGGGGGTGATGTTTGTCATATCCTGTCCCATATCTTTATTTTTATTTTTTTATTTTAGAGAGAGGAAGAGAGAGCACACATGAGTGGGGAAGGGACAATAAGGAAGAGAGACAGAGAGACAGAGAGAGAGAGAGAGAGAGAGAGAGAGAATCTCAAGCAGGCTCCATTCTCAGTGCAGAGCCCAACACGGGGCTCAGTCTCACGATTGTGAGATCATGACCTGAGCCGAAATCAAGAGTCCGACACTTAACTGACTGAGCCACCCAGGTGCCCCCCCATATCTTTATTTTAGATAAAGCTTTTTGGGTTTTATTTTTCCTTTTCAGCTGGTGAACTTTTATCTTCAGATGAGAATTAAAGGTTTTTTAAGTTAATACTGTAAAGTATTGGAAGATATTATCACACACTGATTTTTTTCTTTCTTGAAGGCTTGTCACATAAAGACAGAAACTATTACCTATGAAGAGAAGGAACAACAACTTGTCAATGACTGTGTTAAAGAACTTCGTATGTATTAATGCGTTTTCTTTCATAGTTTTTGGGCAATTCTTTGATGGCATTTCACCAACTCAGAAGTTAAATCAATGATTTCAGTAGAGGCATCTCAAGAAACAATTTTAAATAATTACTGACAGTCTTGGAATATCATGTTGAGCCCACAACTCTAAGCAAAATACCATATGTACTTTTAAGAAATAGTTTTATTTCACATTGCCATCACTGTTAAAGAAAGGCCTATATTTCTATCAGTTATAGCATGGTAGAGTGAAAATAGCCAAAGCTTTTATTTTGTCAATGGGGAAATAGTCCTATAAAGAATATGATTTGCCAAAGTTAGAAAACTTGTAAGTGGGAGAGCCAGGGCTTAAATGATGGCATAAAACTTTACCTTCAATGAGTATTTATCGAGTGCCAACTATGTGTCTATGAAGGAACATACTTTGGTTTGATGTATTATTAATTAAAATAATTTTTAAAAATAAATCAGAAAAAGGTAGGCTTTACTAGAGAAAGATACATAATTTCTCTGTAAATCTATAACATTTTATGTTGAAAGAGAAGATATGATACATGATACCAATTCATCTGGGCTGTTGGTGTCAGAATGTAATACCTTAGAGTATCAGAATTTTTGAGAACCACAAAGAATTTCAGTTGAATCTTCTCCATCAGCACTTCCATTATTCACATTTTATACTTTAAAAAACAAAAAGGAAATGACTTTCCCAAGAGCTTAGATCCCAATCTCCTGCCTCCTTATAGTATCCTTTGAACTGTTATAGAGCTTCTGTCAATTTTAAAATAGTTGTATATAACACTGAGAAATAGTTTTGCCACTTGAGTTTGATGTCAGAATTTTTATATGCAAAATTTCCTTCCTGCATGGAATTCTAAAGGTTCTATTTCATGTGCCTGTCAGAATGCTAGGCTACAAGGATTTTCAGAGGCTTTACGCAGTTTGCTAGGTATCCCAGAAAGTCTCCCTTGTACAGAAACATCTCCATAGCTTTAACAGATTGTGACTGTTGCATTTGGAATGTTCCTTTGTTAAATTTGTTAAGTTTAATTTTGTTTATGAGATTTTATTGATGTCCCTGAAGAGTTCTGAAAGACATAAATGAGATTATGCCTTGGTACTTGCAAACATATATAATTCACCTATCTCTTTTCAGCCTTCTTGTCCCTCATAAAGAAAAAGATTGAGGCAAAACTTTTAGCTTCCTTGCCTTTACAAGTCACCTCTTTTAGCTTCATTGCCTCCTATTCAGGTCTCAGTATTAGCCTATTTCAGAAGGACCTTTATTTTCCTCTACTTGGTTATCTGGGTTTATTTTTTAAATTAATGTTAAAGAAAAATCCATTCATAATATTGTCCAGTGTTTGTTACAAAGTAGGATTTAGCCTACAAGCCATAGTTTGCCAACACCTACCCTACATTTATATTAATTTTTAAGTTTTTGTTTTGTTTCCCAGGTGAAACAAATGCTCAAATGTCCAGAATGACTGAAGAATTATCTGGGAAGAGTGATGAACTGATTCGGTACCAAGAAGAGATCTCCTCTCTCTTGTCTCAAATTGTCGATCTTCAGCATAAAGTTAAAGAAGTAGGTTCATTCATTCATTCAACAGATGTTTGTTAAGCATTGGCCTCATACCGTGCACTCTGCTAAGTGCTAGATACATTAAGCAAAATAAACACACTCCCTACCCCTTTACAGTGCTTTAGTCTGATTACTGTTCTAGTCTTTCTGTGTCGTGAAATATGAATAACTACTTTCAACTTACTATTTCTCGTGGCCAGGTGGGGTTAGATTTTCCTTAGAAAGTTGTGATGTGAATTATTGACAAATGATCATTGTCCTCTGAATACCTTAATAGATTTTGTATTCTGCCCATTTTATTGCTCTCATTTGGCTTTTGAAGGGTTAGCTTTTTATAGGTCTCTAGACCATACCCCTGACAGACACTCTTAAGATGTCTTTAAAAGGGACGCCTGGGTAGCTCAGTCGTTAAGCGTCCAACGTCATCTCAGGTTGTGATCTCGCGGTTCGTGAGTTCGAGCCCCACGTCGGGCTCTGTGCTGACAGCTCAGAGCGTGGAGCTTACTTCAGATTCTGTGTCTCCCTCTCCCTCTGCTCCTCCCCTGCTCATGGTCTGTCTCTTGCTGTCTCAATAATAAATAAATGTTAAAAAAAAAAAAAAAAAAAGATGTCTTTAAAAAAAAGAGAGTAGCCTGTACTTTATATGGAAAGGCTTCACTTGTCTCTTTTAAAATGTTGTTAGCATGTGATTGAGAAGGAGGAACTGAGACTTCACCTACAAGCTTCCAAAGATGCCCAAAGACAACTGACAATGGAGGTAATCAAATCTTCCTTTATCTTGTGTAATATGGTGGGGAGAAGAATGAAGAGTTTGTTTCATCTTCATGAGTAAGAATGATTAAAGGTAATTACTGGATTTTAAATAGCAAGAGATTAAATTATGAGATCTAAGAAGTAAAGCAATTTAAAAATTCTGTCCCTAAAACTAATAACATGACATCTTTCTTGATTAACAGATGTAAGATTCTGTAGGAATATGTGACCCTTTTACCAGTTTACCTTAACCCAACAGTTTTTAAAATAATTTCTAATAAGTGTTTTTGCAAATATGTCAGAAGAAACACCAAAAATCTTTTGCTTTCAATCCAAATAAAAATTCTATGTATTAGATACAATTTGGTGGTTCCCTGGCATACATTAAGAATCACCTGGCAGAATGAGTCCTAAATAGAGACTCACAGGCACCAGCCCCAAAAGTTTCCAATTGAGTAGGTTTAGAATAAGGGTCTAGAATCTACATGATCCAGGCCACACACCACACTTGAAGAAATACTCTGAAAATCGTGTACTCTTTTACCATGCTTATGTATCTAACTATAAAGAAGATTCTGAAATAAGGGAGAAGAAACTACTTGTTTAGGATAATTGACCACCCTGGCATCGTATACAATACTTTGTAGGCTTGATCTTGTCATTTACAGACTTCAGAGTGACATTTAAAAATATGCATAGCTAACATTATACTAAACCTAAGTTGACCATAGCTATTATTCTTCCTCTATAAGTTTTTTTAAGGGATTGAAGCATTAAATATTGAATTGACAATAATTATGGTTACTTCAGCTACATTTCAGATTTTTCAGAAATCATATTTATGTATAATTCTGGCCAAGACATCCCTAATTCTGGTGACTTGAAATATATATGTATACACTCTCCTTGCTTAGTTTGTTTTGGAGTCTTTGTATTGAAATTGTTTCATGAGGTTATCTAGCCCTCTGGATAAAATTAATACTTATCCCAATGGGGTTTATTTTCCTGTTGTCATTTTGAGAATGAAATGAAGTACACTAATTACCATCCTTTTTTTCAGCTGCATGAGTTACAAGACAGGAATATGGAGTGTCTGGGAATGTTACATGAGTCCCAAGAGGAAATAAAGGAACTTCGTAGTAGATCTGGTCCTGCTGCTCATCTTTACTTTTCACAGTCATATGGAGCTTTTTCTGGGGTGAGTTTTTCTGGGAAAGATGTTACATATTTAAGGAAACTTTTTAAGATTAGATTGTCCTGAGAGTGATGTGGTTTCTGGTGGTATAAAGTATCTTGAGAAGAGAGAACATGGTTTGTCCTTGTTTCTGGAAGTCATTTATTCATTTAGGCTTTAATTTGTATATTTACATCTACCTTAATACTCTTACTTATGGTAGCCTTTCTTCTAATAGATGACCTTCCGGGTTTATTATAATATATGAGATGAACCCTAAGGAAATTAGGTTTAGGTCTGTGTACCATAGAGCTACTTAAACTTGGGTCATCCTTACCCTAGGCCCACCACATGCCACTTATTCAAATAGTACTCTGAATATCTAAAACCTATTTCAACAGATCTTAAGTCTCTTGGTATATTTCATGCTAGTTAGAGTGTAAGCCCCATGAGGGCAGGATTCATGTTTGTTTAATTCATCAATATATAGTATTATTTGAATTAAAGAGATTAATGAAAACTTGTGAGTTTATGCCAGAATTTATAATATTGGTTCAAAGAATTATTTTAACAGCCTAGTTTGTAAATACTTATAAGCAATTCTGTGAAATATTTTAAAAAACTGAAACTATAAATTATAGTAATTTTTTGAAGAATATGGGAGCAAGACTTTGGTTTTTAACTTTTTATTTTGAAATAATTTTAAACTTAGACTAATATTACAAAAATAGTACAAAAACTCTCATATATCATTCATCTAGATTCCCCAATTTTTAACATTTTACTACATTTGCCATATCATTCTGTTATATTTTTTCTGGACCATTTAACAGTAAGTTACAGAGACACCCTATTAACTCCTAATACTTCAGTGTGTATCTACCATAAACAAGGACACTCCTATATAACTATGCTACAGCCGTCGAAGTCAGAAAACTGTCATTGATATACAATACTATCATCTCATCCACAGAGCCCTAAGTTTAAATTTTACCAGTTGTCCCAACAATATCCTTTGAAGGATATGTTGCATTTGGTTGTTTCAAAAGGCCTGTTTTACATGCCTTTCATTACCTTTGTAGAATGTCCTCAGTTTGGGTTTGTCTAATGTTTCCTCATGATTAGATTCAGGCAATTTATTTTTGGCAGAAATAATGCCATGTTCTTCTCAGTACACTGTAATAGGAGGCTCACGTTGTCTATCCCATTACTGATGATGTTAACTTTACTAAGTTAAGGTAGTATCTGCCAACTTTTTCTATTCTAAAGTTAATGTTAATTGATAACTAATTAAATTAGTGTTGCTAATTAACTTTACAATGATGAAAATTGGCAGATGCTACCTTAGCCAAGTGATCAAAGTTACTATTTTGTGGGAAGATACTTTAAGACCTATTTAAATATCCTGTTTTTCTCAGCAAACTTTTATCTGCTAATTTTAACACCTAGGGATGGTTCATGTCTGACTCAGTTTTTACTAAGACGATTGCCAAATGGTGATTTTCTAATTCCATCATTTTTTCAACATTTATTAATCAACATTTTTTTGTCAGAACCTTTCTGTCTCATTTATTTATTCATTTGTTCATTTAGTTATGTTCGTATGGACTCTTCCTATTTTAGTCAATGGATTACAGTCCATTATTACTAATTTTTATTTTGATACTTAAATTGTCACAGATATGGCCAGCATGATCTCCTTTAAGTTCATCTTGCCCTTTTCCTGTCCCAGTCCTGGAGTCAACCATTTCTCCAAGGAGGTCTGGTTAGTTTTAATGAGGAATGATATTTAGAATTCAAGATCTGGGTCCTGTGTGTCCATTGCCACTAGAGTATCATTACTTCTAGTCCCTCTCAGCAGATAGAGCTAGAAAATATATGTATGTTCATGCATACACCCACTGAAACACATCCATATCTATGTTCCAATCCATATTTATGTTCATCTGTCTACATGTATTTAAAAACATGAGTTCACACCAGTATCTCCAATTCTAGCCATTGTCAGCCCAGCCTCACCGAGCATGGCACTCATGCTAGTTGAATCCTCATTTCTGACCAGGGAAAAGGAAAACTTGCTTATTTTTCCTTAATGATTTTTCTACATTATAAAAGCCATACATGTTTATTATAGAAAAGTTAGAGATTACAGAGAAGCAAAAAGAAATTGTGAAATACTGTCAAATCCTGACTTCCAGAGAATTATTATTGGCATCTCGGTTTATAGCCGTTCAGATCTTTTGGTTTTTTGTGTCTACGTAGGTAATATATTTTGTTTATCATATTGGTTTTTCCCACTGCTCGCCTGTAAAAAGATATCATGAAAAAGAAGTTGGTTCTTGTTTAAAAGTTACATTTCCAAAGTGCCTCTCTTTTTTTTTTTTGCATTTTGGCCTGTGCCTATTTTCTTGTGTTTTCTTTTATTGTAACACCAAAAGTATTGGACCCTGGAGACTCTGTTAATTCATGTAAGGATAACCCATTTCTCCTAACCGTCTTCTTACATAATCAGTATAGGAATCTCACACTCTTTTTCTTAGGAATCCCTGGCAGCTGAGATTGAGGGGACCATGCGTAAAAAGTTGAGTTTGGATGAGGAATCTTCTCTCTTCAAACAAAAGTAAGTACAATCACATGTATTGTTACCCAGGCACTGGGATGGAATTAAAAAGAAAGCACAATCCAAAGTGATAGGTATTTTGAGAATTCAGTTGTAAATCTGCTTAGTATTCAGTTTTTTTCTCATAGTGCTGACATTTGGGTTTTTTTTACATATTTTTTAAATGTTTATTTATTAGAGAGAGAGCAGGCAAGCAGGGGAGAGGCAGAGAGAGAGAGAGAGAAAGGGAGAGAGAATCCCAAGCAGGCTTTGTACTGCCAGTGCAGAGTCCGATGTGGGGATCAATCTCACGAACATGAGATCATGACCTGAGCTGAAATGAACAGTCAGACATTTAACCAATTGAGCCCCAAGGCTCAATAGTGCTCACATTTGTGGGAGTGTTCTCTTGTTCTGAAGCTTATTTTCCAATAATTTCTCTTAAAATTTAGAGGCTAGTCGGGGTAGTTTTATTTTCAATGAATTGTACACACGTGTCTCTTTTCTAAAGCACTCCAGTGGTAGACAGTGGCAATAATGAAAACTACTTCTTTTTTGACAGAGCCCAACAGAAACGGGTATTTGATACTGTCAAGGTTGCCAATGACACACGGGGCCGCTCTATCCCATTCCCAGCTCTGCTGCCCATTCCAGGGTCCAACCGTTCAAGTGTCATCATGACAGCAAAACCTTTTGAGTCTGGTTTGCAACAAACAGAGGACAAAACCCTCCTGAACCAGGGGGGCAACTCAGAAGAGGTTTCAGAGTAAGAAATATAGATCATGGCAGTTATCGTGTATTTCTTATGGCATTGACATACCAGCTGCCCATACTTATATTCCAGCATTGTTCTGTGCTATTCCAAGGAATTTCTGGAACTGTCAGTTTTCATTCAGTAATGATGCCCAATAGCATTATTTGTAAGACAGATCATTGACTTCCTAAAAGTTTTTGGAGTAAAAAGGCTACATTTAATTAAGTATATTCAAAACAGAAGTTGCATTGAAGTGTAAAATTCTTTACTACTTTCTTCTTCAGTGTGGCAAAGTTTGAATCTAAATCTTCATGTTCTAAGTCAGATTTTTTTGAATCTGTTTGGTCATTGGCAGTTTATGCATAGCATCAGTGACACTTTACATAACCCATGCTCATAATCTCAACTGCTTTGGTGCCTTTAGGATAAACAATAAACTTGAATACCTATTGAGGAAAAGTAGGTTGCTCTTAACTTCCTATTTGTTTAAGCTTAGACTTTTTCCAGCTTTCATTAATTCATCTTATTGAACTATAAATAACTAGAAATTAAACAGCATTACTGGAAAGTCACCTGAAGGCTTTCGAAAGATAGGTTTTTTGTACCTGAGAGAAATCTTCCTAATGCAGAAATCTATCCTAGGACATACCAAATACCCAACAAGTATTAGCTGCTCTCAGTAGTAGTAGTGGTGGTGGTGGTAGTGGTGGTGTTTTTACCATTATTGAATCCTCATTGTGGACTAGGAGCTAAATCTTATTTAATACTGTCAACAACCCTGTAGTGTAGGTACTATACCTTTTTAATTTACAGTTGAGGGAAGTGAGGCTCAACTCACTATGTAGGTTGCCCAGGGTCACTTCACATGAAGGTATTGGTCACATCACACTGTTGTAGGGTCACATTTCTGTAAACTACAGATTTGGTCCATGGATACACTTTGGTTCAAAAATAAAAATATTTGTGTTTCAAAAGAAAGAAATAAAGAAAGATTTCTCATCCTGGGTTTTCTATTGTATTTCAGTTTGTACCTACAGTAGCTTTGTATGTCAATACTGTGTCGTTGATCATAGTTATCTTAGGAAGAGATCAACAATCAGATCTCTGTGAATTCACATAGAGTAGCCAGGAGCAACTACGGTTTGGCTTGCTACTCTTTCTTTTGATATCAATTGTTAGATACCTCCGATTTCAAAAATATGGAAAAGGAACAAATGTGTTTACAGAACTATGAAAATATAGTATTTACAAATCTTGGGGGTTTTTTAAATGTTCTGCAATATTCGTGGAGGACTACATGGCCTAAAGCAAATTTTTTCACATTTTATATTTTGAAATTGTTTGTTTTGCAGTTAATGGCATGTCATAGTTTAATGGGTTGCATTTTTTCTTTCTTAGTAGTACATAAAATAATGATACCTCTTGCAATCAATGGTTTTATAGATTCAATGCAATGTGATAATTTTTATTTTTCTGGCTACCTGAACTGAATTTATATAGTCATATCCGTAGTTTTATAAGTTAAGTGACGATACTTATGGTGAGCATTGAGTAATGTTTATAGTTCTCAAATCAATATATTATACACCTGAAACTACTGTAACATTGTATGTTAATTGTACTCCAAAAAAATTTTAAGTGAAATAGAAAAATTAGTAAACACCACATAATAACCAGTATGTTTTTATTTATCTGAAGTTGCTTGAAATGATCCATAAAAAATGACATGTAGTATTAGTGATTTTGGTTTATTGTTATTATTTCTGTATTATTGACACCTAAGAAAAAACACTTTGATATCTAAGAAAAAAACGCTTTGAATTTAATCAGTTTCTTAAACATTCACTATTGTAGAAAAGAGAAGTCTAGGTTGTGCTTCTCAACCTTACCCTTACAGATCTAGTCAGTGAATGATTTTCCCACAGGAACATTCAGAAGCTGGGTCAACCAGGACCCTCTGAAGATAGTGATTTGGCTACAGCACTGCATCGCCTTAGTCTGCGGCGACAGAACTACTTAAGTGAAAAGCAGTTCTTTGCTGAAGAATGGGAACGGAAGATCCAGGTTCTGGCTGACCAGAAAGAAGGGGTTAGTGGCTGTGGCACCCCCACAGAGAGCCTTGCCTCTCTGTACACCGACCAGTCAGAGATCACAGACCTCAGCAGTGCCAGTTGCCTTCGAGGTTTTATGCCTGAGAAATTACAAATTGTCAAGCCACTTGAAGGTAATAAATCAATAAGGGCCATTTGTAAGCCCTGTTGGTTATTGGCCTTTCCTTTTCCTGGAATTAAACTTTGTATTGTAATTATAAGAGGACTATGTACAGGAGATACTTTTATTATCCCTAAACCTCATTTGTGTGACAGTGTATTATAGTACTTTGTGGAAAAAGTGTGTGCAGAGATCTGCATTCTCCCATCATCAGCCATCAGTATTTTTTTAATATAAATGTGATGGAGAAAGAGCAGTCTTTTCTTTTGTCCTTAGCTAAGAAATATCATTGACGGCAATTTTCATGGTAAAACAAATGGGATATAATAAATAAATGAAAATAATATAGGTGTAATACTTTGTCTCTACCTTTCTATTCAGAAAAAGAGTTCCTTACCCAGGAAGTGTCATTTACTTAGAGATGTGTGTGTCTGGGTTGGATGGTTTTGTTTTTCCAGTTTTTGCTAATTTCTTTTCAGTTTTTGTTCTCTCCTAAAATAGAATTTGAATTCAAAGTAAATTTGTTTTATGGAATATTGATTACCTTCAAATGATTCTGTTATTATCATAAAAGAGTCTGCATTAGACAAAATTTTGAGTTGGTAATCTATAAGGAACCCTCAAACTCGAAGGTTCTATAAGTTAGTTTTATTCATTAATGATCAGTTCAGGTATTTGTCAGAGTTGCCCCCTTAGGATGAAATGTCTGTAGTGACATAATTAGACATTGCATCTCGTGCAGGTGCTTGGGGTGGTCATTTGCCAGAGTTCATAGATAAGAACCATAGGGATATATCTTCCTTTTAGCATCTCCTTCACTTTCCTACTCTGCCTGAAGAGCCTGGGGAAAGGAGAGTTATGAGCAGGATGGGGAAGAATACAAAAAATAAAACAAAACACTGAAATTCAGGTGTCTTTTAATTAGGAGCCTGGCTTTTGACTTCAAAGTTCATAAGTGTAGTTTCAAGCCAAGAAAGTATTGATTTTTGTTCACCTGGGAAAATACAGCCCCACCTCTGAGGTGCATATCTTATTTCTCATCACTACCTCAGCATCCTAGTTCCTATCAAGGGTGCTGCCTTGACTTTTTCACCCCTGCTTTAGGTGTCCTTTTTAAAGTTAACTTTTGAAATTGAAAGATTATTGTTCATACCTTTAGCATCTTGTCAGTCTTCCACAGAGAACTTCATACAAATTTTACCAAAACATTAAGACTGAATAAGTAGTTTTATTGTTAGCCTTAATATTTCACACATTATAATTTTCGCCTCTGTGTCAAGATTGAATACTTGTTGGGAAATTTAAAACATGCCTTGTTGTTTTGTTTGTTTGTTTGTTTGTTTGTTTGTTGGTCTTGCACGTTCAGGATCACAAACTTTGCACCACTGGCAGCAGCTTGCTCAACCAAATTTAGGAACCATTCTTGACCCACGACCAGGTGTCATCACTAAAGGCTTTACCCAGTTGCCCAAGGATGCCATCTATCACCTCTCAGATTTAGAAGAGGATGAAGAGGAAGGTATCACTTTTCAAGTGGAACAGAACCCTTCAATATCCAAGCCAGTAACAGGAATCTTCCTTCCACCCATTACTTCAGCTAGTGGTCCAGTTACAGGTAAGAATAGTGCTTGGTGAATGTAGTCCAATAATTTTGCATTCTGACTTAACAGTATGGTCACGTGACTACCTTGATTTAAATCTAACTGGAATGTACTCAGTCTTTAACATAAGAAAATAAAAATCTATAGCAATAGTGGCCCTTCTCATTCTACTTCTTAACCAGCCTGCATAAGTAGATTGGGCAGAGAGAAAGATCAATTCAGTCAGTGGTTCATAAACCTTTTGAGCTCAGGATCTCTTTACATCCTTAAAAAAAATTGAGAATTCCAGAGAGTTTGTCTTTGTGAGTTGTATCTATTGATATTTACCATGTTAGAAATCAAAACTGAGAAATTATAAAAATATTTATTAACTCATTTAAAAATAATAATTACATGCTAACACAAATAGCATGTTTTATGAAAAATAGCTGTTTCCTTTACATAGTGAGAAGGTATTGTTTTACAATTTTGTAAGCCTCTAATTTATGGCTTGAAAGAAGATATCTGGATTTTCATACAGCTTCTACATTCAGTCTATTATAGTATGTTGCTTTGCTTGAAGAATATAAAGAAAATGCAGGCTCACACAGAGGTGTAGGTATGAAAGCAAAGAGTATTTTAATAACCCCTTCAGGTATTTGTGAATATTTTTTTGATATTACACCAAAACTTGATAAGTAGCAGTTTCTTTGTAGCAATATGGAATCCAAAAACCTATCATACTTTGTTACATTAAAGTCTGTTGGTCTATCCTACACTTTGAATCCATCTTTTACCCATGCATGATTTTATAACTTCATGCACTAGTCATTTGGAAAATATTGGTTCTCTGAGTTATGCACATCTCTAAATGTTAACCTATTTCATTATATAATATATTAAAATTACGTTACTATCACCACCTATGTCATCAGATAAGTCTTTTACTATTATGAAGCTTTAAAGCTCCCAGGGGTGGATATAAGTTCTGCAAAACTTGAATTTTCACTTGAAAGTGCAAATGACAGCAAATCCTATAAGCCATTTTTATTTATTGAAGAGACAGGCTCACTACCTTCATTTCCAAGAAAATTTCTGCCAGATAGCTAAGTCTGAATAACTAGTTTGTTAGTTGTTCTTTCAGTTAAAAATGGTGTTCCATGAGAAAATTTCAACTCAATTGCCCATGTGCTTTTTCCTCTAGATGACCATTGTATCTTGGTATGCAGCAGAGTGCTTAATACTAACTTCCCATTTAATCACACAGAATTTAAGATACAAGGGTCAAGATTTAATAAGTAGTTTTTACTGCTTCATCAAAGACGTTCTTGTGTGAATCTGGCTGCTTTTTTTTTTTTTTTTTTTTTTTTTTTGCTATGGTGGGTGAACAACAGTGAAAAATATTCACATAGCTTGGTGCCATTGCCTTGATTTGTGCTAAGGTGCCAGCAGATTTGCTCACCATTGCTTTTGTACCAACCATGCAAATGCCAACCCAGTCAAAAAGGCAAAGAGCATCTTAGGGTTGCTATGAAAGTAGTTTTGACCTGTGGATTCCCGTAAGGATCTGCAAACCACACTTTGAGAACTGCTGGAGTAGTTTGACTAGAAAGATTGAACTGACTAGATCTTGTTTGGGATGTTGGGGGCGGGGGAGTTAATGTACTTTTTCAGAATGTGTTTTTTTCTTATTTCCAAGCTATTTTTAATCCCTTTAAATTACAGTTTTAAAGTATTGAAGGATTCAACTATGTACTAGCCAGGTGATACTAATACAATATTTATGTATATTTCATTTCCAAATTTAGTGGTTTTTGTACAAAATACCCTTGATTAATGCTATATTATTAATAGTGATGAACGTCTTACATTATTAACCTAGTCTTTCAATTTTGTTTGATTCCACAAAAATCTCTACTTCAGTTGCAACTTCAAACCCAGGAAAGTGTCTGTCATGCACAAACTCGACATTCACCTTCACTACCTGTAGGATATTGCATCCTTCTGATATCACTCAGGTTACCCCCAGGTAAGGGGTCTGGGCAATTTGGGGCCTAAAATTTCTTTCCTTTTGAAAACTTTGTTTTCATGAATTTACCTTTAAAATTACTTTCATGTAAATCCCAGATTTTTAATTAATGTTCTATGATCATTTGTCTTTAGGATATTTTCACATTGTATCTTCTCCTTTGATCATTGTAACTCTTCAAAGTGGCAGGGCAAGTGAGTATGTATTGTGTAAGTGAAAAACTGAGACAGAGAAAGTCTAGGTAACTGGTCCAAGTCGGAGAGGTAGCAAATGACCCAACTGCAGCTCAGAGTAAGCCAAGCTCTAAGATTTGAGGGACTAGTCCTCAGCACAAGACTCCCCTCACTTCTGACACTACTTGCAAGTTCACAGGGTTCCCAGAACCATTCTCGGGTTTCATAATTTGCTAGAAGGACTCACAGAACTTTCTGAAAACATGATGTCCATGGCTGCTATTTATTACTGGGAATGGATATAGGTTAAAATTAGCCAAAAGAAGAGATATAATAGGTCAGAGTCTGGGAGAGTTCCACATGAAAAGTTTCCCTTGTCCTTAGGATTTATTACTTTCCTAGCATCGATGTGTGATAGTACATGCAGAATATTGCCAGCTAGGGAAGCTTACCCAAGCCTCAGTGTCCAAATTTTTTATTGAGGCTTTAGTGCATAGTCTATTGGTTGATTGATTGATTACCCATTGATTGATTACCCATTGAGCTCACTTCCAGATCCAGTGACCTAAAGTCCCCACCTTAAACCACATGGTTGTTCTCTCTGGCATGGCTAGTCCCCTCCCTGAAACTATTGGGTGTGGCCAGGCTCACCCCAAGATCTAGTGTGGCCAGCTTTCATCCTGAGCAAAGACACTTCTATCAGACATGGCATAGATTACTTTCCAGAAGCTTGAGGACAAAAGCCAGAACCCTTTGGGCAAGGCCAAATTATTTACTACATAGGCTAGAACATGAATATTCTAACACATAATTGAGGGATCTTATTCAGCCATATTGATGCTATTTCTGGCCCACCAATTCCCAAAAGAATTGAAGGTACTTTTCAAAGGTATAGAGAACATTGCAGGGATAATGTTAACTAGAAGTAGAGGAGAAAAATGAAGCAAAGAGGAATCAAAGGTAAGGATATAAAATGGATAGAATAAAATTAGTATACAAGTTGTAACATAAAGTCTTATATACTTGCTAGTGTGAACCATGTATCTGAGTCTTAACTTTCTAGCTGCCATTGTAGAGGGAAATAAGATTATGATTTACAAGGTATGTAAGAGCAAATCAATTATTTCACAAAGCATTTGGCTTTCATCCAATAAAGATCTCAGTATAAGTCTGTAATGAACAAGCTTATGTGCAATTTTTCTACTTTGTTCTTATAGTCAACAAGATAACAAGTTTATAGAATTGGTTCCTGGGAAGACTCTCAATACAAGTTGATACCATCATATGAAGTGTACAGTTTGGGAAAGGACTGGCAGTTCTACAGTAAAGTAGGGACAGGGAGGTGGGAAACTAGGAATAGTCTGTAGATGGCATTGGATTAGAGATTCTTAGTTGGACTTGTTTAATCAAGAAGCCAAATATGTTTTTAGTTTATTTCTTTTATACTAGTTGATACTTTAGAAAGTTCATTAATAAATTATGAATTTTAATAATTTTGTTCATAATCATTAGAATTTTGTTATCTTGATATACTGAGTATTTTATGTTAAGTGAAAGTTTGTCTATTAAATACTGGTAACATTTGCTTAAGGGAGGAAAATTGTCTACAGAAGTCACTTCTCCATTCTATCACCATTTCCTCGAGTACATGATCTCTTAGTTTTTTTCTTCCTTTCTAACAAAACATAAAATAAGAAAGTTTCTAATAGTTGTTAAAGCTTTTAATTATTTTTATTTTCCAAGAAATATATGTTCTAAGTCAAGGTTAAGAAATATTTGTTCCATGGGTATCCTTATACTACTTTTGTTTGGAATTAACATTCTTGAAAATGGACATTTAAAAAAATATTTTTTTTAATGTTTATTTATTTTTGAGAGAGAGAGCCAGAGCATGAGCAGGGGAGGGGCAGAGAGGGAGGGGGACACAGAATCTGAAGCAGGCCCCAGGCTCCGAGCTGTTAGCACAAAGCCCAACACGGGCTAGAACTCATGAACCGTGAGATCATGACTTGAGCTGATGTCGGACGCTTAACCGACTAAGCCACCCAGGTGCCCCAAAAATGGAAGTTTAATCATTTCAACTTTTATTTGTTCTTAGTAATATAAAATTGAAAGATTAAAAGGAAATAAATTTCTCTTTAGAAAAGCGTCTTAGGTTTAATATAAAAGATTATATTTTCTAAAAGGTTGGAGAATTATTTACTTACAGATTGTTGTCTCTGGTGTCTTTCACTTTATAGAATGTATATAGTAGTAAAAATTTCTGAAATTTACTTCCTTTAATATTTTAAAGTTTTTTTGCTTTCAATTTTATTTTATTTTATTTTCAGCTTCACAGGTGAATTCTATGAAATATTTTTTAAATATAATTTATTGTCAATTAGCTAACACACACATGAAAAGATGCTCATCAGGGAAATACAAATCAAAACCACATTGAGATACCACCTCACATTGGTTAGAGTGGCTAAAATTAACAACTCAGGAAACAACAGATGCTGGTGAGGATGTGGAGAAACAGGAACCCTCTTGCACTGCTGGTGGGAATGCAAAATGGTGCAGCCACTCTGGAAAACAGTGTGGAGGTTCCTCAAAAAATTAAAAATAGAATCACCCTACGACCCAGCAATAGCACAACTAGGAATTTATCCAAAGGATACAGGAGTGCTGATTCATAAGGGCACATGTACCCCAATGTTTATAACAGTGCTTTCAACAATAGGCAAATTATGGAAAGAGCCCAAATGTTCATCAACCAATGAATGACTAATATTTTAATTTATTTTATTTCTTTTTTTTAAACTTTTTTTTAATGTTTATTTATTTGAGAGAGAGAGTGAGTAGGGGAGGAGCAGAGAGAGAGGGTGACACAGAATCCGAAGCAGGCTCCAGGCTCTGAGCTGTCAGCACAGAGCCTGACGCAGGGCTCAGACCCACGAACCGTGAGATCATGACCTGAGCCAAGTCAGACACTTAACTGACTGAGCCACCCAGGTGCCCCTAATTTCTTTTATTTCTATCATAAAATTTAGTCATATTCCCAAAAATATATATTTTGAGTTAAAATTTAAGAATAAAGTTAGAGTACAGTAAACTTTTTCATAACCTATGAAAAGAAGTATGTTTCATTGTTACAAATTACAAATAAGTAACCAGTCATTGAAGTAACATCAAAAGTCTTACTCTTCAGATCTTTCCACAGAGTTTAGTTATTGATACATTGCCTGTGCCTCTATATTTACTGTGGATAACTAATGTGATTACTTTAAATACTGTTTAGAAATTACTTTTATTTTTAAACCTCTCTTTTCTTTCTCTCTTTCTTTCTTTCTTTTTTTTTTCTTTTCAAAGTTCTGGGTTCCCTTCATTATCCTGTGGAAGTGCTGGTAGCAGTTCATCAAACACAGCGGTGAATTCTCCTGCTATGTCCTATAGACTCAGCATTGGTGAATCTATTACCAACAGACGAGATTCTACTATAACATTCAGCAGCACCATGAGCTTGGCCAAACTTCTACAGGAACGAGGCATTTCTGCTAAAGTGTATCACAGCCCAATTTCAGAGAACGCCCTCTTCCAGCCTGTCCCTAAATCCCTGGCTATTCCTTCCACACCACCAAATTCACCATCTCACTCACCCTGCCCTTCTCCTTTACCCTTTGAGCCTCGAGTGCATCTCTCTGAAAATTTTTTGGCCTCCCGACCAGCTGAAACATTCCTCCAGGAGATGTATGGTTTGAGACCTTCCCGGAATCCTCCTGATGTTGGCCAGTTGAAGATGAACTTAGTGGACAGGCTGAAGAGACTGGGGATAGCCAGAGTAATCAAAACCCCTAATGCACAGGAAAATGGAAGAAGCCAAGAGGCAGAAATTGGTCTTCAAAGACCAGACTCTGCTATTTATTTAAATTCAGGTAGCAATTTATTGAGTGGACTGAGGAGGAATCAGAGTCTTCCAGTCATGATGGGTAGCTTTGGCACGCCTGTATGCACATCCTCGCCAAAAATGGATGTCCTGAAGGAAGACTGAAGTTCAGCAATTAACTGATCTCTTAAACAAATTAGCACATGAAGGATAGATTTGCACTGATACATGTAGTCTGGTCTGACTGAGAGACAAGGAATGTTGCAGATGGATTGTGAATGTGGAAAGGGGAAGTGGAAGAATGGAAACAAAATTGAGATGAGCCCCTAATGAATGAGGTCTAATAAATTGCAAGTATAGATGAATGAGTCATGAGTGTTTGGAGGCAGAAAAGGAAGAAAGGTTTAATATACTCCTTCAGTTGAATGTTCCTATCTTGAAAATAAAAAGTGACTAGACAATAAATTCAGTAATACCGAAATATGCCAGAGATACTAAACTTGCTAGAACATTTATTCCTAGTAAACAAAAGCAGGAAGAACCCAGGTTAGGAGATGGGAAGAAAAAGGGAGCAGCCTTGACCATTGCCTATAAAAAGCTGTACTGCAGGGTTGTTGAGGTAAGCCCTGTCTGTTACTGAGACAAGGAAGATGCTTTTATGTTTTACCCTGTTAATGTCTGGATAAATTACATATCCATCAAATGGTATGTACACAGCATTAGCAAGCAAGGAATTTTATCTTTTTCATAAAATCAGAATAGTGGAGACTCTCTTTTTGCTTTCCATTTTCAAGGCTTTGAGCCACTGGGAGCCCAAACCACCCAAATTCCTTTTGTATTTGTGATTAATAAAAATTCATTTTTAAATTTGTATTTTTATACAACACCTCCCAAAAAACAACATGAATTGGGGGATAAGGATGTCCTTTAAGAAGGAAAATATGGGTAAGTTGGAACCAAGGAAACTTGTTTTCAAAATATTTTATTTAGATAAGTACAGTGGCCAAGAAATATGAACATAATTACATGGCTTTCAAATTTCCTTGGAGACTGGAAGGGGTTAAACCAGAAGTGCAATCAATAGGAATTAGGGAATGTTGTGTATTTATGTCTGTACGTTTTTTTGTAAGTAAAGTTAGTTGCAACTAAACTTTTTCCAAAGTGCTATGCATATTTTTCATTAAAGATGACATGTATTTGCACAAAATTTCTCAGGCATATTAAATTATTATAAGCTGAAGTAAAACCCAGGTGCTTGCTTTGAGATTGTGGTTTTTTTTAATCGTAAAATTAAAATACATCGTCTTTTTCTTGGTATCTGTAGAATTAGAGAATGAACTTTTTAATGGGGAAGTCAAAGTTTTTGCTTTTTTTCTGGGAATCTTTTTTTTTTTTTTTTTTGTACAGATTCTATGAAATGGCGAAGTGAAACTCGGGAATTCGGTTTCAGCATTCATCAGTGTGACACAAGGCTGTGAATTGGGAAGAAACAGATCTGTTTTACAAACTGTCGCTAATCAAGGCCTATTCCTCATCATGACATGGCTTTCTCTAGGCAGTACAGTTCAGAAAAAAAAAAACAAAAAAACATTATATGAAAGGCATGATAGAGAAGAAATGAGGGTGGAGGCTAATTATTTTGTTATTAAAAATGGGAGGCATATTACGTGATCTTTTTGGTGGTTAATTTGCAAATGTTTTGCTCCTTACTTCTGACTTAACCGGAAGGCAGTTTTGTGAAGCATTCTTTAAAATTTTTTTTTTCAACGTTTTTAATTTATTTTTGGGACAGAGAGAGACAGAGCATGAACGGGGGAGGGGCAGAGAGAGAGGGAGACACAGAATCGGAAACAGGCTCCAGGCTCCGAGCCATCAGCCCAGAGCCTGACGCGGGCTCGAACTCACGGACCGCGAGATCGTGACCTGGCTGAAGTCGGACGCTTAACCGACTGCGCCACCCAGGCGCCCCTTTGAAGCATTCTTGATGAGAGTCTTGCTCTGATTCCCATCAATACACCTATTCTCATGCCTGCAGAGGATCCTTCCTTTCTCCTCTTGTGGTGCCTCTCCTACATAAAGAGCTGTGTGTTCAAAAGGGTAGAAAAACCCACATGTGTGCATGGTAAGAATGTGTGAGTTTACCATGCTTTTTAGAAGCTTAATAAAACTTTTCTAAATTTCTTAAAAACAGAAAGTGAAAGTGCCCTCTCCACCTTCTTTCCGCTTTTGTCAGTCATGCTGAGATCAGCAGACCTTACATTAACATGTTCAGAAAGGATTCTAGCAGGTCTCCCATAAGTGAACATAAGTGTCCCTGAATGTGGTAGGCATTAGCCAGAAGAATTCCATGTTTAAAGATGTTTAAATTTCCAGAATATTCCAATTCACTTCTAAAAAATAGTATTTGAGTTCTACTTTATAAAATAACTCTGGGGTGCTTATTTTAGCAAATTCTTAAAGCTTTTTATTTATTCTCTAAGAAAATAATCTTGCTGTTGCCAGTTTCCAAGAAACATCGGGAAATGGGTAAATGTACAGCCAGAGAGTAGTACAAAGTTATGAAATTATCAGATTTATGTATACTATATAAATAGCTGTAAACTAAGCTAGATTTTGGAGTGTTCTGTATAATTAGTATACTTTTTTAATAACTGATGCTAAAATGATCATTTTGGAGGCAGGGTGAGGGCATATTCACAGCCAAATAAGCACATCTAATTGAAGTTTCAGTTTTTGAGAACTAGATTGATGTTACTGTTTCACCAGAAACATAATGATTTGTATACTGGCACATGCTTGTCTCTAAAAATGAATGTTTTGAAATTGGGCTTTACTGTTTTTAAAGATTCCATCTAAAATCATTTTTGGTACAGCCTGAGAATCTCTATTCTAACAAAAGTGTGCAAATTATAGGAAGAAGACCTGGAGCCTTGTAGTATAGTTTCTCCTCACTTTATCTGTTACACTTGAGTACTGTTCACATTTTAGTTTTTCTGTATCAACTGTGTATGTACTTTTATGCCAATATAAGAAACTCCAATCTTTTTTTTCTCCTTTAGGAAGATTCTCAGTGATTATACCTCAGGTATTTCTAAGTATCCTACTCTCTATAGGAGGGATACCTTCGTGGGCTCAGAATGAAAAGTTTCCCTGAATTATGATGATCTCAAATCTTACGTAATAGCCTTAGGCGTTGGTCTTAGGGAGAACTTCATGACCATCGTTAAAGTAGCTGTTGGTTTTTTTTTAAGTTTTATATTCTGTGTTCTTGATTTGACACGAATGAACAGACTTTGGCAAAGGGAGGAAATAAGAGGCAGCTCACAACAAGAGCCTATTCTCTATAAAAGGTGTATTTTGTACAGTATTCATTCAAAGTCTGCTATTTTTTTTTTTTTTTTTTTACCGTTCTGATACTTGGTTACTAATATTGACTTTTGATATCTGGAACTAGAGCTCTCAAGTGGTTAATGGCCCACCCCTTTGATGTCAGATGCCCACAGGCCTGCAGTCCCAAGTGCAACACCACAGTGTCTACAGCTGAGTGGTTGCATTGTGGAGCACAGCTGCCCAGGAGTGGTGTTGGAAGTGCCCTCTGGGGCAGCCAGGGAAATTCTATTGTTTGATATCTAGGGCTTGACTTTGTCAAACAGCTCTTTGTGCACCTACCTTTGCTTTGTCAAATGTAAATCAGATAATAAACATGAATATCTTCTTAAATTTTTGTCTTTCGTGTTTTTGTCCCAGTGCTCTTCACAGATTATCCTGCATTGAGGCTTTCCTTTCCATTATGTTGGTTTTGGTACAGAAGACAACCTCTGTTTGCCAAAGCAATACAAGACAAACCAATTATAAGTCATATGTAGTAAACAGGTCTTATTTTCTGAGATATGTTTAAAAAGAATAAAGGGAGTGTTATATATGCCATATTGTTTCCTTAGCAAAGTAACAGCAACAAAACATCATTGCAGATCTTTAATTTGAAAAAGACCAAAGCAATTCTTTTCCTATAGTCCACAATTTACTGTTGATACTCTTAGCTATTTAGAAACTGTTTCCAGCAGACAGTCTCTCCTTTGCTGTCCTGCCTGCGCTCCCTTGTGGTGTATTCAGTTAACTTCTTTCTCTTTTGTTCTGCCTTGGGTGAATGCTTTCACTGCCCATGCCACTGGCCCCACCCAATTGTAGCACCCCATATTTGGTGAGCCTCTGCTGGCCCAGGACTCTTACTGGATTCCTTAGGAATCCTCGGGACTTTCCCTCCTCAGTGGACCAATTCTAGTACCCCTTGGGAAACTGACAACCTCTGGCAGAGGTTACTCCTCAGTGAGGATCAGAAGACCCACGGGGAGCCCACTGGACTGTCCTTGCCCAAAAGAGTGATGGATTTTCCCTCTTGTCCTTCATAAGGACCCTTCCCTCCCTCTCCTTTCTCTTTTTAGCCCTTTGGTCGTCTAACCCTAGTACTCCTCAGACAACTGAAGATCTCTGGCCAGGACAACTCCCCGGTATGGTCTAAAGGTGTGAGGATGAACAAGTCAGACTGCTGGTACCTGTGAGGGCAATGGACCCCTTTCTTCTCCCCCAACTCTGTCTCTTCTTAGGTCTCTATTCCCAACTTGCTTATTTTGGAATTCCCCCCTCCCTTTTTTGTTCCCACAGATCCAGCTGCCATCTTGATCTATAGCAAAACATATTCCTGTGCATCTGAATGGTGAGTCCTTCCCTCTCCTTTTTTCTGACCCTGACTGGCCACCTCATGTCCAGCTTTCTCTGTTACAGGGACACCCCAGCAGGGATTGCTGTTGCCACTTGCTGCAACCCTCTCCTTGGTGGAACACCCCAGTAGAGTCAGTTGCCCCATTTAAGGTCCAGTCCTTTTTCAGGTCATTGGGATGCCCTAACTGAAATCGTGACCACGAATTGGAGCTCCATTCCCTGTGGTGGAGCACCCCTTTGGGAATCAACAGTCAGTCTTTTTGACTGTGAGACAAACCCCCCTCTATCCCTTTGGACTCATCCTTGGGCTATATTCTTAAGAACTGGAATAAATTTGACACCCAAATCCTGAGAAAAATGTCTCATCTTTTTTAATGTAATATTTCCTGGCCTTAATAAAAACTCCGAGATCAAAAGGTATGACCCGTTCATGGAATCCTTTCATATAATACTATTTTCCAGCTTGACCTCTTTTGCTGGAATTCCTCCAAATGGCCAAAAGTCCCATGTATTCAAGACTTCATGGCATTTTCCCCAAATCCCAATCTCTTCAATAACTGTAGAATGTGTCTTGCTTGGTTTCATGGCCATCTGACCCTGTGGAAGGCTATCAAACCTGAAACTTTGAGGTATGCTAAGTTAAATGATAAGTTGAATTGAATTCATTGGATATCTAAGTCTTTTCCAAATAAGGTAAAATACTAAAGCAATGGTTATTAAATATAGGTTTATCTGCTTTTGATTTCTTCTTACAGAGAAACTAAAGATATTTGGGTCTGTTGGAAAACATGTTTTGTTTCTTACTGAAAGTTCTATGGGGACACCTGAGTGACTCAGTTGGTTAAGCATCCAACTCTTCAGCTCAGATCATGATCTCAAGGTTCATGAGTTTGAGCCCCACATTGGGCTCTGCACTGGTGGCATGGAACCTGCTTAGGATTCATTCTCTCTCTCTCTCTCTCTCTCTCTCTCTCTGACTCTCTGACTCTCTCTCTCTCTCTGACTCTCTCTCTCTCTCTCTTTCTCTCTCTCTGACTCCTCCCCCATGCTTGCTCTCCATCTCTCTCTCTCAAAATAAATAAAAATAAACTTTTAAAAAAAGAAAGATTATACTATGAAAAATGCATGTTCCTAAAAATCATGAAATATATTTATAAATTTGCCAGTCTAAAGAATTCTAATGTAATAGTTCACAACTGGTTACTGTTTAGTTTTCACTGGAGACTAAAGTTCTAAGAGTTAGAATTCTGCTGTATGTAATTAAGACTGCTGGAAATGATAAGGAAAGCAACTCTGTGTAGGAAAGTAGGAGACATGTAAGAAAGGTATAAGGAATGAGAACACGTTTTTGTTTAGGGGAAAAAGAAGGTAATTTTGTCCTAAAATGAGACTACTTGTTTGGAGAGAAAAGACTTAGAACAAAAATCTGAATGCAAAAAAGTTGTAGAAGATCTGTGAAGTCAAAGCTCTAGAAAAGAATTTTATGTGTGGTCAGAACAAACTAAGGTTGAAATGAATGGGTTTTAAAAGTACACTGGTATGCGATTAAAATTCTCCTTTTCTGTTAGAAGACAAAGTTTCCTCAGATTGTTGGTCTGCTCTTGATAAGAAAATGAAACAAAGTTGTTTTTTTCTTTTCTTTAGCTGCCCAGAAAACCAAAGTTTTTATGTTGTATCTTTATCAGTTCTTTAATGATCTATAATTCTGTTTGGTATGTGCTTTAAAACTTTCTAAGGGTTTTAATAAACTTCCCATAGGTTTAAGTTGTAAATGAAGTGGGTTTATTTTGTTTTTGTTTTTTACTAATTAGGCTTGTTTATTTGGTATGTTAAGTTACTTGGGAAGCACTGTCAAATAAATGATGTTAAGCCTTAGGTTGTATTGTATGGGTAAATGCTATAACTGTCTTAGAAACTACATAAAATCCCTAAAGTTTTAATATGTTCTGTCATAAGGTCATTACTTGAAGTATGGAAATGTTCTGTGCCACAGAAATAACTGGATTTCCTTGTCAGTTGCATTATAATGAACTCTCAGATCTTTAACCATGTCCATTTCTAAGGGTTTTTTTTTTTTTCATTTATAGTTATTGTTCTGATGCTCTTGCAAAATGAGTTTTTTCTGTAAAGAAATTCATGAAAAGGACTTTTGCAGGGGACAAGTACAGGTATTTGATATCTTTAAGATTGTAAAACTGAACTGGGTAAGAATTTCCAGAACTAACAAAAAAGCTGCATCCAAATAACTAGAATTAATAACATGGGACTGAACGAATTATGGAAGATTATAGTTTTTGTGATTTTTGTTTGAAGCATTGCTAGTTCTCTAATGTATGCTCTTCCAGATTGAGAAAGTTTTCTCTTAAAATATCTATGACTTACAGAAATGTGATAAAGTAGTCCTTTAAGGACAAATCGAAACATTTAACTCTTCTCCCTACCTGAACCCTCTGAAATTCAGAAACTCTTAGTATTCTTTGTTCCATGGCAATTATAATTAGTTGCATAAGTTCAATGAGAATCTATTCTCCTTGCAACAAGACACCATTGGAAACACTGGTTATATTACCAAGGCTTTCACTGGAATGTCATATTTGCAAGAGACATGCATAGACTCAGATATAACCAGACTGCTATAAGGAATTAAGGTTGACTTTATGAAGCCAGTAGAGTCCCATGGGAATGTTGGCCTGATACCTTGCTTCCAGAGTTCTCAGCAGCCTTATCAGGTAAGTAAGGAACATCACTTCTTGGCAAGGACAGGAGCCTCAGGATATTTTGGGGATCTCAAGAAGAGGAATTTGCCCAAATCTACAGGTATTGCAGGCATGTCTGATGGCAAGTATTTGGCTTGGCTTCTGGCTTCAAGAGTGTATTAAAAGTTCAAATCAGCAAAACTAAAAGGCAACCAATAGAATGGGAGAAGATATTTGCAAACAACATAACAGATAAAGGGTGAGTATCCAAAATCTATAAAGAACTTATCAAACTCAACACCCCCCAAAAAAAATAATCCAGTGAAGGAATGGGTAAAAGACATGAATAGACACTTCTCCAAGGAAGACATCCAGATGGCCAACTGACACATGAAAAAATGCTCAACATCACTCCTCATCAGGGAAATACAAATCAAAACCACAATGAGATACTACCTCACACCTGTCAGAATGGCTAACATTAACAACTCAGGCCACAACAGATGTTGGTGAGGATAAGGAGAAAGAGGATCCCTTTTGCATTGTTGGTGGGAATGTAAGCTGGTGCAGCCCCACTGGAAAACGGTATGGACGTTCCTCAAAAAACTGAAACGAACTACCCTACAACCCAGCAATTGCACTACTAGGTATTTATCCAAGGGATACAGGTATGCTGTTTCAAAGGGGCACATGCACCCCAATGTTTATAGCAGCACTATCAACAATAGCCAAAATATGGAAAGAGCCCAAATGTCCATCAATGGATGAATGGATAAAGAAGAAGTCGTGTATATATATATATACAATGGAGTATTACTCGGCAATCAGAAAGAATGAAATCTTGCCATTTGCAACTACATGGATGGAATTGGAGGGTATTATGCTAAGCAAAATTAGTCAGAGAATGACAAATATATGACTTAACTCATATGAGGACTTTAAGACACAGAACAGATGAACATACGGAAAGGGAAGCAAAAATAATATAAAAACAGGGAGGGAGACAAAACAAGAGACTCTTAAATATGGACAACAAACAGGGTTACTGGAGGGGTTGTGGGAGGGGGGATAAGCTAAATGGGTAAGGGACATTAAGGAATCTACTCCTGAAATTGTTGCATTATATGCTAAGTTGGATGTAAATTTAAAAAATAAATTTTGAAAAATAGTGAAAAAAAAAGTGCATTAAAAGTTGAATCTCAAGATTCCTTATGAAAAGTTCCAGCAGGGGCACTTGGGTGGCTCAGTTGGTTAAGCAACCAACTCTTGATTCCAGCTCAGGTCTTGATCTCATGGTTCGTGAGATCGAAACCCCACGTCCAGCTCTGTGCTGACAGCACAGAGCCTGCTTGGGATTCTCTCTCTCTGTCTCTCTCTACCCTTACCCTGCTGACGTGTATACTCTCTGTCTCTCTAAATAAATAAACATTTTTTAAAAAAAGAAAAATAGAAAAGTTCCAGCAAAGCAAATTTTAAAAAGGTCTATATGGTCAATCTCTATTCTTGCTGAGCTTATGTAAATAATTAGGCCAAGTTCATTAAAATTGGACTTGTTTCTTAAATGAATTAGTCTTGATTTGACTACTTCTAGAAATAAGTGTGAATTTAGAGAGAAATTATATTTTAATAACACACTTCTGCAGATGTTGAATTCTAGTTCTGATTGTCTTTAAATGTTTGTTGTTTACCTAAGCTAGACAACTTGAGATAAACTTCAGAGAAAGTGTCACAATAGCTCATGTATAGACAGTCTTCATGCTTGTTATTCTGTGGGGATAATAACAGAATAATGGGCATATGGTTATTTGAACTGGAAAATGGGATGGACTCCCTAAGAATTGTTTAACCCAACCATCACCTTAACAAATTCTGTATGTCTGGGATGACAAAATTGCTCCTTAAGAGCCAGAATGGACTCCACTCCATGGGGTTAAATATGGACTTATGGAAATAATTGATGGCCCCACTTTCCTTGTGATTGGATTGGATGATGTACTTGGGGATGCCCATACCCCCAGACAGGTCTTCTCCCACTTGCCAGTGATTCCTCATAATTGGGATATTGTTAAGGTTAGACATCAAATAAAGAGGGCTCCCTTAGCCTTATTTGTCCCAAGAGCTGCCTCTATTGATATAAAATTGCAAAAAGAGGCTTTAGCCAAACATACGGCAGCCACATTTAACTAAGCCCAACATGCCGTCACCAATAAATTCAAAAGGTAGCCCTCCAAAACCAAAAGGCCCTTGATATCCTGACTGCATCTCATGGAAGAACCTACTATTCCTTTATTCTATTATCCTATTATTTCTATTATTCTGCCTTATTAAAACAGAATGTTATGCTGCTCCAGATTACCACATTAATGTGACAGGATTACTAGAAGACATGAATACTCAAAGTGGCACTTTAAAAGATCAATCTGTCTCTTCTTTAATTGGTTAAACTCCTGGACTGGAGGAATATTTTGGTCAACTATCAAAGGCCTTTTATTCAGGCTTCCTTTCTCATAATAATAATAATCTTATTTCATTGTTTTTTCTGATGTCTCTCCACCTGGTGCCAAGATTCCTTCACTGCCTTAACTTTAAGCCAACAAATGACCCTTTCTACTCAGAAATTCATGTATGTTGTCTACCTTGGATTCAGCTGCCTCTGCCTTTCATAATTCTACATATAAATTCCCAACTGACCAATGTTGACCCATAGGTAGAGACATCTCGGTGCCCCTCATTTAGCAGAAAGAAGCCACTAAAGATAAGACCACCCAAATGCCAAAGATTTGTTATTGTCAGTCTATCAGGGAGGAATACAGAGGCCCCTTTTAGGAACAGCTTGAGCAAGGCAAAAGGGCTCACAGCAATCACCAAGCTGAATGCAAAGAGTCTCATTAAGCATCCCACCTTGAAATAGCCATAGGCCCTAACTGATCAATTACCAGGCACTGGTCCCTGAGATTACCAAAAAAAAGGGAAAATTCCGTATGTTCCCATACTCCCTCACTTCACCCTATAACTGTGACTCCTCACCACTGCCTCACTGCAGACAGTCTCTCCTTTGATGTCGTGCCCAACACTCCTTTGCAGTGTATTCAATAAACTTCTATCTCTTGAAAGAAAGAAAGAAAGAGAGAGAGAGAGAGAGAGAGAAAGAAAGAAAGAAAGAAAGAAAGAAAGAAAGAAAGAAAGAAAGAAAGAAAGAAAAGAAAGAAAAGAAAGAAAAGAAAGAAAAGAAAGAAAAAAAGAAAAAGGAAAGAAGGAAGAAAAAAGGCACCTGGGTGGCTCCATCGGTGGACCATTTGACTCAATCTCAGGTCTTGATCTCAGGGTTGTGAATTCAAGACCTGCACTGGGTGTGGAGTCTACTTTAAAAAAGAGAAGAAGAAAAGAGAAAAGAGAAAAGCTATTTCCAAAAAACTAAATTCAAAAATTGTTGGACTCTGATAGAAAAGTTCTTTAATGTTCTCTTTTCTCTATCACAATTTAATTGTTGGGTTTTTTTTTTTTTGAAAAATGCATTTTATATCCATTTAGAATTCTGAGCATTTTATGATAAGTAAATGAAGTATGAATCTCTAATTCCTTGATACATTTTTTCTGTTTGTTTTTCTTTGATATGAAATTTAGTGATATCCCCAGCATCTTTTTTATTTAAGTTTATTTATTTTGAGAGAGAGAGAGAGAGCAAGCAGGGGAGAGGCAGAGAGAGAGAGAGGAGAGAGAGAGAATCCCAAGCAGGGTCCACGCTGTCAGCACAGAGCCTAACATGGGGCTTGATCCCATGAACTGTGAGATCATGACCTTAGCTGACATCAAAAGTTGGTCCCTTAGCCAACTAAGCCACCCAGGCATCCCTCCCAATATCTTTAATTGTGTTTTCTTTCACAAATGATGAGCAGTAGATGTGTTTAAGTCCCAAAACCTTCTGATGAGGGCAACAATTGAGGGTGTTCTGTTGACTTCCATCTCTGTTTTTACTATATTAAGTTGGAGTTATGCTAGTAGTGAGTTTTGTTTTTCATTAGTTTTTATAAAATAAGGCCCCAAATGCCATATAATTTTCAAAGGAACAAATGTTGCTGTGCATTTTTGGCAAATATGACAAAATACAGCTGCTGGCAGGCATGAAGAGTTTTATTCTTTAAGAAAATGTAAGTAAAGCACACCAAATGTAATGTGAGATTAGAGAAAAATACAAAAGTCAAATAATTTAAAGAGTATTCCATAAAATTTATTTTTCTTGCCTTCTTAGAAAAATCACAAAGTTGTTTAAAAGTAAGATTTTTGCATTACATTTAAGCATTACAACAAAGGGCCAGGAAGTTTTACAAAATAATGTTAGGTAATTCGCTACCACTTAAAAAGCTATTTCACCATCTTTCAAGGGAATCTCTAGATCCACACAATTCCACACAATAATGTGAAGAATTAGCACCCTACCTTTTTTGTGTTATATCTAGGCCTATACATACATATACATACATTTTAAGGTAATCAGACTTCATATTGTAAAATATTCTTCAGTCACAACATGCAAGTCTTCCAAGTATTGCTTTAATAAATAAGTACCTGTGGAATTATACATTAAAACATTAAAAGAAGTGAAAAATGGGTGCTCAGCACCACTGGAAAATAGTATTTCGTTATGCATGAATCTATGCATCCCTGCTGAGAACTTTCTACAAGTTACCTTTCCTCTCACCTCACTACTACTGCCCTCATCCCTCCTGAATTCCAAAGCAGTGTCTGTCTCTGACCTTAGCAACAGCATTAACCAGGAACTTTCCTAGCATTTAAAAAATTTTTTTATTATCAAAGTGTAGTTGACATACAGTATTATATTAGTTTTAGGCATACAGCGCAGTGATCTGATAATCCTATACATTATACAATGCTCACCAGAAGTGTAGTCACCATCTGTCACCATACAATGTTATCACAATACTAATGGCTATATGCCCTATACTGTACTTTATATCTCCATGATTATTTTATATCTAGAAGTTTGTACCTCTTAATCCCCTTCCTCTATTTCACCCATTCCACATCCCCACCCCTCTGGCAACCACCAGCTTGTTTTCTGTATTTATGAGTCTGTTTCTGTTTTTGTATGTTTCTTTTGTTTTTTAGATTCCACATATAAGTGAAATCATATAGTATTTGCCTTTCTCTGAAAAGATTGTCAGCCTCACTGGTCATTAGGGAAATGAAAGTCAAAATCACAATGAGATATCACCTCACACCTGTCAGAATGACTGTTATAAAAAAGAAGTAAGTGTTGGCAAGGATGTGGAGTAAAGGGAACCCTCATGTCTTGTGGGTTGGAGTATAAATTGGTGCAGCCATTGTGGAAAACAGTATAGAGGCTCCTCAACAAATTAGAAATGCCATATGATCCAGTAATTCTACTGAGTACCTACCCAAAGAAAATGAAAACACCAATTTGAAAATATATATGCATCCTATGCTTATTGCAGCTTTGTTTACAATTGCCAAGATATGGAAGCAACCCAAGTGTCCATCCATAGATGAAAGGGTAAAGAATGCAATGAAATATTAGCCATTTAAAAAAAAAGAATGAAATCTTACCATTTAGGACAACATAGATGGACCTAGAGGGTATTATGCTAAGGGAAATAAGGCAGACAAAGAAAGACAAATAGCATTTTGACACAGTCATCTTTTGTTTGGAAGAGAAAGGACAAGAGGTGTGGAGAAGCATTTCCCTGGATCCTGAATGATGTTACTGATGAGAACAACAGATGTTTGGGTTGTGGGTCCTGCTGTTCCAGCGCTGAGCTGCAGATCAAGTGCCTATGTGTTCTTTAATAAACTCAGGTTTTTGGGTATACCTGTGATATGCAGAACTCTCTAAAGCCCAGGGCTCAGGGCGGTGGCCCCTCTTTCTAGATGTGAGAGTGGCACTGCAGGTGCTGATATAATTCCTGTGGCTCCCTGGTGAGGGGTCACTTGGAAAGAGCTGAATGAGTCAGTGGAACTTAGCACCCCAAAATGAGATCTTGATAGACAAGAAATGATCAAAGGAAATTGAGCAACTTGGAGATAATGATAAGCTTCCTAAAAGAACACTGACTTTTCCACACTGGGAGTATTCTCAGAAAGCCACAAATAGGGCTACCCAAATGGAAAGCCTCTAAGTACACACTGGCTGACCACTGTTGTCACTTCATTAGGGCTACAGCATCACGCAAGGCCCATTTCCCAACCCAGTGTGCAAGCTCATTTTGATGATATACTTGGATTCTTAAGTCACAGTTTCTCTCATTCATGTATTCAACCTCTACTTTCTTATACTGTTGATATTCTGGCCTCCTACACCTCCATTCCAAATAATAAGGAGCATTGCTTGGGGAAAGTTACTGAGAATGTTGTTAGCATCAGTCCCCTTCCTGGGTCTTTGGAAAGAGCTTTTTTTGCAATGCCACAGTTTCCCTAAATTCAGTCAAAGAAAAGAGCACTTAACACTTAGTCCCTAAAAGCCTTCATTTCCTTCCCTTCTGCTATTTTGAATCTGACAAAATTGTACTCATGTCTAAAGAGAAGAAAGGAGGAAACAAAGATCCTAAAGTAGTGGTAATTAGTGCTAAGCCTTGGCCTAGTCAAGTGACTTCCTTCTGTGCCTGCTTCCTTTGTATCTTTGCTGTTAGCCACTCTCTACACAAGACCCAAATCCTGCTTTTTTTTTTTATTGTAGGAAAGCATTTGAATATAAAATTTCACACAAACAGACTTGAAGTAATATCCAGTCTCTAGATGGAGATGGATTTGACCAGATGAGTCAAATCTACTCATTGTTTTCTTTGTAACTTCTTTCCCTCCCTCTTTGTTTTTGAAGTTTGTCTCCATCTAGTCTGCCCATGGTGCTTGACACACTGAGATTGGCATGACAGAAAGATGAAAAATGCCCAATTCTCCAATGACATTGCTGAGTATGCATCAATTTGGTAGCACTACTTACTTCATGTTTCATGAAACTAATGAACCTTTTTCTTTCATTCAAATGATGGTTATACACATTTGAACTATAACATAGCTTTAAGAAATACTGTCGTAAGTGTTGGTGATATTTCTCAGGGCTCTGTTCTAGAACCTATTCTCTTCTTACACCCTTTACCTGTGTGATCTCATCCATCCCTTTCCTTTAAATCTACCCCGAAAACTCCTAAAGTGTTTCTGGCCCAGACTCTTCTTTTGAACTCCCAAATCATGGAACAAACTCTGTAATGTACATCACCACTTGAGTTTCTCCCTGGCACCTCAAACTCAACATATCCAAGCCCAAAGTCATGATCTGTTCCCTTGAGCCTGTTTATCCCCGAGACTTTCTCATCTCAATAAACTGGCACTGCCATCTACTCAATTGCTTGAGCTAGAAATGCATGAACCATTACTGCCTCCTCCTTTTTCCTGTGACATTTGATCAATCACCAAGTCTTACTGTGTCCTCCCTCCTCCATCCCTACTGCAGCTCCCTCAGCCAAGGCCACCATTGTTCTCATTTGACCACTGCCACAGACTCCTAACTGGTTTCCCTGCCTCCTGACTTGGCCTCTCCAATTGTTTCTCAACATTGCAGTCAAATTGATCTTTCTAATATGCAACACTAATCAAATCCCTTCTGTGACTAAAATTGTTGTCTGACTCATTAGAAGTCCCTGCTATACACTTCCACTGCATCTGGTGAGGCCCTTAAGTTTCATTGTGCTTTTATTGAGTTTATTATCTGCTTTCCCATTAGTCTCTAAGCTCTGTGGGCACACAAACTGAATATATCCCCACACCTTACAACAGTACCTGGCACACAGTAGATAATAAATGTGAAGTCAAATGAATGGATGAATGTATAACAATGTTTTGTAAACTATGGGTTGTGACCTAACAGTGGATCATGAAGTCAATCAAATGGATTTATAATGAGCTTTCATTTTAAATTGAAGAAAAAAATAGATGAGAATAGCATGTAATAAAGGTACTATTTCATGCAACTTTTTATCGTAAAATGTAAAATATATTTCTTATAGTGAATTGCAGTAGAATAAAAATGAAAGCCCCTGGTCTATCATAAGCAGGCATATTTCTTTCTTATAATGAGAAAAAGCAGCTTTTCTGCTTAGGAAAACTTAGGGGGGAAAAATTTCGAACTCCTTGGCAACTGAAAAGGATTCCTGCCCTAGGGGATTTATACTTTCACAGATTTCAAAGCCTGAAATTCAAAGAAGAAACTGCCTACTTCAGAGTTTTAGGTTTCTGTAAGCAAATGACAGAAGAACATAAAATCCTCCTCCTGTCTGGCAACTACTGCCATAGGCCAATTAAGTTTAGGAGTGCAGTTTAATTCTATTTCCTCTGAAAGTATATCTTTTTTTTTTTTTTAATAGGTTAAGCGTCCTACTTTTTTTTCTTTTTCTTTTTTTAACGTTTATTGAGAAACAGAGAGGGACAGAGCATGAGCATGGGAGGGGCAGAGAGAAGGTGAGACACAGAATCTGAAGCAGGCTCCACGCTCTGAGCTGTCAGCATATATCCCGACATGGGGCTTGAACTCACAAACCGCGAGATCATGACCTGAGCCTGAGTCAGACGCTTAACTGACTGAGCCACCCAGGTGCCCCCCTCTGAAAGTATATCTGAAGCATATTTTGTCTTGTGTCTTAGAGAATTTGTTAGCTGGCTGCTTCTCCAGCCTTCTTTTTAAGAGCTGAGTGCTTGAGCCAATGAGGTGCTGCATTCTGTTTCCATAGCAATAAAAGAAACAAACCTTCACCTGCCATCTCCCAACCAAATCTCACAACTCAAGGCCCAAGTCAAGAGAGTCTGAATGAAAGTTTGACTTTCTCCTCTAGTTTGACTTTCATGGCAATACTGAAAGATTCAAACCGGACTGTCTTTAGAAGGAAATTTTGTGCTGACGCCCATTCAGCCTTTGTAAAAGCCTTTGACTGAATTCACTGCAAGTCTGTCTCTCTGCCCTACACGTACTGCGGATTTTGTTTTGGCATTTCAATCACTTGGAACAACCAAAGTCTCACGTTCTGGAACTTCTGGATTTCATCTAAAATGAATGCTAATTTTATGGCGATGAGAAACAGTTTCTCTATAAAATTGTGATGTCTTTAAGACTCTTGACTTGGAAAAGGACCACATGGGAGAAACAAATCTTTGAGAAGTTCCAGGTAAGCTCTTTGGAAAAGTTTTATGTACTTTCTGTGTCTGGTTATTAGCACTAACCAGTGACTTTTCTGAAAGCTCAGCTGGCTCACTGGTGACTACAGTGTCACCAATTGACACATTCAGTCCCCTGAACCTTAGGTAAAATCATCAAGGAGAAATACAGGAAAGGAAAAGAATAGGGAGAAAGAATCCTACATCACACATGGGTGTGCCTGCATAGATACACACACACACACACACACACACACACACACACACACGCACACACACACCCCTCTATAGTCTTAAAGCCTTACAATGCAACATCAAGCCACTTGTGGATACAGTAGACCTATGTATGCTGATACAGAAATAGCTACTAGATATCCTGTTATGTAAAAAGAGCAAATACATGGTGTAGTATGTAAAGTATACCTCTGGTTTATGTAAAAATTTTTTGAGATTTTATGTATAATATATGTATGTACATATATATTCATATTCATAGAACTTTTCTGCAAGTATACGCCTCAAAAAAGCCTGTTAACAGTGGTTTCCTCATGGGAGAGTACTGGAAGTAGAGGGCTGATGTTTAGCTGGTATGTAGTCATTGAAATATTAAAATACTGCCATACTGGTTATATATACAGTTGAGCCTTGAACAACGCCAGGGGATAGGGGCACTGACACCCATGCAGTCAAAAATCCTGGTATAACTTTTGATTCCTCAAAAACATTACTAACAGCCTACTGTTGACCAGAAGCTTTACCCATAACATACGGTCAATTAAGATATATTTTTATCTTATATGTATTATATACTGTAGTCTCACTTTAATACGTTTCTCTTAATTTGTTTCGGTATCCTAGGGCTACATGGTTCAGCTGCAAGTTTTTTCAAATTGTCACAAATCTCCAAAAGATTTTCCAATATATTTATTGAAAAAAATCAGCATATAAGTGGACCTGCACAGTTCAAACTGTTTTTATTCAAGGATCGACTATATACATTTTCCAAGCCATTCAAATGTCCTCCTTGCCACCTTGGTTGCTCCAGCTCCTCCTCTGGTACCCCCAGACCTCCTCATGATTAGGCAACTAAAGGTTAATGCCTGGCACAAGGGTAGGAGTGGAGTCCTGCAGGACCCTGTTCCAGCCCTATAGCCATGCCTTTTTTGATTGTTCAATAGCCATGTCTATACTAGTTGTTAAATATTTCGAATATTTATCCCTATAAGTGTTTGGAAGGAGAGGCCTGTACTTTTTAAAAGCAAAAGAATATACACCAAGGCATTGTTTACGATAGAAAAAAAAAAGGCAATACCCAAATGTTCATCAATACAAACCTGGCTAAAAATAGAAATGGATATGTTTGTAGGATAGAAATTCACACAACCATAATGATATAGAAATACATCTTAGACTTGTTTTATAGATTTGCCTTAAGTATAATTTGAATTATGGATTTGTTTTAAATTTGTTTAAAAATAATCTGTTATTAGAGGAATGGGCTGTGTATAGATGAGTGAGATTAGCCATAAATTGCTAATTTATGATGGGTGATGGGTGAGTTCATTATACTGTTTTCTCTACTTTTGTGCATTTAAAAAATTTCTCCACAGTAAACTTCAGTTTAAAAAAATGACAATATGTCAGGGTGCCTGTGTGACTCAATCAGTTAAGAGTCCAACTCTTGGTTTTGGTTCAGGTCATGATCTCACAGTTTGTGAGTTCAAGCTCCCCACAGGCTCTGTGCTGGCAGTGTGGAGCCTGCTTGAGATTCTCTTTTTTTTTTTTTTTTTTTTGCTCTCTCTCCCTCCCCTGCTTTCTCTCTCTCACACACAAAAATAAACATTTTTTTAAATCTATAAAAAAAGATATCTCTACAGTTATTGACATTAAAAGAAGTTCATGCATATATAGAATGCATGTATAGTTTCTCCCATTATTTAAGTCTGTTTCTTTAGTCTAGAGAGAATTCTAGAAGTTATTAACCAAAATATTTTCAATGGTCATCTCTGGGTGTTAGTACTTCAGATAATTTTTGCTCCCTTAGGCTTTCCTGTATTATTATTTTCTTTACAGTAAGCCCATTTCAATTTAACACACACACACATAAATAAACCTATTATCTCCAAATATTAGGGATAAAAGCTTCAGTATACAAAAAATCACTAGGGTTTATAATATTCCTAAACTCAGTTAACAGGTTTTGAGAACCTAATGTGTACAAGCCAGTGTGCTAAGAGCTTTTCTGACATGGCCTCATTTCTTGTGCATGACAGCCCAGTGAGGCATGAACTTCCATGTCCCCATTTTGCAAATGAGACTGAGACTCAGAAAAGTAAAAGTAAATGTCTTGAGGTCCCACAAGCAGTGGAGCAGAGGAGCTGTTATGCAAAATCAGGCCCACCTGACTCAAAAACACAAGGAAAATTTTAGTAAAGGATGTTGAGGGGGGCGCTTGGGTGGCTCAGTTGGTTAAGCATCCAACTCTTGATTTTGGCTCAAGGTCAGGATCTCACGGTTTGTGAATTTAAGCCCCATGTCGGAGCCTGTTTGGAATTCTTTCTCTCCCTCTTTCCTTCCCCCATTTGCTCTCTCTCTCTCTCTCTCTCTCGCTCTCTCTCTCTCTCTCAAAATGAATAAACTTTAAAATAAAAAACAAATTAACAAAATTGGGAAGGGAGAAAAAAACATAATCCTGATATTCTAGCCCAATTTTCACTTTTTATTATTTTCTAGCTTTTGTACATATAGGTACATACTTGTAATTGTATCCATTGCATATATACCACTTAATATCTTTGTTCTTAAGCATTTCTTCACGTTCTCACGGGCTTTAATCAGTTAAAATCTGTGTAAAACTCCATTACTCTTCAATAATTTACCAATCATTTTGTTTTTTAATTCTAATTTTTGATATTATCCTTAACATTGTAACAGTGGTTACATTTTTGCAGTTTATCTGTGGATCTCCTTTCTCCTTGTTGACTCGGTCCCTGTGGTTACAGCCACTCACTTTATTAGGCAACAAATATTTATCAAGTACCCATTGTGGACAAGTCACTTTGCCAGGCTCCATGGGGACACAGAGAATGACATAGTGGAGTCCTGCCCTTCAAGAACCATACAGTCCGGTTTGGGCAGGAAAGAAATTGAATAAAGAAGGCAGTTGCTGGGAGCTGGCCTCCTCAGACTCTCACTTCCTGTGCCAGGAACTCCCGCTAAGTCCTCCAAGTTCACGATTGGCCCCTGTCCTCGCAGAAAGCAGATACAAGGTCCAAAGCACCTCTTGCTCTCACTGCATCCTCCTTTCAGACTCTCCCCTGAATCCTAGCCCCTGTGGCATCATCTTCTTGGCTAGGGCGCTCCACCCCAACTGCTTCCCTGACCCTGTCTCCCTGAGATCTCCTGACTAGGTCCCCATGCACAGCAGAATGCAGACAGTGACATATGGTAGCCTTGTCATCTGGTCTTTAGGCCTTCGCTGTTTACCCAGTCTCTTGGCCTCCTTTCTAGGAGGCCTCCTTTCTAGCCCTGACCTTAATGCCACCAGGCACCAGGACCCAGTCCATCCTGTACCTGCCTCCACCTGCACATCCTGTCTCTCTTCCAAGGCGAAGTCTCTGCACAGCTCACTCAGCTCCCTTTCTTTTTCTTTTTTAACTTGTTTTATTTTTTATTTTTTTTTAATTTACACCCAAATTAGTTAGCATATAGTGCAACAATGATTTCAGGAGTAGATACCTTAGTCCCCCTTACCCATTTAGCCCACTTCCCCTCCCACAACCCCTCCAGTAACCCTCAGTTTGTTCTCCATATTTATGAGTCTCTTATGTTTTGTCCCCCTCCCTGTTTTTATATTATTTTTGTTTCCCTTCCCTTATGTTCATCTGTTGAGTCAAGTCATATGATTTTTGTCTTTCCCTGACTGACTAATTTCACTTAGTGTAATACCCTCCAGTTCCATCCACGTAGTTGCAAATGGCAAGATTTCATTCTTTTTGATTGCCGAGTAATATTCCATTGCATATATATACCACATCTTCTTTATCTATTCATCCCTCAATGGACATTTGGGCTCTTTCCATACTTTGGCTATTGTTGATAGTGCTGCTATAAACATGGGGGTGCATTTGTCCCTTCAAAACAGCACACCTGTATCCATTGGATAAATGCCTAGTAGTGCAATTGCTGGGTCATAGGGGAGTTCTATTTTTAGTTTTTTGAGGAACCTCCATACTGTTTTCCAGAGTGGCTGCACCAGCTTACATTCCCAACTCAGCTCCCTTTCTGATGGCTACCCTCCTGACCACAAGTTCCCTAAGGGCATAGTGCAAGTGTTCCATATTCCCCAGCATCTAGCACAGTGCTCACAGCAAGCGTCTGTAAGTATTTTTGTTGTTAAATGAGCATTTACAGGTGGCCCAGGAATCACTTCACCTCTTTGAGTTTCAATTTCCTCATCTGTAAAATGGACTCAAGTTATGATTCCCTTTAGCTCTAAAATCATTAGGCCATATAACCGGGTTTCTCAAGTATCAGTCATGTTACAGAAAAACATTTGTTTCATTTTTCAGTTGATTCTTAACCAAATTTATTCTAGTATACTATTGGAAACCAGTCACTGACTTGGAAATTTGAGTGAACTCTGCTATCATTGTAATCCTCCCATTGGTCTCTTGGTTCTCCTAACATTTTTTGTCATTGGTTTTTATTTTTTATCAAATAATCCACTGATAACATTTAAAATTTAAATTGTGTTCCAAGTTTATTAATGAAAAGTTAGAGTTTCTACCACCACCCCCCTGCCCCTCACTTCTCAGTTCTACTCTTCAGCATGCTCCTTAGTGGCAACTATTTTCAGCTCTTGTAACTATTTCTTTTGGAATTTAATGTCTGAATAATTGCCTTCACCCCATTTGTTAATTTTTCAGCTTTAGACGTTGTCTGTTGACTTCCAGGTGTGGTAGATGAGGTTTTAGCACTTATATATCCTTCCTCCATTCCCTCCTCTGCTCTTCCAATTTAGTCACAATTAACTTTTTAAAAAGTAATTATCAAGTGTTTATATTAATATATATGAGAGTGTACCTTACTATAACTATGTTTACTTTCTCACATAATATTTTTTAACCCGGAGTCATTATATAATTTTTATTTTCTTAGGCTTCTACGTTTCTTTCTTTTTTTTTTTTTTTTTTTAGTGTTCATTTATTTATTTTGAGAGAGCGGGTGAGAACATGAGCAGGGGAGGGGCAGAGAGAGTGGGAGACAGAGAATCCCAAGCAGGCTCCATGCTGAGTCCTGACTCAGCAGAGCCTGACTCCAGGCTCCATCTCACAAACTGTGAGATCATGACCTGAGCTGAAATCAAGAGTTGAACACTTAACTGACTGAGCCACCCAGGCACCCCAGGTTTCTATGTTTCTATTAGTAATATCACCTCAATTGCTCTGTTTCCTATTACAACTGCTCTGTAACAAATTTAGTGGCTTAAAACAATAGCAATTTATTCTCTTACTAGTTCTGAAGTCAGATGTCTGAAATAGCTCTTACTGGGATAAAATCAAGGTGTTGGCAAGACTTGGTTCCTTCTGGAGGCTCTAGTAGAGAATCATTTCCTTGCCTTTTCCAGCTTCTAGAGGTGCCCACATTCCTTGGCTTGTGGCCTTTCCACGACCACTCCTACCTCCTTTTCCACCATCATATTCTCTTCTCTGACTCTTACCCTCCCTCTTATAAGGTTTATGATTACCTTGGGCCCACATAGATAATCTGGGATAATCTCCCTTCTCAAAACCATTAACTTAATCACAGCTGCAAGTCCTCTTATTGCACATATTTATAGGTTCCAGGGATGGGGGCATGGACATGTCTGGGGGGAGGGTGCATTATCTGCCTACTATGTGCTCCAACAGATCTGCCAGAGGTCTGTCAGTGTTATCCAGTAATCCATCAGTTCCATGTCCTGAGTCTTTGGGGGCCTTCACTGTGGGAATTGGCCCCTTCTGGTTCATACCCATTTTGCAGGTGTGTAGGCCGCATCTTCCTATGGTGTGCTGATAGGGGGAGTTAGTGTGTCAAACTTGCATGGACAGCCCTTGTGCAATTCCATCTCCTTTCCCACTCTCCCTGTTCTTGTCAAATTAAACCTCTTTTAATCCTTGAATTAGGAAAAAAGCCAGTCCTTCCTCCTGTGTGTCTCCTTTGCTCTCTCATGACTACCATACCCATAGCACTTGTGACACCAGATGTGTGTGGGCTTTCCCCCCACCAAGCAATTCTCTGTAACACCAACTGGGTATCCTACAATTTACCTCAATTCTGACCCCCTCTACCTGGAGATAGCACCAGATACCACAGGTAAGTACTCAGTCCCACCTGACTGCACTCACCACCCCCACCAGAGATGCCAATCGCAAATTCAGGTTGTCATCTGTGTGTCTGACCCATAAGCTAGAAATCAGAGGTTTCTGTGACCCTTTCTTGGGTTAATTAACTTACCAGAACAGCTCACAGAACTCAGGAAAACAGTTACTTGCATTTACCAGTTTATTAAAAGATATGATAAAGGATACAGATGAGCAGCCAGATGAAGCAATACATATGGTGAGGTCTAGGAGGGTCCTGAGCATAGGAGCTTCTGTCCTCATGGAGTCAGGGTGTGTCATCCCCCTGAGTGTGGATGTCTTTGCCAACCCCAAATTCACTGAATCCCATACTGCTGGGAGTTTTATGGAGGCTTCCTCATGGTATGATCAGTTATTAATTCCATTTCCAGCCCCTCTCCCCTCCTGGGAAGATAGGGACAGGGGCTGAGGCTGATATCTCCAAGTTTTTAAACATGTCTTGGTTTTTCTGGTGACCAGCCTCCATCCCAGAGCCCACCCACAGTTGCCTCATTAGAACAGCAGATGTTCCTAGTGCTCTTATCACTTAGGGATTCACAAGGTTTTCAGGAGCCCTGTGTCAGGAACTGGGGGCAGAGACCAATATATTTTTTCCACTATCTCACAATCCTGTACTATCATTTTTGTGGGGTTCTGGAAAATAAAGAAACACATGTGGTCAAGTTTCCATGTTTATCTGATAGTTGTTGTCTTTCACGCAGACCTTTGTAATAGGGATTTTTTGGTTTTGTTTTCATGGAGCTAAGAAGGAAGGATTTTGATCTATAATTCGGGCAGGTGAACAGGGATGAGAAATTGAGACATTCACTTGCACTGTAATTTGAGTAACAGAGTTAATTTTTCAGGAAGTTCTGTGCAAGATCTACTGTAGGGATTTCTCCTCATTTCAGTGAGAGCTAATGTGGCCTGATGGAAGAAGGGCCTAGGAGATTTTTGCTACCCCTGTGATCTTTCTGAACCTCAGTATCCTCATCTGTAAAATTGAGATAACAATAATTGATCACTTATTGTGTGCTTGGATCACAGCATGCACTCAGTGGTGACAAAATTTAAATCACTTTCAAGTCAAGTCCACTGGGTGCCAAGGAGTGAGATGTTATTCTATAGTCAAGACCCTGCACCAGATCAACAGCTCCCAGAATTTACCATGTGTGCTTTGGGCTTTTGCTGGGTCCTTCCTAATTTGTCTCTTAAGTATCATTGCTTTGACTCTGAATGGTGTAACTCTCTGATGTTACTTTCCCACTTTAACCAGGACCTCCTGATCTAGCAGCTCCTGCCATGTACCCCAACCCTCTCATCTACTGTACCTGCTGGGACCCTTGGAACTTGGGACCACGGAAGCTAATCAAGACCCCTCAGCCACCAAGCAAGACCTCCACAGGGAAGCCCAAGTAAGGATTATATGGATGGAGTAGAACATGGGCCCTTGAATTCCATTTGCAGCCTTCTTTCTCTTCAATATATCCAAATAGTCAACTAGGCAACAAAATCCCAAGAAGGCCAGAAAGCCTAGCTTTACACAGCTTTCCCAGCCAGCCTGTTGGCAGCACATTGCTCTTGCCAGTCCTGCTTAGACTCAGTGTCATTTTAAATGAGGAAGTCTCAGGGGTGCCTGGGTGGCTCACTTGTTTAAGCATCCAACTCTTGATTTTGGCTCAGGTCATGATCTCACAGTTTGTGGGTTTGAGCCCCACATCAGACTCTGTGCTGACAGTATGGAGCCTGCTTGGAATTCTCTGTCTCTCCATCTCTCTCTGCCCCTTCCTGCACCTCTCTCGAAAGAAAGAAAGAAAGAAAGAAAGAAAGAAAGAAAGAAAGAAAGAAAGAAAGAAAGAAAGAAAGAAAGAAAGAAAGAAAGAAAGAAGTGAATGAATAATAAAAATAAATGAGAATATCTCAGAGTTTGTGCAGCAGGGAAAGGTCAGCTTCCAAAGAGAGGACCTGATAGCCCCCCTCGGGAGAAAAAGAGCTTTGGGCTCTGGGGGACAAGCTGCCAACCCAGGGTCCCCTGGGAAATGAACCTTCTCAAGTCTTCTTCTAGAGACTCCCCAAGACCTTCCTGGCTTTAAAGATTTCAGCAGTCAGAGCATGTATTCCCATTTTGGGGTCATGATGGGCATCTACCTAATCTGGGAATGCTAAAACAGGTTTCTGAATTTCTAATTTTCTCTTTTTTGTTATCTATTTTGCATTTTCAGGCTAACTCCTCTTCCTTCAGCTGCAAAAAAACAAAATTGTGTCCAACCCACAGCAAAACCTGTTGTTGCCCCAAAGTAAGTATTTTTATGTTCATGGGGAAGGAATTACCAGAACCTACAATGATTTCCCCCAAACCTCAGATCCTGCATGCAAATTGTGTGGTGCTCTGCACCCACTTTCAAAGTCACAACAAATAAGTTCTCAATTAGGGGTGCCCCTGACAGCCACTATTTCCTGCCCTAAAAGGGAACAATACATGATGCATGTCATAGGCAAAGAGCCTTGGGGAAACTCCCAGGCATTTATGGTGGTGGCTTACCTTTTTACTGATTACTGTTCTATGTCTAAGGTTTTTGGTAGATGGCAGCTCTATTTTTATTCATAAATTAAATTTTTATCCATATTTTGTTAAGCTTAGAAGTATAACTTAGTTTAGGCATGTGCATGTATCTTTGTATTCAACTTATTTGGAAAATATTTATTGAGCCCCTACTATTTGTTTGGCATTATTTCAAGTGCCAGGAGACAGCAGTGAACATAGAAGAGTCCCTGCTCCTAGAGCTTACATTCTAGGGGGGAAATGACCATAAAGAAGTTAATACATCCCAGTGCATCCCAGTGCTATGTAGAATATAACACAGGCAAAGGGAGGAGGGGATAGTGAAGGCAGGGTTGTTATTTTCTATGGGTATTTCAGGGAAAATCCTTATGTAAAGGGGACAGCAGGAGCCTGCTGATATCTGAGACTAGCACTCCTGGCAGAGGGAACAGCAAATACAAATTCCCCCTGAGTGGGAACCTGCTTGGCACATTTGGTCTTTTCCAGGAAAGCAAAGAGGCCCATGTGGCAGGAGTGGAGGATGTGAGCAGAGAATGGGGAGAGGTGAGGTCAGAGAAGTAGCAGAGATGATGAATGTAGTTGGCAGAATAATGGCCCCCCAAAGATACATCCTAATCTCTGGAAACTATGATTCTGTTCTATTACTCATCAAGGGGGAATTAAGGTTGTAGATAGAATTATGCTTGCTAATCAGGGGACGTTGATATGGACAGATCATCCTGAATTATTGGATGGGCCCAGTGTAATCACAAAGGTCTTTATTCATGAAAGAACAGATGTGACAATTGAAGCTGAGTGATACAGTTGTTGGCTTTGATGGAGAAAAAATGCCGCTACAAACACAGGAAGCTTCTAGGAGCAGGAAAGTCAAGAAAACAGATATTCCTGTGGAGCCTCCAGGAGGAATATCACCCTGCCAACACCTTAATTTTTTAGCTCAGTGAGACCCATTTCAGACTTTGACCTCTAGAACTGTAAGATAATGAGTTGGTTTTGTGTTAAGCCACTGAGCTTGTAGTAATTCGTTACAGCAGCAATAGGAAACTCATACAGTAAAGCTTGCTACCAGTATAAGGACTTTGGCTTTTACTTTGAAAGAGACAGCCTATAGGGCTGCCATAACAAAACAAACAAACAAACAACAACAAAAAAAAAAACAGAAAAAAACACAGACACTGTGGCTTAAGCAACAGAAATTTATTTTCTCACAGTTACAGAGACTAAATTTCAAGACCAAGGTGCCCACAGTGTTGGTTTCCTCTCAGGACTCTCCCTGGCTTGCAGATGGCCACCTACTTTCTGCTCCTTCACATGGTCTTTTCTTTGTGTATGCACATCCCTGGTGTCTCTCTGTGTGTCCTATCTCTCTTATAAGGACACTAGTAAGGTTGGATTAGTGCCCACTATAATGGCCTCATTTTAACTTAATCCCCCTATAAGGCTCTGTCTTCAATACTGTCACATTCTGAGGTACTGGGAGTTAGGGCTTCAACATATAAATGTTGGGGGGACATAATTTAGCCCATAAGAGATTGGAAGCCATCACAGGGTTCTGAGAAGAGTGACATGATCCAACTTGCATTTGGAAATGACTAATCTTTTTTTTTTAATTTTTTAATGTTTATTTACTTATTTTGAGAGAGAGAGAGAGCATGAGCAGGGGAGGGACAGAGAGAGAAGAGAGAGAGAACCCAAGTAGGTTTCACGCTGTCAGCACAGAGCCCTGTGCTGGGCTCAATCCCACAAACTGTGAGATCATGACCTGAGCCAAAATCAAGAGTCAGATGCTTAACCAACTGAGCCACCTGACACTCCAAAAGGATGAATCTGGCTACTGCATTGAGAATGGACTACAGTGACCAAGGGTAGAAGCAGAGTCCAGTTAAGATGTAATAGTAAGGACCCAAGCAAGAGAAGATGGTGCTTTGACCTGGTAGAAATAGCAGAGGTGGTGAGGAGTGGTCCCATTTGGGATATATTCTGAAGGTAGAAACCGGTAGGATCTGCTAATGGGTTGGGTGTTAAGTATGAGAACAAAACAAAAGAGGGGTCAAGGATGGCTTCAAGATTTGGAGCTGAGCAACAGGAAGGATGGAATTTCCATTTTCTGCGATTGGGGCAGACTGTGGGGGGAGGTACACATTTCTCGGGAGCTGAGCATAGGAAGTCCAAGATGCTTCTTACTATCAAGTGGCAATGTCAAGTAAGCAGTTGGATAAGTGGGTCTGAGAGACAGCTCTGGGCTGCAGATATACATTTGACAGTCGTTGGCATATACATGATACTTAGAGCCCTCAGATCAGATGAGATCTCCAAGACAGGGAGTAGAGCCAGAGGTAGGAAGAGGCAGGAGAACGGAGACCCAGAGCACTCCAGTGTTGAGAGGTTGGAGAAACCCCGAAAAGCAGATTGACAGGGAGTGGTCAGTGAGGTAGATGACAAATCATCTACCTGGTATCCTGGAAGGAAAATGACAAAAATGTTCCAAGAAGGAGGATTCTGATTATCTGTGTCAACAACTGCTGATAAGTAATTAGATGAGGGCTGAGAAATACTGTTGAGTTTAAGTGGCCTGTGGGTCATCAGTGACATGAAGAGCATTGTGTCAATGGTAGTGGTGATAAAGCCTGATTGGAGTGGGATCCATTCATAACAAGGGATCTGTTGAATGGCTGTGTAGGTGAAACAGTTCCTTAGTGCCTGCCTTCTGTATGACAGCACACTGCTGGCATGATCACACCTGTGGGTCTTATCTGACCCATATTAATGGTCAAGCTCAAGGTCTCAGTCTCCCAGTACCTCTTATTGGGAGCAACATCACTCACACCACAGCTCCACTCTGCCCGCCAATTAGCCCCTGCTAACACTGTCCTAGTCTTTTGCAATACAGTGAGGAACACTTTGTGGGTACTTTTATTATTTTTTTTATTTTTATTTTTTTTAATGTTTATTTATTTTTGAGAAAGCGCTAGCAGGAAAGGGTCAGAGAGAGAGAGACAAACAGAGACAGAATCTGAATTAGGCTCCAGGCTCTGAGCTGTTAGCACACAGCCTGATGCAGGGCTTGAACTCACGAACCATGAGATCATGACCTGAGCCAAAGTCGGAGGCTCAACCTACTGAGCCACCTGGGGCCCCTACAATTCAAAGACCTGTTCATTGTATTTATAACTTTCCAGTGAGACCCTACTGGGACTCCACATCACCCAGTCTCTATGTCCTATTGAGTCAGCACTGACTGAGGCTGGGAAACGGAGCAGCTGGGATGGCCTCACCATCAGGAAGGGGCTTGGGTAGATACTGATACGACCCACAAATGGGGACGTGAAGAATCTGTTCACCAGCCAACTGTTAACTTGGGCCTCCAGTCACAAACATACAGCCTCTGTGAATTACATCCTTTTTGTGAAACCTCTTATTCTTTTGCAAACATACAATGTACTTTTTGTTATTTCGAAAGTCTTAATTCTTAAATATGAACTACAACATAACTGTTTTAACCATGTTTGGGTAACTTTTTTTTTTTTTCATCTCAGAAGCCTTGAAAAATGGCAGTAGGCCCAGTGCTCTCAACTCCTGGGAGACACGGCTGGCAAATTGCTTTATCTGCAATTCTTTGTAGCACTTAACTTTTTCTTCTTCTAATTTCAGTATTTATGTGCCTCTATTTTTCTCAAATAAAAAGCATCACATCTCATTCCATTTCTCTTAGTATGGAGCACTGTGGTTTGCATCCATTAACCACTCATTGAATTCATTAAATGAGAAAATGTGAAGTGCTTTGACTGACGTCAATGAAGTATCAAACTTTGGTTAGTGTAATCAGAGTAATCTGAGTAGGTTGACAAGGGAAAAAAGAGTCAAGGAGAATCATCCTGGATCAACCATACCTTTTACTTTTCAGAGAGAGAAACACAATTCCAACAAAATTAGTACCCAGGGAGCTGCACTCTGACCCTTGGAGCAGTTCAGAGGTGAATGCAGTACTGTGGAAGGTCTCCGTTTGCTCAAGGAGATCTACGAAGAACAAAAAAAGACATAAGCTTAATTCCATGGCCAGCTTTTTTTTTTTTTTTCAGTATATGAAATTTATTGTTAAAATGGTTTCCATACAACACCCAGTGCTCATCACAAAAGGTGCCCTCCTCAATACCCATCACCCACCCTCCCCTCCCTCCCACCCCCCATCAACCCTCAGTTTGTTCTCAGTTTTTAAGAGTCTCTCATGGTTTGGCTCTCTCCCACTCTACCTCTTTTTTTTTCCTTCCCCTCCCCCATGGGTTTCTGTTAAGTTTCTCAGGATCCACATAAGAGTGAAAACATATGGTATCTGTCTTTCTCTGTATGGCTTATTTCACTTAGCATCACACTCTCCAGTTCCATCCACGTTGCTACAAAGGGCCATATTTCATTCTTTCTCATTGCCCTGTAGTACTCCATTGTGTATATAAACCACAATTTCTTTATCCATTCATCAGTTGATGGACATTTAGGCTCTTTCCATCATTTGGCTATTGTTGAGAGCGCTTCTATAAACATTGGGGTACAAGTGCCCCTATGCATCAGTACTCCTGTATCCCTCGGGTAAATTCCTAGCAGTGCTATTGCTGGGTCATAGGGTAGGTCTATTTTTAATTTTCTGAGGAACCTCCACACTGTTTTCCAGAGTGGCTGCACCAATTTGCATTCCCACCAACAGTGCAAGAGGGTTCCTGTTTCTCCACATCCTCTCCAGCATCTATAGTCTCCTGATTTGTTCATTTTGGCCACTCTGACTGGCGTGAGGTGATATCTGAGTGTGGTTTTGATTTGTATTTCCCTGATAAGGAGTGACGTTGAGCATCTTTTCATGTGCATGCTGGCCATCCGGATGTCTTCTTTAGAGAAGTGTCTATTCACGTTTTCTGCCCATTTCTTCACTGGGTTATTTGTTTTTCGGGTGTGGAGTTTGATGAGCTCTTTATAGATTTTGGATACTAGCCCTTTGTCCGATACGTCATTTGCAAATATCTTTTCCCATTCCGTTGGTTGCCTTTTAGTTTTGTTGGTTGTTTCCTTTGCTGTGCATAAGCTTTTTATCTTCATAAGGTCCCAGTAATTCATTTTTGCTTTTAATTCCCTTGCCTTTGGGGATGTGTCAAGTAAGAGATTGCTACGACTGAGGTCAGAGAGGTCTTTTCCTGCTTTCTCCTCTAAAGTTTTGATGGTTTCCTGTCTCACATTCAGGTCCTTTATCCATTTTGAGTTTATTTTTGTGAATGGTGTCAGAAAGTGGTCTTTCTGACAGGTTTCAACCTTCTGCATGTTGCTGTCCAGTTCTCCCAGCACCATTTGTTAAAGAGACTGTCTTTTTTCCATTGGATGTTCTTTCCTGCTTTGTCAAAGATGAGTTGGCCATACGTTTGTGGGTCTAGTTCTGGGGTTTCTATTCTATTCCATTGGTCTATGTGTCTGTTTTTGTGCCAATACCATGCTGTCTTGATGATGACAGCTTTGTGGTAGAGGCTAAAGTCTGGGATTGTGATGCCTCCTGCTTTGGTCTTCTTCTTCAAAATTACTTTGGCTATTCGGGGCCTTTTGTGGTTCCATATGAATTTTAGGATTGCTTGTTCTAGTTTCGAGAAGAATGCTGGTGCAATTTTGATTGGGATTGCATTGAATGTGTAGATAGCTTTGGGTAGTATTGACATTTTGACAATATTTATTCTTCCAATCCATGAGCAGGGAATGTCTTTCCATTTCTTTATATCTTCTTCAATTACCTGCATAACTTTTCTATAGTTTTCAGCATACAGATCTTTTACATCTTTGGTTAGATTTATCCCTAGGTGTTTTATGCCTCTTGGTGCAATTGTGAATGGGATCAGTTTCTTTATTTGTCTTTCTGTTGCTTCGTTATTAGTGTATAAGAAGTCAACTGATTTCTGTACATTGATTTTGTATCCTGCAATTTTGCTAAATTCATGTGTCAGTTCTAGCAGACTTTTGGTGGAGTCTATCGGATTTTCCATGTATAATATCATGTCATCTGCAAAAAGTGAAAGCTTGACTTCATCTTTGCCAATTTTGATGCCTTTGATTTCCTTTTGTTGTCTGATTGCTGATGCTAGAACTTCCAACACTATGTTAAACAACAGCGGTGAGAGTGGGCATCCCTGTCGTGTTCCTGATCTCGGGGAAAAAGCTCTCAGTTTTTCCCCATTGAGGATGATGTTAGCTCTGGGCTTTTCATAAATGGCTTTTATGATCTTTAAGTACGTTCCTTCTATCCCGACTTTCTCAAGGGTTTTTATTAAGAAAGGGTGCTGGATTTTGTCAAAGGCCTTTTCTGCATCGATTGACAGGATCATATGGTTCTTCTCTTTTTTGTTGTTAATGTGATGTATCACATTGATTGATTTGCGAATGTTGAACCAGCCCTGCATCCCAGGAATGAATCCCACTTGATCATGGTGAATAATTCTTTTTATATGCTGTTGAATTCGATTTGCTAGTATCTTATTGAGAATTTTTGCATCCATATTCATCAGGGATATTGGCCTGTAGTTCTCTTTTTTTACTGGGTCTCTGTCTGGCTTGGGAATCAAAGTAATACTGGCTTCATAGAATGAGTCTGGAAGTTTTCCTTCCCTTTCTATTTTTTGGAACAGCTTGAGAAGGATAGGTATTATCTCTGCTTTAAACGTCTGGTAGAACTCCCCTGGGAAGCCATCTGGTCCTGGACTCTCATTTGTTGGGAGATTTTTGATAACCGATTCAATTTATTCGCTGGTTATGGGTCTGTTCAAGCTTTCTATTTCCTCCTGATTGAGTTTTGGAAGAGTGTGGGTGTTTAGGAATTTGTCCATTTCTTCCAGGTTGTCCAATTTGTTGACATATAATTTTTCATAGTATTCCCTGATAATTGTTTGTATCTCCGAGGGATTGGTTGTAATAATTCCATTTTCATTCATGATTTTATCTATTTGGGTCATCTCCCTTTTCTTTTTGAGAAGCCTGGCTAGAGGTTTGTCAACTTTGTTTATTTTTTCAAAAAACCAACTCTTGGTTTCGTTGATCTGCTCTACAGTTTTTTTAGATTCTATATTGTTTATTTCTGCTCTGATCTTTATTATTTCTCTTCTTCTGCTGGGTTTAGGCTGCCTTTGCTGTTCTGCTTCTATTTCCTTTAGGTGTGCTGTTATATTTTGTATTTGGGATTTTTCTTGTTTCTTGAGATAGGCCTGGATTGCAATGTATTTTCCTCTCAGGACTGCCTTCGCTGCATCCCAATGTGTTTGGATTGTTGTATTTTCATTTTCATTTGTTTCCATATATTTTTTAATTTCTTCTCTAATTGCCTGGGTGACCCACTCATTCTTTAGTAGGGTGTTCTTTAACCTCCATGCTTTTGAAGGTTTTCCAGACTTTTTCCTGTGGTTGATTTCAAGCTTCATAGCATTGTGGTCTGAAAGTATGCATGGTATAATTTCAATCCTTGTATACTTATGAAGGGCTGTTTTGTGACCCAGTATATGATCTATCTTGGAGAATGTTCCATGTGCACTCGAGAAGAAAGTATATTCTGTTGCTTTGGGATGCAGAGTTCTAAATATATCTGTCAAGTCCATCTGATCCCATGAATCATTCAGGGCCCTTGTTTCTTTATTGATCCTGTGTCTAGATGATCTATCCATTTCTGTAAGTGGAGTGTTAAAAGTCCCCAGCAATTACCACATTCTTATCAATAAGGTTGCTTATGTTTATGAGTAATTGTTTTATATATTTGGGGGCTCCCGTATTCGGCGCATAGACATTTATAACTGTTAGCTCTTCCTGATGGATAGACCCTGTAATTATTATATAATGCCCTTCTTCATCTCTTGTTACAGCCTTTAATTTAAAGTCTAGTTTGTCTGATATAAGTATGGCTACTCCAGCTTTCTTTTGGCTTCCAGTAGCATGATAAATAGTTCTCCATCCCCTCACTCTCAATCTAAAGGTGTCCTCAGGTCTAAAATGAGTCTCTTGTAGACAGCAAATAGATGGGTCTTGTTTTTTTATCCATTCTGATACCCTATGTCTTTTGGTTGGTACATTTAGTCCATTTACATTCAGTGTTATTATAGAAAGATACGGGTTTAGAGTCATTGTGATGTCTGTATGTTTTATGCTTGTAGCGATGTCTCTGGTACTTTGTCTCACAGGATTCCCCTTAGGATCTCTTGTAGGGCTGGTTTAGTGGTGATGAGTTCCTTCAGTTTTTGTTTGTTTGGGAAGACCTTTATCTCTCCTTCTATTCTAAATGACAGACTTGCTGGATAAAGGATTCTCGGCTGCATATTTTTTTCTGGTCATCACATTGAAGATCTCCTACCATGCCTTTCTGGCCTGCCAAGTTTCAAAAGAGAGATCAGTCACAAGTCTTATAGGTCTCCCTTTATAAGTTAGGGCACGTTTATCCCTTGCTGCTTTCAGAATTTTCCCTTTATCCTTGTATTTTGCCAGTTTCACTATGATATGTCATGCAGAAGATCGATTCAAGTTATGTCTGAAGGGTGTTCTCTGTGCCTCTTGGATTTCAATGCCTTTTTCCTTCCCCCGTTCAGGGAAGTTCTCAGCTCTGATTTCTTCAAGTACACCTTCAGCACCTTTCCCTCTCTCTTCCTCCTCTGGGATACCAATTATGCGTATATTATTTCTTTTTAGTGTATCACTTAGTTCTCTAATTTTCCCCTCATACTCCTGGATTTTTTTATCCTTCTTTTTTCAGCTTCCTCTTTTTCCATAATTTTATCTTCTAGTTCACCTATTCTCTCCTCTGCCTCTTCAATCCGAGCCGTGGACGTTTCCATTTTATTTAAAGCGTTTTTCAGCTCCTCCTGACTGTTCCTTAGTCCCTTGATCTCTGTAGCAAGAGATTCTCTGCTGTCCTCTATACTGTTTTCAAGCCCAGCGATTAATTTTATGACTATTATTCTAAATTCACTTTCTGTTATATTATTTAAATCCTTTTTGATCAGTTCATTAGCTGTTGTTATTTCCTGGAGATTCTTTTGAGGGGAATTCTTCCGTTTGGTCATTTTGGATAGTCCCTGGAGTGGTGCGGACCTGCAGGGCACTTCCCCTTTGCTGTGGTGTATAACTGGAGTTGGTGGACGGGGCCGCAGTCAGACCTGATGTCTGCCCCCAGCCCACCACTGGGGCCACAGTCAGACTGATGTGTGCCTTCTCTTCCCCTCTCCTAGGGGTGCAATTCACTGTGGGGTGGCGTGGCCCGTCTGGGCTACTTGCACACTGCCAGGCTTGTGGAGCTGGGGATCTGGTGTATTAGCTGGGGTGGGTAGGCAAGGTGCACGGGGGCAGGAGGGGCAGGCTTAGCTCGCTTCTCCTTAGGTGATCCACTTCAGGAGGGGCCCTGTGGCAGTGGGAGGGTGTCAGACCCGCTGCCGGAGGGGTGGCTCCGCAGAAGCACAGCGTTGGGTGTTTGCGCGGAGCAAGCAAGTTCCCTAGCAGGAACTAATTCCCTTTGGGATTTTAGCTGGGGGATGGGCGAGGGAGATGGCGCTGGCGAGCGCCTTTGTTCCCTGCCAAACTGAGCTCTGTCCTCTGGGGCTCAGCAACTCTCCCTCCCGTTGTCCTCCAGCCTTCCCGCTTTCCGAGCAGAGCTGTTAACTTATGACCTCCCAGATGCTAAGTCCCGCTTGCTGTCGGAACATACTCCATCTGGCCCCTCTGCTTTTGCAAGCCAGACTTGGGGGCTCTGCTTGTCCGGCTGGCCGCCCCTCACGCCCCGGCTCCCTCCCGCCAGTCCGTGGAGTGCACCGCCTCACCGCCCTTCCTACCCTCTTCCGTGGGCCTCTCATCTGCGCTTGGCTCCGGAGACTCTGTTCTGCTAATCCTCTGGCAGTTTTCTGGGTTATTTAGGCAGGTGTAGGTGGAATCTAAGTGATCAGCAGGACTCGCGGTGAGCCCAGCGTCCTCCTATGCCTCCATCTTCCTCTCTGTCTCCATGGCCAGCTTTTTAAAGAGATCCAGGCTACTCAGTGATTTCCCCACCACCGCCACCCCAAGGCTTTCCTAAATTCCGAGAAAGTAAACAAAATTAGCATTGTAAAGAGTTCCTGGTTTATGAATGGGAGCATATGGTTGTTATGAACGGAGTTGTATTTTAAGTGGTTTTAAATCTTTTCAATTACATATGAGTCCCATTGTATTATCAAAGTATACGGTGCACTCATGTCTGTTTTTTAACACACGGAGTCATGTTTTCACCAGTTAAAATAATAGTATCTACAGTAGCCAAATCCATGGCCTAGTTTTCTCAAGGGAGTCTTCAGTGCCTCTCTGGAGGCCTCATTTGGGGGGTGGGAGATGTGGGATCAAAACCAGACTTTATTAGCCAAGGTAGAACTGCCTCCACCAAGAAAAATCCTCTCAACCCCACACCCCCATACCCAGCTGACTTTGGAACAGTCTCACCCTGGTAACCACTCCACCACCCCTAAAGATATTGTGGTTATTTTGATCATAGGGAAAATGGAACTCCTAGATCAGTTTTGGTTGTTTCTCTTCACAGCAGTTGGCCTGATTGTATGTATATGGATGTGAGTGTTTGCTGAAGCAGAGGGAAAATGCCCTAGCTTCATATACCTAAGCCTAACTAGTCTTGTTGTCAGCACATCAGAAACTGGTTACTCTTATTCCAATCTTTCAACTTTCCAGGTGAGGTCCCTTACAAATATACTTGATATTTGGATACCTGATATGTTCACATTTCTACACCTGAAAACAACAACAAATTATGACCAAGATTAACCATTTACTTATCCTGAATTTATGATACTGACCATTTCAGGTCCCATATCACTAATTTCTGGTGCAAATAAGAAAGGATTTTGTGCAGACAACGTAAATGTCACTAGTGTGTTCATTTGAGATTATGCACCATAGGAGAGCCCTTTGGATTCTCAGGCCAAGTCTCTTGACCCTTATTTTAGGAGTGGTTCTAATAGGCATGATAGTCAACTCCCCACTTTTTTACTTCCTGCCTTTTTATCACAATCTGTATACCAATGATCTCGGGACCATTGAACATTCCTTAGTTCCTGAGTAGAATATTTCAGAGCTGAAAGGGGCCTCAGAGATCATCCCGGTAATGTCACTTTTTACAGGTGAGCAATGGGGATCAGGGAGCAGCTTCTAAGCTTTGAACTTCTCTTTGCTCCCTGGTTGCTTTCTGAGCACGTCTTTCTCTTGCAGAGGGAAACTCCATTTAGGAAAACAAGAGGAGAGCAATAAACCACCTTATGTGAGTAAAAACATGAAGGGGGCAGTGGGACTAACATTTACTGAGTGCCTACTTTGTGCAAGCACAAGCCTTTTACATGTATGTACCTCATTGGATCTTTGCAATGATCCTATGAGGAGGGGCTATCGTTGCACATAGCGTAACTGGTAAGTGGCAGAAAAAGGACTTTAACTCAGCTGAGCCAGACCTCAGAGAGGGCATGTAATTGCCACTCTCTACTGCCTTGTGCATGGCAAGAAGACTGTGCCAAGGAAACCAGACACTGACCACCAGTCCAGGCTAGGGTACAGCTCATGCCCATGTGCCAGAAACCCCCCACTGTCACACTGGGGAACCCACAAATGCTAGGGCAGGGACAACAGAGGAAGGGAGCAGGGCCAGGACCACACTGGAGAAAGAGATGGGAACTAAACCCAGGAAGATCTCAATAGCTGCCTAGGAGTTTGGACCTAATCCTTCTGGTGTCTGGGAACCTTCATGGGTCTGACACAGGCACAGTACCAGGTAAGATTTACATTCTAGAAAAAACATTGTCTGATGGGATAATACTGGTGCTTTTTACTATGGGATTTTTATCTATTTTCTTTTTTTCCCCTTAAACAAGGATCATGCATTTCCATAACAGTCAGGAAAAAAAACAAAAATGTTATTGCCCTCCAGACAGAGAGGATGATGAACTTTAGGGGAGCCAGAATGAAGGCAGGGAGGCCAGCTGGGCAGGTATGGCCAAAGCCAAAGAGAAAGAGGAGAATGGCCTTAGGCTGTTCCAGGGGCAGGAGTGTGGGGAGGAGAAGACGAAGCTGGGGTACAATTAGGCAATAACAATGACAGGACTTGTGTTGCCTTAAGGGTGTCCTACACAACTCTAGAAGGCACAATCTTATCCTGGTCTATGCAGGCTGGTAGCCCTGCCAGATTTCTGACTTGGATCTAGTGGGGAATAGAGGAAGAACTGACTAAAATAGATATGTTTGTTTTCATAACCGTGCTAGATAGACACTTTCTTCTGTTATTTTGGCTTTCCCCATAAAAGCCCTTTGAGGAAGAGTTATCCTAATTTTCTAATGAGGAAACTGAGGCACACAGATATTGAATAACTATAGTTGGTGGCAGAGCCAGCATTTGAACTCAGGCCTGTCTAATTCCCAGAACTTAGCAATTTCCATGGTGTCTGACCGCCTTCTGGCTTCTGGCCGTGTGGAGAATGCAGATGAGGTGCAGGGCTTGGGGCTGAGTGCCGAGTGAAGTGTCAGCATTTAAGGTTGCACATGTTGAGCTTGAGAGGTCTTTGGGAACATCCAGGAACCATTTGTCTTGAGACCAGATCTCAGGAGAGAAATCTGGGCTGGAGTATGAGGGTGAGTGGTAACTGGGGAATGCACAGGAGGGACTTGGGCTCTGGGATCCCACCTCATGTCTCTGTGTCTAAGATGTGAGTAGCACTCTAGTGGAAGATTTGGACGAATCTCTGCACTCCAAGTCTACAATATTATCTTACCTTCTACCTTGATGCCCAGGAAGTGATAAACGTGTCACCTGGTTATCACCTCATTCGAAATAGGGAGCAGATTTCCGTCACCTTGGGAGATGAAATGTTTGATAAGAGAAAGCGGTCGCAATCAGAGATCATGGACAGAGTCCAGATTTCCAGGTAATGCCCTTGGACCTATATCCAGCTCCTCAGAGCTATCCCTATTGGGCTTGGCCTGGCCTCAGGGAGAAGCTCCTAACTTCTATGCCCAATGCACAGGGTCTCTGTTCTGAAGGTGCTATAATGTCACTTCACTCCTCATCCCTGTGCTGCTCCTCTCCACACCCATCTCTCTGCCCTGATCCCATTTGAAACAGGACAAAGGACAGGTCAGGCAGCTGACCTGAAAAGTGACTGGGTATAGTATAATTTGTACTAAAGGAAAGCAATTATTCTTAGAGGTGATGAACAGATGAAATATTCATAAAATAGTCTGAATTTGGGGGTGTAAAGTGAGAGTAAAGTCAGGGTTTTTGGGGAGCTGAGTATGCATCTCTTTCTCATTTTGCCCAAAGATGTCACTCAGTTCATGCCTCTGGGAGGCATAGCATGGAAGATTCTGGCTAAGTCTACCCCAGTTGAGCACAGTGCATCCTCTCTGTCATTCAGGCCCTACCCACTCTATCCTCCAATGCCATACAAAGTCAGCTCCCACATCTTATCCATTCTACTTCCTAGATCTCTCATTCATGTCTCTCTCTCCCTGTCCCCTCCTACATCCTCTCTCTTGTTCCCTCACCTTGTTGAATGGAACACCATCTCTGTTGCACTGCACACGTCACTACCTGCCACCCTGTCTACTCCAGCTCAACCAAATAGAGCTAAATAACTTATGGTCATCATGGAGGCTCCAAACCCAGAAACACAGAAAATTGTTATCTATTCTGCAAGCCATGCTCTGAAATCCCCTCTTTTTCCTGTGTCTGGGCCATTCCTTGCCTATGATTCACTGTCAGCATCAATCCATCCCCCACCTTCCCATTTCCTAATCCTCTGAATTTTTCCTCCTCCATTTCAACTGTCATTACTGAATCAAGGTCAAACCCTGATAGATCTCTGACATATTCCTCTTCCCCTTCTATTCAACAGGTAACCAATCCACTCCTCCACCTACTCACACCCCCCACTGCAGGCTAGCTTACCCAAAAGGTCTGATCTGAGGCTCAACCACCCTGCTGCCTAATTCCTTCTCCCAGACTACTCTTCCACCCCTCCCATGACCCCCATAATGATGGAGCAGATGCAGAACATGGCCTGACTCTCACCAAGCCAGAGATAGTCACGTACAGGGAGGTGCCTGACTGGCACAGAATGGAAGCTCTGTGGATGATAGAAGGATTCCTTGTCCCATAGGACTGATATCATTACTGACCTGCAAGAGCAGATCTCAGAATTGACAGTGATCATTGAACAAATGAACAGAGACCATCAGTCTGCCCAGAAATTGGTGAGTGATCCTTGAGTTAGCTGACATCTCTATGGGTAGGGGAAATACCGGTTTTTTCAGATCACCTGCTATGTTCCAGGCAAGATGCCAAGTGCTTTACTCGAGGGAGCCATGTTGTCTAGGTGACAGCTCTGAAGATAGGACTGTGGCTACACAGTAGGATTTCTCTGACTCCATCCTTATCCATAACTGCAAGAACTTAAATCTTTCCTCAAAGCCTAAGTCAATTTCCAGGAGTTCTTTATGTGCCTGCAGTGTGTACATTGCTACTGAACTCACCACACCAAGGGGTGCCAGCCATCTCACGTCAGGCTTACTGTGGAGAGTTAAACTTCAGAGGGTGCCGAGTCTCTTCCTAATGGCAATAGTGTGGTTAATGCACTCAGTGTGGTTCAAAAGCTACCCAGAACCCTTCAGTACCCACTTCCTGTTGCTGTTAAAATTGCCAAAGCCCACTTCAGAATTTGCTGAGATCAGTCTGCACCCTGTGTTTCCTGGGGATTTTGGTGACAACTCCTTTAGATTTTACCATCTGCTTTATCATAGTCTCTTCTTCCCCACCTCAAGCAGGGGTGCCTGCTGGCCTGGGCTGGAGTGATAAACCAGAGCAGTGCTCAGAAACAGCCTCCCCCACACCCCACTTGCCTGTTGTTATTGAAACCCACTTGTGAAGGTCGACTTCCCACCAGTCCCACCCCTCACCCTCTGACATGCCCCAGGTGTGTCTGAATCCTACAGTGACCTGGCTTGTGACTCACACTGAGACCTCCCCTACTGTTGGTTCATTACTATATTTATCTGAAAACCCTGCCAGGTTTGTGGTCTGCTTCTACAGATAGGAAATTAAGGCTCAGGAAGTTAAATAAGTTCTATGAGATCAGTCATCAATGGTGGATTATTGTTGCAAAATGCACATTTTCACTCACTGAATCACTGGCCCTGCTAAAGACCTATTTAGAGATTATTTTCGTGCAGGGACCTCATACTGTGATACTTAAAATTCTCCCACCTGTGAACATCCCAAATTGTTGTGTGACCCTGTGGAAGGCTGTAGTTCTGGCTGCCAGTGTGTAGACAGAGAGGGACAGGGAGAGCCCTGAACCCTTTTGTCTCAGTTTGCAGTGGGTGCTGACTGTTCTGGAAGTGTCCTTTCCTCCTGAGACACTAACCAGAGAATCTGATGGTTAAAATGGAAGGTCACCTGGAAATGAGCAAATTTTGCCTGTGGTAACATACCTTTCTGACAAAGAGGCTTTATTAACACCAGATTTTAAGTTTATTGAAAGTGTGGAGTTTGAGGGGCGCCTGGGTGGCGCAGTCGGTTAAGCGTCCGACTTCAGCCAGGTCACGATCTCGTGGTCCGTGAGTTCGAGCCCCGCGTCAGGCTCTGGGCTGATGGCTCAGAGCCTGGAGCCTGCTTCCGATTCTGTGTCTCCCTCTCTCTCTGCCCCTCCCCCGTTCATGCTCTGTCTCTCTCTGTCCCAAAAATAAATTAAAAACGTTGAAAAAAAAATTAAAAAAAAAAAAAAAGAAAGTGTGGAGTTTGAGTCTTGGGCCTCTTTGGCTCTTCCAGGGCAAGCTCTTTGCTCAGTAGATGATAACTTAATTGAATTATGTATCAAAGAAATCCAAAGACCAAGATCTTAGAGATTGCTGTCCAGCAAAAAGACCAGACCTGCCTATAAAACCAGTTAGTGAAAGAGATGGTTTCTGTGCACCAACATTATGAACTGATTACATACCAAACAGCAATAGACCAAGGCAAGGATTGCTCCATTCCCTGAGTAGTGATGTGCTCTCTGGGATTAGAGAACACAAAGAAGAGAGTGTGGGGAGTAGAGCACACCCTATGAACGTGAAGGCTTCTCAGAAATTGCAGACTGCAGTGGGAGTGGGATCCTTTATGCTACATCGTTAATGCCATGTTGCTCCCAGCTCTCCGATGAAATGGCTCTCCGCTGTGCTGAGATGCAGCAGAACTTCGAAAACAAAAACAGGTAAGCTTTCTAGCACAAGCTCCTGTGTGCTGAAGGCCCTAAGACTCTTGCTTCCTTGCAAGATTTCGTTTCACTGGGATTTCAGATAGTGCCAAATGGAGTTGGGTAGGTGGGGATTGGGGAAATGGGCAAGATGGTTTGATGTGAAGCCACCAAAATGTAGCACAGAGAAGGTAATTCCTAGTTTTGCACTTTCTGATCCAATTACTTTGTTTCAAATATAATCTCCCTTTCTGTTGATTGCTGAGGAGAGCCAGTTTTCATTCTCTATGAGATTTCTGTGACAGACAACTATTGTTCTCAGCCCAGCCTCCTCCTATTTCCCCTGCCTCTTCACTTCCTCCCCCCTCTTTCTCTTCCTCATTTTTGTCCTGTCATTTCTACTCTCCTGGCTAGTCCCGTGACCTGGGCAGAATGGGAAGAAGGTATGGGAGGAGCAGGAGCCAGAGCCACAAAGACAAGCCAAGGGGAAGTAAAAGGAAGTGTGTTGCCTATGTGGGTGAGGAAACCTTCAAAATCTCCTTCCAGGCTACCTGCTGGGCACCAGAGCAGCCTCAGAAGTCCCAGCAGAGAGAAATATACCTCACTGAGTCATAGACTTGCTTCCAAAAAATTATAATAAATAAGTAACATATTTGTTATATAATAGCTTTCATTATTTTTAGAGCGGTTTTAGGTTCATAGTAAAATAGAGCATAAAGTACAGACAGCCTGACCCCACACCTGCACACCCCAAGTAATCATTAACTCCTGCACTATTGTGATGCATTTGTTACAATCGATGAATCTACATTGATAAATTACCATCACCCGAAGTGCATAGTTTACATTAGGGTTCACTCTTGGTGTTGTACATCCTATGGGTTTTGACAAATGTATAATGACATGTGTCCACCATTATTGTATCATACAGAGTAGTTTCACCGCCCTGAAAAATCCTCTGTGCTCTGCTCATTCATCCCTCCCTCCCCACTAACCTCTGGCAAACATTGATCTTTTTACTGTCTCCATAGCTGTGCATTTTCCAGAATATCATATAGTTGGAATCATATAGTGTGTAGGCTTTATATATTGACTTTGGTCACTTACTATTATGCATTTAATGTTCCTCCATGTCTTCTCTTGGCTTGACAGCTCATATGACCTTTCTTTTTGACATTCATCTTGAACACTGCCAGCTTCTGCCCCCTGGAATGGAGGCTGAAGAGACCCTGGGCTCTAAAATTATCCTGGATGCTAATACAGCCTACAGTTTCCCAAGACAGCCATAAACAAATACTGTGCTATTAGCACAGGAGTCTATGGTCTCCACCAGCTCCATTCAAAATAATAGTTGGTAAAAATGGGTCTTCTCACCTTCTTCTGGGTGGATGCCAGGAGAATGAGTCAGGAAGTGAAGGCCCTGCAGGCTGCCCACAACTGCCTGTGTGATGGGGAAAGGTGGGATCAACTGAGTGTAACAGCTCAGCTCTGGACTTGTTTTCACTGATTGTGGCCTTCTCCCGGGGTCACACAGAGAGCTCAAAGAGGCTCACGCAGCAGAGCTCAGTCAGTTGGAGAACAACTACAAAGCCACACTGAAGGCAGAGAAGCTGGCTGCCCAAGAAAAACTAGGTATGGTCTGGACTGGGGAGAATGACCCTGGGGAAGGGTGAGAGGCTGACCATGGGGGTCTAGGACCAAAGAACTCCCATGGTCATGGATGGGCTGGGACTCTGCTCTCCAGATGTCCTCCTAAAGCTCAGAGACAGGGAGTGACTGAGAATGAAACTGAAAAGAGGGAAACCATGTCATCAGTGTCCCTCCTATGCCTAGGTGATAGACTGGCCTGCAACCAAGTGTTAGGATCTGAGCAAGTCCTTAATCTCCTTGAGTCTCATTTATTCTGTCTAAGAATTGAGGACTATAATACCTGCCTTTATCAGAGAGATAAGAATGTGAAAGCACCTTTTTAAAATATATTTTTAACTCTACAAATATAATATTATTGTAATCCAGCAAGTTACATCATCTGTAAAATGGTGGTGTTTCATTATATTATAATAGCACACTATGATTTATATGGCCTTATAATGCATAAGAGTTGTGTTGGCCATTTATCCCATTATTTACACTGTCCTCAGGAAGGGCAAAATGTGTATCCTTCAGAATTCTGAGATTATAGACTAATCTCCATAGGGAGAAGGAGAAATTCTATAATCTTCTCCCTTTATTTTGCCTTACTTTTTAAAAAGAGGGTATTTATAGCTTGCTGATTTTCCAATTTTCTAAAGAAAACATGTATCATTTTCAAAATCAGCGTACACTAGAAACATCACTTTAAAAAGAGAGAAGCAGGGGCACCTAGGTGGTTAAACGTCCAACTTTGGCTCAGGTCATGATCTCACAGTTCGTGGGTTTGAGCCCCACATCGGGCTCTGTACTGACAGCACGGAGCCTGATTTGGATCCTTTCTCTCCGTCTCTCTCTGCCCCCTCACCCTGCTTGCACTCTGTCTCTCTCTCTTTCAAAAGTAAACATTAAAAAATAAATAAAACTGCTTTAAAAAGAGGGAAGCAGGCGCATACTACAAGGTTTTGCTCCTCTTTTCCCCACAGATGTAGGTGTACCCCCAGGGATTAGTTCTCACATTTGGTATGCATCAGAATCACTTGAGAAGCATATTATCCACAGACACTAGGCCTCTCCTCTGAGACCTGAATTCAGTGGGTTTGGCTGGGTGGAGGTGGGGGGTAGGAGAAGAAGACAGGCGTCTAGATTTCTAATAAGCCTCCAGGGTTATTCTTGAGGTGCAACACGGTTTTAACACCTAGAGGATGAGTTGGAGATGGAGGAAGAGTACAGGAGAGCTCACACTTGAGTGTGAAAACATTCATTTCGGAGGAATAATGATGACCCTGTTGTTTTCCTTTTGTCCAGATGAAATGGGAAAGGAGTATAAGTATTTGAAGAATATGTTTCATATGTATCAGGTGAGATTCAGAGCTCCTTGGATTATGAAAGTAAGAGGCAAGGCTCATTCCTGGCTGATGACATCAGGCTGAATCTACAGCACTTGCCCAGAAAATAATTTCCTCAGATTCCCAGCATCCTTGGTTCTAGGTGGCACTAAGTACACCCAGGGAGAAGAGTGACCTTCAGACTGTGGTGGCTTCCATGTGTGAATCAGTCACCCAGTCCCTAAAGAAGCCCACTGACAAATATGTTTGTAATTACAAAAGTAATACCTGCTCATGGTTTCTAAAAAATGGAAATACAAAAACCAACTACAACAGCAACAAAAGAGAATTACCACCGCAAGACAATCTGCTGTTAGCATTTGTACTTTGTAACATCTTTGATTTTAGTAGAGTGCAGGGCCAAAAAGGATAAACATTTTAAAGTCCTTTGATACATTTGGCCAAATTGCCGTCCAAAAAAGACTCTCTCACTGCACCCCCACCAGCTGGGCATGGGATGCTCTAGCCATCTCAGAATGTAACTCATTCATTAAATCAGCTAATTTGAGGGAGGCCTGGGGAAACAGGCCATGATTTCTTCTTAGTGGGATGAGAGAGTAGGAGATGAGGAATGAACAGGCTGAGGCAGCAAACCCCCATCCTACTGGTGAGCAGCTAGTTGTGTTTGCGCAGGACTTTCCAGGTTTTAGCATCAAAAGTTCAGGGTCCTGGGACACAACTCAGTCTCAAACAAAGACAGTTGACCACCCTCTTAAAGGAGGAAATCAAGTCAAGCACCAGCACCACCTCTGAAATTCTATTTGCCATCCACAGTTTCAGTTTCGAGCTTGTATCTAAAACTTGTTTTTCAAGATGTATCTTGATACAGTGAGGGAAAACATCTTAGAGCAAAGCCTAGGAGAAGCATCAGACTGATGTGTGGGTAAGCTTCCCCTTACGTTTGCTTCAGTCTGTACCTCTCCAGAGAATTTGACCTCTATGGAAACTGAGCTGCCCACCAGTCTTGAAAATGATAAACGAGAACCTTTATTTAAATGGCCATAAACAATTACAAATGAGCTCTGATGTCTGGCCCCAGTGTGAGTTATGCTGCTAACCTGGGGGAAAAAAGGAGGTCAGGGTACTGAGACGTTACTAGCAGCATCCAGGTCCTAGGCCTTCCTCCTCCTGGAGTCCCACCCCCATGAAGTCTGAACCAACCAACAGGATTGGCATCAGGTTAGGCTTATTTAACCTCACCCACAAAGGAAGTTAGATTTGCTGAGTTAAAAATAGACACTGTCTGAAAAACATACCATTGTTTTCTAAGTGTTCAAATTAACTACTAGGCATTTCCCTTGTTTCTTCATGAGCTGTTGATAAGTGATTCATGATTCAGAGGGAGCTGACATGTGAATCTGCAGCAGGGGAGTCCTACCTGTCTTCAAAGGAAACCCAGTTTCAGTGGGACAAACACCATGCAGAACTTGCCTTTGACTTTAGGGTTCTACAGGCCCTTGGATGGGCTGGGCTAGAATTTACTCCCACCAACCACCCACAGAGGGACTCCCAGCAAGCATTCTAGTGAGGGAAGCTTTAAAGGGCCCAATGCTGTGCCTGGAGCCAGTGTGCAGTCTTTTCCAGGATTCTTTTCATAGTGCCTTTGTACCTCTGCAGGACAGCATTTATGATGAAATGGAAGATAAGTGGTTGAAGAAGAAGGCAGAATGGGAGAAGGATGAGAAGTTGGAGCGGGAAAAGATCCTGCTACAGCAAAGTGAGTACAAGAACTTCTCTTTTTGATGGCACGTGTACCAAAAAAAAAACCTGCCATTAAGTTTGGTCTTAGCTTGAGAACATCAGCCTTAGATTCACTAAAGGTGATGGCCAGAGGGCTGGATTCCTGAATCAAGAGTACATGGAGTTTTCAACAAGTGACAATAAGGATGGAGTCTTTTATAAAACTCAGCTATTTGAGGGTATAAGCCCGTACCTTCCAAAGCTCTCCAATTCCAAGTTTAGCCATCATGGTCTGGAACAAGCTCTGGGACATCTGTAGGAGCATTGACTTGTTACCTGGATACAAGTGACCCCGAATTTCCAGAAAAATGTTCTGGAATTAGAGTTTCAAATATTCACTTGTTGGGAGAGTGACAACACAATCATACTGAGAGCCTCTGTATTCCCATATCCCCCCCAGAGGATCTCCATTTTTCAGGTACAATTGACATATAACACTGCATATGTTTAAAGAGTACAACATGTTGATTTGATACATTTATATATTACTATATATTTTTAGTATTTCCAACACCTAGCACAGAGTTTGGATCATAGAAAGTGTTTTATGGAGGCCCTGGATGGTTCAGTCAGTTAAGTGTCCGACCCTTGATCTCAGCTCAGGTCTTGATCTCAGGGTTGTGAGTTCAAGCCCCATGTTGGACTCCACACTGGGAGTAGAGCCCACTTTAAAAAAAAGTGTGTTATGGATGAGCCTCCTACCCCCAGCAAGCATCTTCCTAAGTGGAAAAAGAAGAAAGGAATTTATGGAGACTTTGCTCCCTGACCTAGAGGACTGGTTGAGGTAGGAGTGGAGCCTCTACAAACCTATACCACATCCTACCTCACCCCAGTTCATATCAGACTTGGTTGTTTTCAACAAATTACTCATTTAAATGCAGAAACTCCCTGGGTGAGTTAATCCTCAAGGCTATTCCCACCCTGGTGGGGACTCTTGACTGCAGGAAGGCAGCATGAAGACCCTGGAACTAAGGGTGAGGAAAGGATTGAGGAGCTGCACCTATCTGAGGCTTTACTCAGAAGCCTGGTGTAACATAACCCAGGTCTTCTTCCAGACTTCTGGCCACCCATACCACACTCATCCCATGTTGTCAACATCTAAGTTAAGATGTTACACCCAATTTTGAAAGAGCAGACTTCAGCTGTGCATAGTGTAGCTCAGCCCTCTAGGGGTAGCTTCCTATCATTCCCAGCTTATTCACAGGATGAGCCTAGGGGTTGCCTCCCTATAATTCCCAGCACCATGAAGCTGAAGAAGAAATCTGTGTCAGCCCCTCACCCCTCCTTTCTCCTCTTTGGTTTTGGGGCTCGGTTGGCAAGTTCTCCTGCACCAGAAACAGTTTAAACCTACCTCTACCCCAGGGTTAAGTACAGAATAAATTTTATTGCTGGAAAAGTCACATTAGTCAAGAGCTATATTTTAAGGTAAGAATATCCAAGAAAACGTATTTACTTCAGCAGAGGGAATGGACAAAATAATAAGCAACAGATCTAAAACAAACTACACACACACAAAAATCAGAGACATTAGGAGTAAAACCCTATGGCTGATGTCACTGGAAACTGCCACCATGTTCACCTGATTCCCAAGCATTTCTAGCTGAGCATCAGAGGCTGAATGACAGGCTGAAAGGAACTTGAGTTTGACCCAGTCTGGAATTTTTATTACCTTCAGATATTCTCAGTTTCTCTCTGCATGTGCTTTCCCCACATTTACTCATATACGTAATTTCTTCTCACCCCCAGAACATAATATGACAAAAAAGTTTGAGTTAGAGTCAGAAGAAGAAAAGAAGAAAATAAATGACTCCTACAGTACCGTCTTTGAGAACTTCAATCGAGAGAAGGAGGTAACTTAGCCCAAAGCACATGAGTGGTTGAGCATGAAGCCTAGGTGGGACATCCGGTTCCTAGGTGTGCCTCTGTAATTAGGCACAATTTTGCCTTTATGGGCATATTCTTCCTTTCCCAGCTTCCTTGGAAATATATGCAAGTAGACTGGCAGTCTTGCTGTCCTTTATCTACATGGTCTTACCACAGGGTCACTGTGGAATGAAAACTGAAATTAGTGGGAAATAATAGAATGCTAAACACATGCAAAATGTGAAATTCCCTATTTTGCCAAATTTTCCCAGTCTCTGAATGTCCTCCTCATTCTTGACTGTAGCTGAAGAGAAAGGGCAGTGTAGCAAACTAAACTAAGCAAGTTGGTCATGTATAGCTCTTAGTAATTAAGAGGATCTACCTAAAAGTTAGAGGGGGTAAGGGCGCCTGAGTGGCTCAGTCGGTTAAGCATCTGACTTAGGCTCAGGTCATGATCTCACGGTTTGTGAGTTTGAGCCCCAAGTTGGGCTGTGTGCTGACAGCTCAGAGCCTGGAGCCTGCTTTGGATTCTGTTTCTCCTTCTCTCTCTGCCCCTCCCCCACTCACTCTCTGTCTCTGTCTCTCAAAAATAAACAAACATTGAAAGAAAAACAAAAGTTAGAGGGGTTAAAATGTAGCTACTCTTGTTAATCACTCCCCTACAACCTTGATACTGATGCCAGATCATAGTGAAAACAGGTCTCAGACATACAGACATTTACTAAATAAACATGCATTACTAGCAAGCAGGCCCCAAGTGGTTATACCACCAGCTCTCTGAACTTTTAGGTATATGAAAGACTCATCAGAGGTGTATGCAAGGGTAGTACAGAGGTAGGATTCTGTAACCACTGTAGTCAGCATCTGGCAGCTGGAGCTCCTCCTAAGCAGACACAGGGCCATTTAGGGATCAAACCTTAGACACCATTCCTGAGTGTGTAGGCTATAGGCTTTGTTAGATTCCTATACTTTTTTCCTGCAAAGTGGACAGTGTCTCTAAAATAGTATCTACCTTCAGGGTGCCTGGGTGGCTCAGTCGGTTAAGTGTCTGACTTTGGCTCAGGTCACGATCTCACAGTTTGTGAGTTCGAGCCCCGCATCAGGCTCTGTGCTGATAGCTCAGAGCCTGCAGCCTGCTTTGGATTCTGTGTCTCATTCTCTCTCTGCCCCTCCCCCCACTGTGCTCTGTCTCTGTCTCTCAAAAATAAATAAAAATGTAAAAAAAAATTTTAAATAGTATCTACCTTCAATATTCCATTTTTAAGAGTCCATTTCCAACTATCATGCTAATTAAAAAACCACTAATTTCACCAATAAAAGCCCATTTCTGACATTCACTATAACTGAACAAAACAGTAATGTGGGTGTGGGACATGCTGTGCAGTGTGTCCAGTTCTTCTGGGGTATAGAGAGCTCAGACATCTGAATAAGAAGTAGCAATTCCTCTAGTGGGGAGAGAGTTGATCATCTGCATGCATCCTTTCCTCTCTTCTATTTTTTCTCCAATGATGCTGACTATGAATCTGTAAATGGTACTCTCTCTGTCTCTCTCATGAAGCATAGTTTCCACTTAGCAAAAGCATTGTTTTGAAGGGGCACATGAACCCTAATGTTTATAGCAATGCTATCGACGACAGCCAAAGTATGGAAAGAGCACAAATGTCCATTGACAGATGAATGGATAAAGAAGATGTGTCTTTTTTCCATTGGATGCTCTTTCCTGCTTTGTCAAAGATTAGATGGCCATATATTTGTGGGTTTATTTCTGGGTTTTCTATTCTTTTCCATTGATCTATGTGTCTGTTTTTGTGCCAATACCATATTGTCTTAATGATTACAGTTTTGTAATGTAGCTTAAAGTCTGAAATTGTGATCTTCACTGGGTTACTTGTTTTTTTTTTTTTTTTTTTTTTCAACGTTTTTTTTTTTTTTTTATTTATTTTTGGGACAGAGAGAGACAGAGCATGAACAGGGGAGGGGCAGAGAGAGAGGGAGACACAGAATCGGAAACAGGCTCCAGGCTCCGAGCCATCAGCCCAGAGCCTGACGCGGGGCTCGAACTCACGGACCGCGAGATCGTGACCTGGCTGAAGTCGGACGCTCAACCGACTGCGCCACCCAGGCGCCCCTGGGTTACTTGTTTTTTTGAGTGTTGAGTTTGGTGAGTTCTTTAAAGATTTTGGATACTAACCCTTTATCCGATATGTCATTTACAAATATCTTCTCCCATTCCATCGGTTGCCTTTTTGGTTTTGTTGATTGTTTCCTTTGCTGTGCAGAAGCTTTTTATCTTGATGAGATCCCAATAGTTCATTTTTGCTTTTATTTCCCTTGCCTCTGGAGACATGTCACATAAGAAGTTGCTGCAGCTGAGGTCAAAAAGGGTGCTGCCTGCTTTCTCCTGTAGGATTTTGATGGTTTCCTGCTCACATTTAAGTCTTTCATCCATTTTGATTTTTTTTGTGTGTATGGTGTACATAGGGGAAGGGAAAGAAAAATAAGATAAAAACAGAGAGGGAGGCAAACCATAAGAGACTCTTAAATACAGAGAACAAATTGAGGGTTGCTGGAGGGGACATAGGTGTGGGGATGGGTTAAATGGGGGATGGGCATTAAGGAGGGCACTTGTTGGGATGAGCACTGGGTGTTCTATGTAAGAGATTGATCACTGGGTTCTACTGCTGAAGCCAAGACTACACTGTATATTAACTAACTTGAGTTTTAAAAAATGTATATATATATTTATATATTATATATTTATATATTATATATGTATATATTATATATTATATATTTATATATTATATTTATATATTATATATTTATATATTATATTTTTATATATTATATTTTTATATATTTATATATTATATATTTATATATATTATATATTTAAACATATATATATATTGCACATAAGTTAAGATTTTCAAAATTTACCTTCAACAAATTAAATGTGTGCTTCATTACACCAATATCTAAACTTTGGTGAATACTACATTCTGGAATCCTATTCTGGCTTTCTCAAGTCTCTGAAAGAAGTGCCAGAAACCCCAGTGCTGACCTTTTCCGAATAAAATTGTTTTTAGGAGCTACTGAAACAACATGAAAAGGACACCTTGCAATTAGAGGAGCTGAGAAAGACCAAACAGGTAAGCTCTTTCATTTTTCTTGTGGAATTAGCATCTTACAAATGCACCAGTAAAATTATATACCCTCAATAAAATAGAATCTATTATAATTTTCCAAAACAAAATAAAACAAAAGGAAGACCCAAAGCTGAGTTTGCTGGATTCAACAAGTCAAATAGAACTTTATAACTATAATACAAAGTCATTTATAAAACAGAGCCTTTGTGTCTTTTTAGAGCAATTTGAGCAAATATATGAGCAATATGCTGTGTGATCTTCAGTGTCAAATGCATTCCATTTCTAGTAAGGCTCAAACCACAAAAGAGTCTTGATTTGTAAAATACCAAATTCTTCCCTTAAGCTCTAAAAAGTACAATACTGACCCTGGCAACTCTAATTCCAAGCCTCTCCTTGATATTCCAAATGTGCCTCAACCCCAACAGCTTCCTCAAAGAATTCTATTCTTCTGGGACAAATTATGACACTTCCATGTGGGAGATACCTGAAGGGAAACTGTTCAAACCCATGAACTGCCTTCTGATTCTTCTTATACTAGGATCCAGAATGGACATGTTTGGGAAAAGACTAGCCATTATAAAATCATGGAATTATATCTTAGAGCTTAGGCAAGGCTTCAGCATTGTTGGGTCAACAAGCCTCAATGTTCTGCATGGTAGACGGATAGGCTTTGGAGCAAGGAAAACCCAGTGCATTGTAATAGCTGCTTTAATGAGCTTGTCTACTAATTCTATCATTCCTTTCTGGTTCTGTTAATTGATTTTGCTCCTCATTTGTGGTCATATTTTCTCATTTGTTTGCATGCCTGGTAATTTTTTTTTTTTTGGACGCCTGCCATTGTGAAGTTTACCTTGTTGGGTGCAGGGGGTGCCTGGCTGGCTCAGTCCATAGAGCATGCGACTCTTGATCTCTGGGTTATGAGTTCAACCCCCACCTTGAGCATAAGCGTAATCAAAACAAACAAACCAAAAAGGTGGATTGCAAACTACCTTGTTGGGTGCTGAATATTTTTGTATTTCTTTAAATATTGTTGGACTTTGTTCTGGGATGCAGTTAAGTTAAAGCAGTCTTTAGTTTAAGGCTAATTTTCCCCCCTACAGAGATAATACCCTTCTGAGTAGTCTACCCAATACTCTGTGTACTCTGGTTGGTGGGAATGTAACTATTCCCAGTCCTGTGTTGAGGCTGGGGATTATTCTACCTGCTCTGTGCTCATGATTCTTTCCCCTAACCTTATCTCCTTCTATTTCTTCCCCTTCATTACACAACTGCAATGGCACTGGACTCCTTGCTGTATTTTTAACAGTCAAGGATCCTTTACTTGGGGTCTTTGCACTTGACATTCACTCTTCTTGGGAAGCTCTTTCCTAAATATCCACACAACTAACTTCCTTACCTCTTTCTGGTTTTGTTCAAATGCCATTTCTGAAGGGCCACTCTATTTAAAGGCTTAACACCCTCCCCAACACTTCCATTTCCTTGTTTTATTTTTCTATACAGATTTTTTACATTTATTTATTTATTTATTTATTTATTTATTTATTTATTTATTTTAAGAGAGAGAGCAAGCACGTGAGTAGGGGAGAGGGGCAGAAAGAAGAGAGAGAATCTTAAGCAGGTTTCATACTCAGTACAGAGCCTGATGAAGGGCTCTCCAAACTGTGAGATCAAGACCTGAGCTGAAATCAAGAGTTGGATGCTCAACTGACTGAGCCACCCAGGCACTCCTCTATACAGATTTATAACTGTCTAACCTGATAAACTCAATGAATGAAAGCAGAGATTTTTGTCTGTTTTTTTCTACCACTAATCTCCAGTTTCTAGAACAGTACCTGGCACATCACAGACATTTAGTAAATACCAGCTGATTTTTTTTGAATAAATAAGCAAACAAAAGAATGCTAAATGACCTAGTACAGTGCTTTGTACAATGCAAATACAGTGAGAGATGGTACCTCTCTAGTTTATACATCTTGAGAAGATGCTTATTCCATGGGAAGAGCTCTGAAGACATGTAGGAGTTAAATGAGGCTGACATCTGAAAGCACAGAGCCATCTGGATCATTTTTATTGTCTCTTCAGCATTTATCTAATGTAGTAGATTTATCCCTTCCCCACACTAACACTGCATGTTCTATCTTCATCCTTCGTTTGTTTTTAATTTATTATTGTAATTATTTTATTGACTTTAATTTTTTTTCATCCCCTTCACTAGGGTGTATCTCCATAAGAGTAGAAATTATATTTTTATTATTCATCATAATATTCCTAGTGCCTATAATAGTAGGTGTTTTTCGGGGCGCCTGGGTGGCGCAGTCGGTTAAGCGTCCGACTTCAGCCAGGTCACGATCTCGCGGTCCGTGAGTTCGAGCCCCGCATCAGGCTCTGGGCTGATGGCTTGGAGCCTGGAGCCTGTTTCCGATTCTGTGTCTCCCTCTCTCTCTGCCCCTCCCCCGTTCATGCTCTGTCTCTCTCTGTCCCAAAAATAAATTAAAAACGTTGAAAAAAAAATTAAAAAAAAAATAGTAGGTGTTTTTCCTAATTAAAAGACTATTTTTAAGGAGTGCCTGGGTAGATCAGTCGGTTGAGCATCTGACTCTTGATTTCTGCTCAGGTCATGACTTCTGTGTTGAGTATAGCACCTGCTTAAGATTCTGTCTCTTCTGCCCCTTTTCCCTACTAGTGTGCTCTCTCTCTCTCTCAAACCAACTTTTCTTAAAGGCTATTTTTTAAAGCAATGTTAGGTTTACTGAAAAATTAAAGTGCAGAGAGTGCCCATATCCTCCCCCAACACAAACATACAATATACTCTATTATTAACATCTTGCATTAGTGGGGTACATTTGTTACAGCTGATGAACCAATATTGATACATCATTTTTAATTAAAGTCCATAGTTTACATTAGGGCTCACTCTTTGTGTTATGCATTCTATAGGTTTTATCAAATGCATCATGCCATGTACCCACCACTGCAATATCATACAGAATATTTTCTTTACCTAAAACTCCTCTGTCCTCCACCTATTTATCCCTGATTCCCTTCCCAATCCCTGGCAACAACTGATCTTTTTACTGTCTCTATAGTTTTGCATTTTCCCCAATGTCATATAGTTGGAATCTGGAGTAGATATTTGATAAATATTTGTTTAATAAATGAATGATTGGTGGCTATTGTGACAACCACGGGAGCTCTGGTGAGGGCTGGCTCTGGGACAGTGATAGTGAGTCTGCATATGAGGATATAGATGGGCAAGACATAAAAGAGATAGAAGTAAGAGGGCACAGTGACTGAACAGTGAAGGAGAAGGAGTAGCTAAAGTTGACGCTTCACATTCTAGTCCAGGCACCCTGCAGAAGAGAATAGATAGACATTGTTGTCTTCTTAAACAGGTCATGGAGGAAGAGTTGAATGCACAATCTGTTATCTTAGAATCACTTAACACATCCCTCTACCAAACCCAGATGGAACTCCAGAGAGAGGTGAGTCCTGGCTGGAGTGGGGATAGGGTTGTGCAGAGGAATCCAGGTCTCTGTACGGTTCTGCCATGTAGCTTTGCTCTGGATGACTCTGGCTTGGGAAAGAGAACAATTAAAATTTACATGTCTTTCAGAAAGCTACAGTGGGAAATCTGGAGAAAACACTCCAGACCAAGCTTGCCGAGACCGAAGAAAAGTTTAAATACACCATACAGCTTCTGACAGAAGAAAACATTCATTTAAGGTGTGCATGATGCTGCTCAAAAAGACATGGCTGAGTTATCTTTAGAAAGTGGAAGGGAGTTTGGGTGAGGAACAGATATGAAGATGAACCCAGGTATTTCTTAATAAAGTCAAGGCACAGGCACTTCCAGGAGGGAAATAGTCATTCAAAGCCTGGCCACAGAAGTCACCTGCTAAGGACAGACAGTTCATCTGAAGTGGTGCTGGGCATGTGTCTAGACTCCTCTCCCTTATTACATCTTAGTTTTTATTCAAAACAGCACATGAAATTTACCTGTGGATCTTTATTTTTTAAATTAATTTATTTATTTTGAGAGAGACAGAGAGAGTAAGCAGGGGAGGAGAGAGAGAGAGAGAGAGAGAGAGAGAGAGAGAGAGAGAGAAGCAGAGGATCTGTAGCAGGCTCCACACCAATAGTACCCAATGCAAGGCTCCAACTCGTGAACTGCGAGATCATGGTGTGAGCCAAAGTCAGACACTCAACTGACTAAGCCACCCAGATGCCCCTATCTGAGGGTCTTTGAGTTTATTCAGTTCTGTGAATAAATTTTAAATCCCTAAAGTCCTCTGCCCTCCACCTATTCATTTTTTGCTTCCCCTCCCAACTCCTGGAAATTACTGATCTTTTCACAGTCTCTGTAGTTTTGCCTTTTCCAGAATGTCATACAGTTGGAATCTTTAAGAGATATTTAATAAATATTTAATGAATGAACGATTGGAAGCTGTTGTAACAACCCATCTGAGTTTTTACCATGTCCCCTGAGGGGTTATGGGTTTAGGTGTCAGTGGTTTACACTTAGATACAGCTGCGTTTAGCCCCTGTGGAAGTCAACTTGAGGTCAGAAATAATACTGTTAACTGGAAATGCATTTTAAATCATTGGGATAAATTTTTGGTAGATACTTCAATAAAGGGAAGTTATTTATTGTATTGATTTGGTAGTAAAACTTATCCCTTCTTGTCTAGGTTCTTTAATCTAATAGTTAAATTGGCATAAAACAGATTAACAGGAAAAAACAAATTTAATTTTGTATGTATAGGAGCTCAGTAAAATATGAGACTCAAAGAAGTGAACAAATCAGGCAGTTATACCTTTTAGACAAAGTAACAATAAATTTGTAAAGAATTGACACAGAAGTTTGGGGTTGGGGTACTAAATTAGTAAGTAACAGAGTTGTTGGGTTTTTTTTTTAATGGTTTATTTATTTTTGAGAGAGAGCACAGGCAGGGGAGGGGAAGAGAGGATCTGAAATGGGCTCTGTGCTGACAGCAGTAAGCCCAATGTGAGCCTTGAACTCACAAACCGCAAGATCATGACCTGAGCCCAAGTCAGACACTCAACCAACTAAGCCACCCAGGTTTTTTTTATACAGACTTCTTAGCTTTAAATTCCCTATTTCTGCTGATAGGGATATCTCTTTACCTTCTGGTATAGGGAAGGTATATTCATATGAAAAATCTATTTCCTACTTTCAGGGGAACAAAGAGGGTCAGAATGCCTTTCTTGCACTGGCTGTTGCTTAAGTAACTTTAACTCAAGTAATCAATATGCAAGGTATATTGGGATGGCATACTCTGTTTCCCCTCAGCAGAATATTCCTCATTTGAGAATTTGGTAACCTAAATACCATTTCTCATTAAATTCAAAACCACTGCAAGTATGGGGTGCCTTGGTGGCTCGGTTGGTTGAGCGTCTGACTCGATTTCAGTTCAGGTCATCATCTCATGGTTCATGGGATCAAGCCCCACACCAGGCTCTGTTCTGACAGCGTGGAGCCTGCTTGGGACTCTCTCTCTCAAAATAAATAAACATTAAAAAAAAAAACCTATAAGTAATGTGTGCAGCTGCCCCCAGTGAAGGAATGAAACCACATTTCTCTCCCCTCAGATATCCTACATCCCCTTCTATCCTTGAGTCTATAGTGATACATGTTCTTTTTCTCTATAGGCAAAAAATAATTGTGAAGAATGAAGAAATTTATAAGGAATGATCTGGGAGGTTTCTCTCTATGTATGAGAATGATTCTGATAATTTAGAAGATGATAGCAATGAAAAACAAGAACTATGAGCAGAAAAGTTGTTCTCCAATACAAAAGATGTTAGGAACACCATCTCCATAGGCTTAGACAACTCCCGTGAGAGTTTCTTGAGAAATGTATATTATGAGTTTAGTTCTTGGGCTGCCTGGGTTCTACTTTTGCCTTTTCAAAATTTCCTTTCTTCTAAGTGGTTGGGAATGTTTGAATTCTCATCTCAGTTATACAGGCTTTCAAGACTCTTCATTGTAAAGTGATGTTCCCTATACCTGGATCTAAACTTTCTCTGGGTATTATACTATTTTCTCTTCCACATTTACACATTTCATTATGAAAACACTGATCCGAAGAACTCGTTCCTATTAAATATTGACCATATTTTGAAATACACCTTTTGTCCCCCTGGGGCATTTACCTAGCAAAAATGTAATTTGTTGATTCAATTCCAAAAATCCTTTCTCTCTTACATGTGTCCCCACTGCTCCACTTCTCAATCGTGTTCCCTATACTATGATTTTGGAAAAAGTGTCTGATGATCCTTGCCACCTTCTCTAAACAATCATCAGAATTCAAATCCCCACAGGGCAGGCAACTGGTTTTGGGGGTAGATTCCCATGATTCATCGCTTACATACAACACCAGTGCTCATCCCAACAAGTGCCCTCCCCAATGCCCATCACCCATTTTCCCCTCTCCCTACCCCCCCCCCCCCCCCGCCAATCCCATCAACCCTCAGTTTGTTCTCTGTATTTAAGAATCTCTTATAGTTTGCCTCCCTCTCTATTTGAAACTATTTTTCTCCTTCCCTTCCCCCCTGGTCTTCTGTTAAGTTTCTTAAGTTCCACATATGAGTGAAAACATATGATATCTGTCTTTCTCTGACTGACTTATTTCACTTAGCATAATACCCTCCAGTTCTATCCACATTGCTGCAAATGGCAGGATTTCATTCTTTCTCATTGCCAAGTAGTATTCCATTGTATATATAAACCACATCTTCTTTATCCTTTCATCAGTTGATGGACATATGGGCTCTTTGCATAATTTGGCTATTGTTGAAAACACTGGTATAAACATTGGGGTACGAGTGCCCCTATGCATCAGCACTCCTGTATCTTTTAGATAAATTCCTAGTAGTGCTATTGCTGGGTTGTAGGGTAATTCTATTTTTAATTTTTTGAGGAACCTCCACACTGTTTTCCAGAGCAGCTGCACCAGTTTGCATTCCCACCAGCAGTGCAAGAGGGCTCCCATTTCTTCACATCCTCACCAACATCTGTTGTTTCTGAGTTGTTAATTTTAGCCACTCAGACCCAAAATCTAAAAAGAACTTACCAAACTCAACACCTGAAAAACAAAGAATCCAGTGAAGAAATGAGCAGAAGGCATAAATAGACACTTTTCCAAAGAAAACATCCAGATGGCCAACAGACACATGAAAAGATGGGCAATAAATTTTTAAAATTTACAACTGTATGAGCCAACACTGGGGAACTAAAGTAAAACATATCTATGATCCAAACATTTTCCACCTGTGAGAGGTCAATGACAAAAAACAAAAACAAAATGAACAAAACAATCTCCAACCAACAGTAAGTTCAAATTCTATTTTATAATGTTAAAAACATTATTGAAAAGAAATACTATTCAAAAAACATTCTTTAAAGAAACAGTTTTTTTTAAGTTTATAAAGATTTAGAATTAACACATAAAGAAAGAGCAAATGCAAATACATGAAAGGGACACAATATTGTTAGAACAAAAGCAAATCAATTGGTAAAAAAGCTTTTAACATAAGAAATTACATCTTCAAATTTATATTTAAAAAAACTTACAGGGGCGCCAGGGTGGCTCAGTCCGTTAAGCGTCCGACTTCAGCTCAGGTCATGATCTCAAGGTCCGTGAGTTCGAGCCCTGCATCAGGTTCTGTGCTGTCAGTTCAGAGCCTGAAGCCTGCTAGGGATTCTATGTCTCCCTCTCTCTCTTCCCCTCCCCCATTCACACTGTTTCTATCAAAAAATGAATAAACGTTAAAAAAAATTTTTTTTAAACTTATAAATTAGTGTAGAGGATGGCTTGGAAAGGGAGAGACTGGAAGTACAAAAAATAAAATTTATATGCCATTAACATCAGTTCCTTCAAAAGTGAGGTTAATTGTACTTATAAATAATAAGAACAAGGAAAATCATTCCTCAGTTTTGTATAATCTAAATCTAGACAGAGTCATGGTGTCTGAAATCAGGGTTTCCTCATAACTCAGGAGAGGAGGCTCACATGTTTCTGAGATTGCCCAGCACACATGCCAGAAGAGCTCAGGTTGGATGTGGGAGCATTACACACGAGGTAGGTTTTTGTTTGTTTGTTTTCTTAGCTAGGTCAGATCACAAAATCTCCCTCAGTGACCTTTGAGAGGAGGTCACTGGCATCCCCCTGCATACTGTTAAACAACAGAAATTCAACTGAGTAAATTTAAAGATCAAATTGAATTAGGTCACTTTCCTAAGGGGAATGGAAAGAGTTAATCAGGAGGATTATTTCACCAGTGCTAATCAGGTGATTCCATGTTGATTGACTAAAGATTATATTCCTGGGGAATTGCATTTTGGTTAGGTATTAAGTCTTAATTTGCTGACATGGAGTTTAGCACAAGGGACTCCATTTGGGGCCTACTGTCTCCTTTTTAACGACACCTTTTACAGTTGTACCTCACATTCTGCCCCATAGAATCACATCCAGTTAGCAGGAATGTAAGCCTGACAAATTCTCATAGGAACCAAGAATGAGGAATTAGTTCTTTCACGGAAAGGAGGAGAATTATGGTTTTCTTAACATCCTCTCCCAATACTTGAACAACATTCACTTAATTCTGAGTCCTCAAGTGGGAAATTGCTTTCTCCACTTCCAGTCTTCTTATGCCTTATGAAATCTCTGCACCACCATTAACTCTGTGTCCCAGGTTAAAGCTTTGGAATAACATCCTTTTTATTTTATTTTATTTTTTATTTATTTAATGCTTAACAATTTGAAGGGAATCAAATGACTCTAGGTTGAGAGGTGCCTGGGTGGCTCTGCCGGCTAAGTGCCCAACTTTGGCCCAGGTCATCACCTCACAGTTCATGAGTTCAAGCCCTCTGTGTGGGGCTCTGGGCTGACAGCTCAGAGCCTGGAGCCTGCTTCAGATTCTGTGTGTGTGTCTCTCTCTCTCTGCCCACCCCCACCCCCACACTCATGCTCTGTGTCTCTCACAAACATTTAGAAAAATGATTCTAGGTTGAAAGCAGATGAGAGATGTACAAAGAACATTCTGCCACTGCTTTTGAACTTTATGATGTTACATTTCATTTATGCTTATTGTATTTTTTATCTACTGTAAGTTTTTTAGGAACTTTTTCATTGAATCAAAAATAAAATTAAAACCATGCCTGTGGCTATCAATCTCCAGTAGCTATTATTGCAAAGCCAGAGATTTAGGCTTGAATTTGCATAGGAATTAAGTTGTCCTGACTTCCATTCTCTCCCCTTCCTGCCATCCAAAAGAAAAAAAAATAAGCTGATAGCAGCATTTTACTAACAAATAAATTAAGCATAGTGTTATGCAACTAAACAGCATCAATTAAGAGGGAAGAAGAGTTTTTTCCTCAGTGTGAAAGTAGGTTGTGGCATTTGTTTCCCCATGTTTTTCTTGTCATCCTTATTGCTCACTTCAAAGTTCACCTCAGTAAGGATGGTGAGGATATCTTCGCCCCTGAAAAACAACAACATTGTGACCATCTGTGGGGAAACAACACTGGCAAACCCTTCTCATCTGCTGTACTCAGGGACAGTTCTTTCCCTCAAAACATCAGGCATTGGAAATCATAAGTTACTAAACTGATTTGTATCAAAGCTTTCCAGGTAAAGGAGTTGCCTCAGAGCTTAATAACTTATCTTTGGTTTACTCAAGATCTCTACTGACCATCAGAAACCTCGGTGTCAACATCAGATTTGAGTTCTTTCCCTCCTGATCTGTTTGTTCCTTACTCTTCTATGTACTATGTCACTTGCCACCATAATTGTTTCAGTGCCCCCCAAACATCCTCTGCCTCAGATCAACATTGCTTCTGTGATCATCTAATGATCACTTTGGGGCAAGGGAAAACCCAATGTCTCCTACAGTTGCCCCACCCCTTTCTCACCAGCCTCTCTTCTCAGGTTAGCTGGGCAACCTGCTCATTCGTAGTCAAGGTTACAAAAGAAAAACATGGTGTTGATGTTGTGATTCACTCCTTTGTCTACCACGGGAAATTCCCACTCTTCATACACTTAAAGCATGGTGAGATATAGAGCTAGAAGATTTCTTGCTATTCACCCATTGCATGTGCATTTGTGTGGACTGTGACTACAAAACCATCATTTAGGGCATAATAAATGAGGGAAGAATATTTTCCCACATTTTGTGGCTTCAAATTAGGCCAAATTAGTGGGAATATAAAGGGTTTCTACTCTTTGGTACTTATCTCCCACAACACACCAAGAGGGTTTAAGGTTGGTTAGCTATTATACAACTTTGACAGAGTTGGAGGATGTTAAAAATTGAAATGGGTTATTGTACCTTCTTGGAAGACTCCCAAAACCAGTTAAGTTGGCTCAGTCATGTTCTACCTAAAAACAAAGCTGAGCTGACTTTACCATCATTCCCTGCTCTATGATACCCTATCATTTCAGATGCTAGATAAAAGAAACTCTGCAGTAAGTACCTCAGTTTTTTTCCATCTGTGAACTGAAGATATTAACACTTGCCCCCTCTCCCATTTTGCAACTGACCTGGAAAGTACAACTATGTAATCCATAGCTAGAAATTTAGAAATGAATGAAAGGCAGAGCAAGCAAAAATTACCTAGGACATCTTTCTCTTAGGCTCTGGCAAAGTGACTGGATATACCAGGTCCCCTCCGTAGGGTTTCGGTAGGAAACACAGTTGTTCACAGTGGCCATCCCCAGCAGAAAATCAGCCTCATCTGGGATATATCTCTTCTGAAATGATGAGTCCATTTCTAAGTAGTCTTCCTTCTGTTCGGAGTCAGTCTCAACAGCTATACCTCTCTGGTAGTTATCCCCTTGACAAGCCTGAATAAAAAAGATTTTGGGCTTGCCTGCAAGGGAAGGGCACTTTGAACCAGTGAAGTAAGAAGTCAGCTCATAGATGGGGGCTTCCTGCCCATCAGAGCCATAAATAATGCCTTTGTCTCCATGGGAGAGGATACAGCAGATGAAGCAATCTTTGTTATTATGGTCCATTCTTTGGTAGGATTTCAGAACTTCACAGATTGTCTTTGCTGTAGAGTCTTTGAAATTCACAATCTCAAAATGAAGCTCACTAAAGGTCTTACTCAAAGCTTCTGAAAAGTGAAATAAGAAAAGTCATATTACACCACAGTAATTCCCAGACCACAGCCCAATAGAGAGAACATTGATCAGATAAAGAATGTGAAACAGAACTGAAGAGCAAGGCCATTTATATCACCTGGCTGAATTCCATAGTTTTCTAATATTTATTGCCCTTAGCAGAAAACATTTCTAGTCCTGAGGCAAATGAGAAAGGGGAGAGTGCTATTGTTGGCCTTTTGTCTTTTCTCAACTAGGCTATAAGATGGGTAAGCTATTATATAGGCTTACTACCAAACCAATCTAAATAATAATGTATTACTTACATAGAACAAAAAGCAAAAACATTTTTAAAATATTTTAATTTATTTTACTTTTTAAAATGTTTATTTTTTTTGAGAGAGAAAGAGAATTTAAGCAGGGCCCAATCCCATGACTTTGGGATCATAACCTGAGCCAAAATCAAGAGTCAGATGCTCAACCAATTGCGCCACACAGGAGCACCCCAAAACACTTTTTAATAAAAGATCCATATTTATTTTATCTCAAGCACTCTCAAAAATTGTTTACCAAAATGCAAGATATGAACCTTTCAAAAGTCAAGTAGAACTGAAAGTCCTATTACAAAAAAGCTATCCCTTTTCTACTTCTCCCTTTTACCCAATCATGTTGCATGAATGCAACCACTTTCAACTTTTAACTACTTTTTTTTTTTTTTGGTATTAGCCTCCATCTTGTAATGAATTTGGGCACTTTGCTATTTACTATTTTATAAATTTTAGCCTTATGTAACTTATGTATTGAGTTCCTGTTATGGAAGATGAGCATTTTTTTAAGTTTATTTATTTTAAGAGAGAGAGTGCATGCACATGCAGAGAAGGGGCAGAGAAAGGGAGAGAGAATCCCAAGCAGGTTCTGCACTGTCAGTGCTCAAACTCACTAACCATGAGATCATGACTGAAGCCAAAATCGAGTCCACTCAACCAACTGAGCCAGCCAGGCACCCCACAGGATGAGCATATGAACTCTTATTCAGTTGTTTACAACTTTTAAAATTTTTGATGTTTATTTATTATTTTGACAGAGAGAGAGAGAGAGAGTAGTGGGGAAGGGGCAGAGAGAGGGAGACACAGAATCCGAAGCAGGCTCTGAGGGTCAGCACAGAACCTGACATGGGGCTCGAACCCATGGACTGCAGACCACAATATCAGGACCTGAGCTGAAGTCAGACGCTTAACTGACTGAGCCACCCAGGTGCCCCAGTTGTTTACAACTTTTAGTTGAATCAATAGTAAGATGAAAATATACCTTAATTATGCTTTCCTTATTAAATTTTTTCTTTCCTGGAATTAGTAATTGCATTATTTTTTCATTGCTTTGTTTTCTATATGCATAACATTATTTTTCCCCCTAGTGCTCTAAGATCTAGCAAAAGTCAACGTTTTCAGGCTGCTTGATTCTTTTTTTAAAACTAAAAATTATATATATTTAAGGTGTACAGCATGAAGTTATTACCACAGCCAAGCTGATAACACATCTCCTCACATACTTAATTACTGTGTGTGAGTGTGTGTGTGATGAGTTCACCTGAAATACTAGTATTCAATACAGTCTTTTTTTTTTTTTTTTAACGTTTATTTTTGAGACAGAGAGAGACAGAGCATGAACGGGGGAGGGTCAGAGAGAGGGAGACACAGAACCCGAAACAGGCTCCAGGCTCCGAGCTGTCAGCACAGAGCCTGACGCGGGGCTCGAACTCACGGACCGCAAGATCATGACCTGAGCCGAAGTTGGCCGCCCAACCGACTGAGCCACCCAGGCGCCCCTCAATACAGTCTTATTAACTATAGTCATTATGTCATACATTAGATCTCTAGACTTTTTCATCCTAGAGGTCTGCAAATTTATACCTACCCTTTGACCAAAAACCCAGAAATACAATCAAATATTATTTTAATAAAAGTGTTTTAACGAAATTAATGAAAATCAAAGGCCTGTTTCTCCAATACCAAGGTATATGATGATGAGTGATACAGTCAGTAGACTTCAGCTCTGTGGCTTTTGAAATCTTAGAACAGATTTGCTTGAATAAACAACTGTTAACAGAGACCATTAGCAGAATCTTGATGATTAAAATCAACCTACATTAATTTTCCAAACTTTATTCAGTTAAAAAAATATATATCATTACCTGACATTATGACTCATAACGTCAACCAGTTGAGCCACACTAAGGGCCCTGCTAAGGGCATTTTCAAAAATACAGTTGTTGGGTTGGATTATTTCTATTATCACTTTTAGTAGTAACCATTTCTATTTTCACATGCTGCCAATTTTTTTTTCATTTAACCTATAAGTTCTCAATCTTATCCTAAGTAGTCTGAGCAAAAGAATTTCTGGCTAGTTTAATATTTGAAAAGACCATTTCTATTAAAGACTGACAATTTCATCTACGCTTATAGCCCAACTTTTGTAAATACAACTTCTAAAAATATTTTTAATTTTTTTTTTTAATGTTTGTTTTTGAGAAAGAGCACGAGCAGGGGAGGAGCAGAGAGAGAGGGAGACACAGACTCTGAAGCAGGCTCCAGGCTCTGAGCTGTCAGCATAGAGCCCGATGCAGGCTCAAAGTCATGAACTATAAGATCATGACCTGAGCCAAAGTCAGACGCTTAACCAACTGAGCCACCCAGGCGCCCCTAAATTTTTTTTTAAGTTTATTATTTTGAGAGAGACAGAGACAGCTAACAGTTAACAGCTAACTAGACTGATAACCTTCAGGGTTTCCTTTGCTTCCCGCCAAAGAGAGTAGGGAACAGGCTAATGAAACAATGTAGCTGATGAGTCTTTGAAGGTTAATAAATCGAAGCAATTATGTCTAGAAAGGCAATTCATGCACTGGCTCCCATTGAGACAAAAATATAGAGCCGGCAAGATCATGAGCATTTGCTGCTTACACCTAAATCACTAACTAGAAACAGTTTTTGAAATATCAAGCTAAAAGAGACAGCACGAGTAGGGGAGTGGCAGAGAGAGAGGGAGAGAGAAAGAGAATCCCAAGCAGGCTCTGCACTGTTGTGCACAGCCTGATGCGGGGCTCAAACCCACAAAACTGCGAGATCACAACCTGACCAGAAACCAAAAGTTGGACGCTTGACCAAATGAACCACCCAGATGCCCCTATAAATGCAACTCCTATATATGGTCTTGATCCCAAAGCAATGTTTACACCTAATAATTAATACATTCTACAGAAGCAGTATTAGTTTAGTTGAATTAAAAGCAAAGCTTGTTGTTGCTTTTTATTATTAGTCTTTTAGGGGCGCCAGGGTGGCTCAATCGGTTAAGCGTCCGACTTCAGCTCAAGTCACGATCTCACGGTCCGTGAGTTCGAGCCCCGCGTCGGGCTCTGGGCTGATGGCTCGGAGCCTGGAGCCTGCTTCCGATTCTGTGTCTCCCTCTCTCTCTGCCCCTCCCCCGTTCATGCTCTGTCTCTCTCTGTCTCAAAAATAAATAAACATTAAAAAAAAAAATTTATTATTAGTCTTTTATTAAGACTCAATATTTTACCCTAGATACATTACTTTGATTAAAAATTAATTTAAAAAAAAACAAAAGCAGGGTCACCTGGGTGGCTTAGTCAGTTGAACATCCAACTTTGGCTCAGGTCATGATCTCATGGTTTGTGAGTTTGAGCCCCACATTGGGCTCTCTCGGCTGTCAGCACAGAGCCTGCTTCAGATCCTCTGTACTCCCCTCTCTCCCCTGCTCATGCTCTCTCTCTCTCTCTCAAAAATAAATAAACACTTCAAAAAATGAAATTAAGAAATTAAAAAACAAACGCAGAAAACTAACGAATACATAAGAATGTTCTTCACTTCCACCAGGAAATATATCTATTTTTTTTTTTTTCTGAAACATGTGGCCCTGTTGGTACAATTTTGCCCTTTCCTTTTGATAAAAACATAGGCATTAGAAATATTTCATTTCTTTTCAGGGTCCTACTGTACCTGCATCGAAGTTTGTTCCATTCCTATCCTTAATGTTCTGAAGTTTGGGCACATCCTTCCGTGCTCTGCTAAAATCATAATTGTTAAAGATCAAACAATATCCGCGAGGTTTGCTTTTCATTCGGTAAACTTTGTCCGATGTCTGGAAAACAAAAATCCAACCCAGGAGCTGACTCTGTGGGTCAAACACTTGAGAATTGAACAGATGACTCCCTAGTAAGAAGCCAGTCTGTCCCCTTAGCCAAACTGGGACCCAAGTGTACTTACAATGTCCCTACCCCAACTTGACATTGTTTCTCTGGTGAACTGGTTTCCACCTGTTCTCTGGACACATGATTCCCCAGACTTCTGCCCCACAGTTAGTGTGTAAAATCAGTGTCCCAATACTTGGGCCTCCTGAGCACTTTGCACATATATTAATATGGTTGTCATCAGAGCATATTTTCATTATTTGTTTTAGTTTACGCTCAAGGTGGCTAACATCTGCACCAGGAACTAGAATTTATTAAATTTTTTAATGTGAAATTTATTGTCAAATTGGTTTCCATACAACACCCAGCGCTCATCCCAACAGGTGCCTTCCTCAATGCGCATCACCCGCTTTCCCCTCCCTCCCACCCTAGAATTTATTAATTTGTGAAAGCTCTGTCAGGAGTTGATGAATGAATGAACATCCTAATGCTGTCTTTGGGTTGCCTGTCTGTCACCTTGTGATTCCCTTGGCTAGCCATTCAACTCATCTATGTTTCTGGGCTAACAGTTGAGGGTCTGCCCTTCACACATGACATAGTGTGGTTCCTGGATTTTGAAAGCCGATGACTTAGTTTGGCTCTCAGGACCACAGTGATTGGAGGAGAGAGATGCACTAGTCAGGCAGGTCTTGGCTATGCTGCAGGTTACAGGATCCAGATTCTAGTACCTGACAGCATCAGTCAGAGATGGCCCTGTGTTCTGACTCTCCCAGGGCTGTCTCAGTGCTGAGATATTCAGCACATATTGGGAAATCTATGCAGCTCCTCGAGGTAGAGAAAAGGGCTCCACACTAAGGGCTAAAGTTCCTGGCTCTACTACTTAATAACCTTAAGACTTTGTGCAAGTTACCAGAGCTCTCTTGCACTTAGTACGTTTAGCAGTTCAATAGGGACCACACTTACAGAGCACTTTGCTATTTGCAAAGTGCCACATGACTTTGGTTACTCTTTGATTTTCAGACTTAGATCTGGTAATCTGCTCAGGAGCCCACTTTTAACTGGTCTCTCTCAGCTTACTTTCAAGTCTCCCGCTAGACTGATAACCTTCAGGGTTTCCTTTGCTTCCTACCAAAGAGAGTAGGGAACAGGCTAATGAAACAGACTGTAGCTGGTGAGTTTTTGAAGGTTAATAAATCGAAGCAATTATGTCTAGAAAGGCAATTCATGCACTGGCTCCTTGAGACAAAAATATAGAGCCGGCAAGATCATGAGCATTTGCTGCTTACACCTAAATCACTAACTAGAAACAGTTTTTGAAATATCAAGCTAAAAGAAAAGCTTGCTTTTCCCAGTCCTGCTAGACTTTTCCCCCCAAAGCTTTCTCCCACTCAGGCTGAGGCAGCTGCTGGGAGAATTGCATAGGAGGGTTCTCACTTGCTCTGTCCACCAACTATTCCAATGCCTTTGTCTTTGGTTTTGAAATAAAATTTCAACACTTTTTAACATTAAAACTTAAAAAATAACATTTTAAAATTTGTCCTTTTGTGAAAATTTTCTATAGTTCTCAAAATTTCCCACAAGTGTCTGCCCCTTAGTAGTTTATCTAAGAAGCTTAAAAGCTAAGGAATATAAGAACTAGAATCTGCAATGTGAAGAGAAAAAAGGAACCGGGATTTCTCCATACCTGTGACTCACTGTCCTGTTCTTCTAGAGAGTCCGATAATGCCATCATTGCCAGGGATTCCTCCCCTACAAGCAACGGAGAATGAGACATGGCAGGGACGATACTTTGGTAAAGAAACACAAAGCACCCAGGACATCGTAAGGTCCCCTTTAAAATGAAAATTCACAGACTGCCTTGAATGTAATATCCTTGCAGTCCACAGAATAAGTAAAAATCTTTTTACTGACTAACTCTTCATCTATTTCAAACTTGCCACACTGGGGCTGCAAGGTCTACGTCTTTTGACAACTTTTTTATGTTTTTCAATGTGTAGAGGTGACAAGCAGGCACTGAGCCTATTTGTTGATACTAGGAGAGCAAGACCATTAAGATGTAGATGTGGTAGAAAGGTGTGGAAAGGAGGCAATAGGGGTGTCAGATAGTAAATTAAGTAAGTCTTAAAACCGTATTTCCAATATTACCATTTGACAATTCATCTGGACTTCTTTGAAGGCTCATTCTTCCCTCTGAATTAAAAAATAAACACATATTTGATTAGAAACAATTGTGACATAGAGGGACTTGCCAATTTAAGAATACATTTTGCTAATTCACAGCTGTCAAGTTATTTCTACCTCTGCTTAATTCTTCATAATCAGTGATTTTCTTCAGCAGGCTCTTGTTGATTTGGTCACAGATTCTTTTCAGAGTGTCCAAATTTCTTTCCCCTAGGATGACCCTCTTTTCCATCTCTATGAAAATATCAAGCAAGTTCTAAAAGGAAAAGAAACGAAGTTGGAAGACTGGATTGATACATACTGGCTTTTAGATTAGATTTTCTTTTTTTAATTCCATCCTCTCCAAACAGAGGGCCCACCCTAGCTTCCCAAGCTGACCCTCCTGAGAGGACATCCTGCCTGGTCTTATGAAACCCATATAGCACTAGAAAAGCAATTCTGTGTTTTCTGGATCAGTCAGATAGAAGTGAGAAGATAGAGAAATGACATCAGATGGCATCCAGGCCCTGGGCCCTAGGCCCCAAGCCCTATGCTGAAACTACCTGTGGGCACCTTTGTGTGAAGTCTGTGAAACAGCCTGAGATGCATGGCTAAGACACAGTACCCTGGTCTCCATGGTGACAGCCCTGGGGACTGTCTCTCTCCCAACACTGCCTCTGGTACCTGATTCACCTCCAGTCCCGCGTTCACACACACGCACACATGCATACACACGCATAGAGTTCCAGATCCCAGTTGATTTCAGAGACTACACAAGTGGGAAGGTGTCTCCAGCTCACCACTGTCTTTCCTGGCTCTGTAAGGTCCCACACCAGGCTGTACCTCCACAATCAATCTTCCTCTGTAGCTCCTGACTCTGTCATGCTCCTGATAATTGATGTGAGAAGCATTTCCCAGTATACAAAGGAATCCTATCTACAACACTGCTGCCTGACAACTATTTTCTTCTCCCCCAGTTGAAAAGTGAGAGTCCAAGTTGTTTTTACTAGACTAGCCCTCTCTCCAGTCTCAGCAGTTCTCACTGGCTGACTCAACCTCAGGACCAAATCTTGGTGAAACACCGGTCTTACCATATCATCATCCACTTTACATCTGGAGATCTCCTGGCTCAAAAGAAACTTAAACGACCTCAATTCCAATTTGTTTACATCTTCTGAAATCTGAAAAAGCATGACCCTGTGGTGGAAAATGGAGACACTTTAGAAATGGTTTCTTAGGGTCAGTAAGTTAAGCATTCAGCTCTTGATTTTGGCTCAGGTCATGATCTCACGGTTCGTGAGTTCAAGCCCCATATGGGGGTCTGCACTGACAGCACAGAGCCTGCTTGGGATTCTCTCTCTTCTCTCTCTGCCTCTTCTCGGCTTGTGCATGGGCTCTTTACATACATACATACATCCATATATACACAAACAAATAGACATCAAAGAAAAGAAATGTTTTCATAAATAATTTCCAATTTGATAAAAGGAGTCACAGTGGAGACTTGATTCTGTTCACTTCCCCTTAAAACAAAGATAGCTAATGACATAATTTATGAGTGGAGTTCTTGCAAAGAGGCTGCTGTGATGGCACAGAAGGCTATTGACTCATGCCCAACTATTCTCCCCTTAACATAATTTAAAGTTCCACTAATTTTGTCATTCAGTTCATTTCAGTTAAGTGAAGTGTGTTTTTCCTTGGTCCCTCACTATAAAATCAAGAGTTTGTTTCAGTAGAAAAAAGTTTTTACTTAGGAAATTATGTTTTTCAAAATGCAAACTGGATGGGGCGCCTGGGTGGCTCAGTCGGTTAAGCAGCTGACTTCGGCTCAGGTCATGATCTCACGGTCCGTGAGTTTGAGTCCCGCATCAGGCTCTGTGCCGACAGCTCAGAGCCTGGAGCCTGTTTCAGATTCTGTGTCTCCCTCTCTCTGACCCTCCCCCATTCATGCTCTGTCTCTCTCTGTCTCAAAAATAAATAAACATTAAAAAAAATTTTTTTTTAAATGCAAACTGGATCGTCACTTCCTTAATTAAAACTTGCCAGTGCTCTCCCATATGAAGGGGAAACACATGGTTCTGGAATACGGACCTTTATGAAGCCCAGCCTACCCTTCAGCTTCTCAGGCCACTCCTCACCACCCACCCTCATCTCCTCTTTAAACACACCTGGCTGCCCTGCTCCTCACCCCTTATGCTGTGCTCCCCACACCCACATTCCCTTGTCCATCTGCAGACAGCCAACCACTCATCCACTAACAGCTCAGGGACCATCTGAGTGTCTTCAGAGCTGCATTCAACCCACTGTGCCTTTGCCACAGCAGAAGGTTTACACACAATGTCATAATTGTTTATGAAGCTCTCTGAGTCCACTGAGAGCAGAGTCCATGTCCTTTTTGTTTCCATAAGCCCAGTGAGTCATGAGGTACAGTAAGTGCAGAGGCCCCAGACTACTGAGGTATTGGAAGCTTGGTTCCACCATCTCAGAGCTGTGTGACTATAGACATGTTGTGTACTTTTTCCCTCACCTATAAACTTGTAGATAATTCTATATACCACTGGGATATATTGAGAATGACATGAATATAATTATCTGAAGTGCTTAAACCAATCTTTGGCAACATACTAAGTATTCAATACACAATAGGCATTATTATTTCCTTTTTTTTAACTTTTTTTTAACATTTATTCATTTTTGAGAGACCGAGTGTGAATGGGGGAGGGGCAGAGAGAGAGACACACACACACACACAAACACACACAGAATCTGAAGCAGTTTTCAAGCTCTGAGCTGTCAGCACAGAGACTAACTTGGGGCTTGAACTCCTGTATGGTGAGATCATGGCCTGAGCTGAAGTTGGACGCTCAAATGATTGAGGCACCCAGACACCCTTATTGTTTCTTTTTTCTTTTTTTAAGTTTATTTATTTTGGAAGACAGCGAGAGAGAGAGAGAGAGAGAGAGAGAGAGAGCCAGGGAGGGGCAAAGAAAGAGGGAGAGAGAGAAAATCCCAACCAGTCTCTGTGCTGTCAGGGCAGAGCCCATTGCAGGGCTCCACACCACCAACAGTGAGATCAGGACCCAAGCTGAAATCAAGAGTCAAAGTCTCAACCAACGGAGTCACCCAGGTGCCCCAGGCATTATTATTTCTTAATCCATGATAGGTTCTCAGGATATGTTTATTGAACGAACAAAGGAATGTTTAATAATTCAGAAAACCTTTCACTATTATGGTGTAAAGGAAAATAACGTTAACACAAAAGCATGCTAACTTCAAATTAGAAAATGAAAATTCTGGGGCGCCTGGGTGGCTCAGTTGGTTAGCGTCCGACTTCGGCTCAGGTCGTGATCTTGCAGTCCGTGAGTTCGAGCCTAGCGTCAGGCTCTGTGCTGACAGCTCAGAGCCTGGAGCCTGTTTCAGATTCTGTGTCTCCCTCTCTCTGACCCTCCCCCATTCATGCTCTGTCTCTCTCTGTCTCAAAAATAAAGGTTAAAAAAAAATAAAAAAAATAAAAAAGAAAATGAAAATTCTGAAAATAAATTTAGTGTGGAACTGGAAGTTACTCAGTATTATCATCTGCTTCATCCTCCCTCTCATGGATTCTACCCTAGAAGTATTTCTCCAAAGCTTTCCAAGTTTGGCTGAGATTAGGTCCAATCAAAAGCTACTGTCCCTTTTAACTTTATTACAAAGTATTTTCCCTTTTACTTTCCTCATTACTAAAACTTACTAGCTTCCATCACCGTCTAGAAACAAATCTGGGTAGTTCATAAGATACTTATTTTATAGGTAGCAATTATAATTTGAAAATAAAAATGTCTAGGGCTTTCTTATAAGTGGAAAGTGGCCACACTATCATACTTTTTATTTCCTGGCTAACATCCAACAATGATTAACTGTAGAACTTGTGCTGACCTTTTGTTCCCAAGATAACATGTTAAAGAGTTTAACAGATAGATCCTCCCTTGTAGGGACTCTTAGCCCTCCAACAGAGTTACAGCTCATTGTGTGGCATTGATAATACGCTTCAACTTTGCTTATGTGGCAGAAGGAGTGCAACTTTCAGAAGACCAAGATGGTGGGCCTAAGATGAGACTCTCCAGCTTTCCTCATTCTAGGGTTGTTGTTTTTAGGACTAATTTGTGCCTTAATGGAAAAAATTGTTATAGAGATGTCACAATTCCATTAAGCCAAAGTTATCCAGTATTAAATAATGTCCTCCCCCAATGCTTCTCCTAAATTCATGTCCATCCTGGATGTGGGAATGCAACTTTACTTGGAAAAAGGGTCTTTGCTGATGTAATCTTGTTAAGATGAGGTCACACTAAATTAGGGTATGCCCTAACCCAATGACTGGTGTCTTTACAAGAAGAGGGAAATTCCAACAAACAGGCACAGAAAGGAGACAGAGCTTAGAGCGATTCATCTAAAAGACAAGGAACACCAAGGATTGCCTGCCAGTGCCAGAAGCTAGGGGAGAAAGAAACATGAAACAGATTCTCCCTAGAGCTCTGAAAGGATCCAAGCCTGTTGACACCTTGACTTCAAACTTTTAACCCCCAGAACTATGAGTGTATAAATGTCTCTACTGAACTAAGGCACTCAGTCTGTGGTAGTTTGTTACAGCATCCCTAGGAAACTAGTATACCCAGAATATCTCTCTTTCAAAATGCTCAAGCTTCAAGTAGAGAAACGTATGATAAGGAACATGCCAGAATCTCAGATCTCTGAGATTAAGGACCAGGGTGTTCATAAATAGACAGGCCAGTAGAAGATAGTGGCTTTCAGCCCTGGCTGTGAGGACTTACTGTCACACATGTCATTGTTAATGACAAGAACAGACTGAGAAATGGGCCACAGCTAAGGCTTGAGTAGAAGTTTCCAGAAGGAAAGCTAAAAAGAACTTTACAAAGGGGATATTGAAATAAAAAAGTTGGTAATGTGTTTCTATTTTAAAAGTCTGTTACCAACTCATCAAGAGGTAACAGAACATGGCTTGTTATCAACCCTGGGTACCCACTCTCCCACAGGTGGGGAGAGGCCTAGCTGTGAGGCATTTGGCAGGACAGACGACCAAAGTCACAGCTGTTCTCCTGGCAGAAGCTAAGCACACAGGGGCCAGTTTTTGTGGGGTCCAGCCTGACCTGTCCAGAATGGCAGCATACACCCCTCATTGGAGAACTTTGTGATACAAGTCTTTCAGTGTGGAATAAAAGCCTAACACCCCACTGAGAATATCCATAGTCATCCACAAGCAGGCAGGAGGGGGATTTCATGTAAGAAGTAGGGACGCTTTATCCAATAATAGACAAAGTAAGCACATGCTATGGGCAGAGGCAGAGCAGAGGCAACAAAAGAGGAGACAGAACAGAAAGAGACAACATTCAGAAGATGTCTGTTTTAATTTCAGCATACCTATAGGTAATATTTCACTTTGGAAACAAAAGTGTTTTTATTTTATGGTTTAACTTTTTTTCCTGAATTATATATAGGGTCTCTAAATGTCTTAATCTGACCCTGGTGGGACATCTTCAAGGAACTTCCAAAGTCATACCACACAGACACCTGCCATCAGCCCTGCCCACAAAGATATGTCCACTGCACCCACACCTCCCAGTGTCTGAATTGTGAAGGTTCTCCCCACCTGTAGGGAGGGATCTGGGCTCTGCCTGGTATCTGAAGCTCCTGCTCCATTGCTTCCTTGCTGGTGTTCAGGTAGTTGAACAGCAGGTCCAGTCTATTAATTCGGAAAAGCAGCTCCTTCAAGAAGGACAGGTTGCTTTCCTCCAACATTCTCTTTTCCTGGAGTCTCTGGAATAACATCAAGGCATCTTTGATGGGTTCTTGCTTCTTTTGTGGGATGTAGTCCAGGCTCAGGAATTTGAGGGAGGCCAGCTCATCACTGCCCAGCTGTTCCCCAATATTATACAGACATTTACTGAAATCCATGTTGGTCAAGTGTCAGGAGAATGTTAATTGCAGCCTAGGACAAAATACAATAGTACATTCAGATGAGGAAGAAAACTTCATCAAAACTATTATTTCTACCACACACCAGATATTCTACTGTGGACAGAAGGCAAAAAACAAAAAAGCAAAAAACAAAACACAGGGACAAGTTTCTGTTCTCAAGTAGCTCACTACTTTGTAAAGTAGATATACAAATTAGCCAACGGTCAGAGAGCTGTGACCAGGGTACAGTAGGAATACAGAGGAAAGAACCCCAACTCAGCCCAGGGGAAGGGCTTCCTAAAGGGAAGACACTTTCAGGAAGGAGGTAAGAAAGGACAATTCTTGGCAAGAAGTAATTTATGCAAAAGATGGAGGCAAGGATGTTCAAGTCAATTCAGGCTGGCACAAGGAGCTCAATAAAGTAAAGCATGAAGTATTTGGGGGTGGGGGTGGTGGGAAAAGGGATGAAGCTCTGAACAGGGACTGTTACAAAGGGCCTCACACTGTGGGGCAATGTCTCAGGCTTTGTCCTAGAGGTGACAGGGAACTAAGAAAAGACTGTAATGTCATCCAGTCTGGGACTAACAATAAAAGTGTGAAGAATAGATGGGAAGGGCTGCTTCCAGAGAAGTGATGAGGTCTGACTGAAATAATAGTGTTAGGAAGACATGATGTACTGTTGTGCCCCAAAGACCTCAGGACCAGCAGCCACAGCTGATCAAGAACCCATGACTGGAAATGAACCAAGTTAACTCTGTCAGCCTTTTAATTCGGTTTCTAAATCAGTGGTTTTTGTATGTGTGAAAATTGAAAACACGGTGAATTATAACATGCTCACAGTTATGATAATTCACACACCACACACACAGAAATATTTATATAAAAATTAAAATCAGGTTGCATATCTAGGTGTATACATCTATTTTCCCCCACTTAATATTTAGAATAAACATTTACCCCAACCATTAAATATTCTTTTTTTTTATGTTTATTTATTTATTTTTTGACAGAGAGAGAGCACAAACAGAGGACAGGGCACAGAGAGAGGGAGATACAGAATCCAAGGCAGGCTCCAGGCTCTGAGCTGTCAGTGCAGAGCTGGATGCGGGGCCCATACCCATGAACCACGAGATCTTGAGCTGAGCCAAAGTCAGATGCTTAACAAACTGAGTCACCCAAGTGCCCCTAAATATTCTTCTTGGGCATATTTTTATTTATTTCTTGATCTCTTGCATGCAGATATATCAAAATTTATTTTATTTTATTTTATTTTCAATATATGAAATTTATTGTCAAATTGGTTTCCATACAACACCCAGTGCTCATCACAAAAGGTGCCCTCCTCAATACCCATCACACACCCTCCCCTCCCTCCCACCCCCCACCAACCCTCAGTTTGTTCTCAGTTTTTAAGAGTCTCTTATGCTTTGGCTCTCTCCCACTCTAACCTCTTTTTTTTTTTTTTCCTTCCCCTCCCCCATGGGTTTCTGTTAAGTTTCTCAGGATCCACATAAGAGTGAAAACATATGGTATCTGTCTTTCTCTGTATGGCTTATTTCACTTAGCATCACACTCTCCAGTTCCATCCATGTTGCTACAAAGGGCCATATTTCATTCTTTCTCATTGCCACGTAGTACTCCATTGTGTATATAAACCACAATTTTTTATCCATTCATCAGTTGATGGACATTTAGGCTCTTTCCATCATTTGGCTATTGTTGAGAGTGCTGCTATAAACATTGGGGTACAAGTACCCCTATGTATCAGTACTCCTGTATCCCTTGGGTAAATTCCTAGCAGTGCTATTGCTGGGTCATAGGGTAGGTCTATCTTTAATTTTTTGAGGAACCTCCACACTGTTTTCCAGAGTGGCTGCACCAATTTGCATTCCCACCAACAGTGCAAGAGGGTTCCCGTTTCTCCACATCCTCTCCAGCATCTATAGTCTCCTGATTTGTTCATTTTGGCCACTCTGACTGGCGTGAGGTGATATCTGAGTGTGGTTTTGATTCGTATTTCCCTGATGAGGAGCGACGTTGAGCATCTTTTCATGTGCCTGTTGGCCATCCAGATGTCTCGAAATTTATTTTAAAGAATTTTCAATTTCTTTACTCTTAAAAATAATATTGTATTGAGAAGCTTTTTTATATATCCTGTGCATAATTCTGATTACCTCACTCTTAGAATTGGAATTATGGGGCAAAACCTTTTTTCTCCTTTTTAACCTAGAGCTTACATTATTGTTTATAACTTATTTTTTAATGTTAATTTTTGAGAGAGAGACAGGGCATGAGTGGGGGAGGGGCAGAGAGGGAGGGAGACACAGAATCCTTAGTAGGCTTCAGGTTCGGAGCTGTCAGCACAGAGCCCCACGCGGGGCTCAAACCCACAAACTGTGAGATCATGACCTGAGCTGAAGTCAGACGCTCAACAGACTGAGCCACTCAGGCGCCCCAGGGCTTACATCCTTGTTTAGACAAGTTTTCTTGATTCAGGAAACTAGAAATCTCTTAGGAAGATACACTTTGCACTGGATTCACAAAGGCTCCAGAGCCTACATCTTTCAAAAGCAATCAATTATCATGAAAATTATTTTATTTAGAAAAGATACTTAAATATATACCCACCATCTAACAGCATATGTTAGAAATGCAGCAGAGGCACCTGAGTGGCTCGGTCAGTTGGGTGTCCAACTTCAGCTCGGGTTATGATCTCAGGGTTCATGGGTTCGAGCCTCGTGTTGAGCTCTGTGCTGACAGCTTGGAGCCTGGAGCCTACTTTGGATTCTGTGTCCCCCTCTCTCTGCCCCTCCCTGCTCACTTTCTGTGTGTGTGTGTCTCTCCCTCTCAAAAAATAAAACATTAAAAAAATTTTTTTAATGCAGCAAACTTCACTGGACATATAAGGGAACAAACTAGCAAGCTCATTCCTTAAACCACACTCCATAGAAACACACGTGTGCTAAACAGGATATGTGCATGGAGTGTCACCACCACACAATGTGTAACCCTGAACAACTGGAAACACCCCAAATGTCCATCAATAAAGAAATGGCTAAATAAAACAAGGTATGGTCATACTACAGAATATTATGCAGCAGTTAAGAAAATGTACTCCATCTTCTGAAATAAAAACAATAGCTATCCAAGATGTGTTACTATGACAGTACAAAAAAAACAGAAAAAGAAATTGCAATATTTAAAAAAAAAATCATACATCAGGGCACCTGGGCGGCTCAGTCGGTTAAGCAGACAACTCTGGATTTTGGCTCAGGTCATGATCTCACAGTTCAGAGTATGGAGCCGTTTTGGGATTCTCTATCTCCCTCTTTCTCTCTGCCTCTCTCTGGTGCTTGTGCTAGCCCTCGCTCTCTCTCTCTCTTCCTCTCTCTCAAAATAAATAAATAAACATTAAAAAAAATGTTTAAAAATCATACATCCACTTTTTAAAAAATACTCAAAACAATACTATTACACTTTCAGTGGTTACAGATACACATACAAAAGCAGAAAAGAAAAAGGTAAGGAGGTTCTGGGAAGAGACATACCAAATTCAAAAGTTTCTTCTGTGAAATGAAGGAGAAAACTAGGACTTGGGGGTGAAGACGTGAGGAAGGAGAATTGCCCTTTTCCTGTAATACGTTATGAAGAATGTATGCAGATAGTGTCTGTGAAAATGAAACTACTGTAAAAACACTTGGGTGTGTTCTTGGGTTTAAGGTACTGTAAGAGAGTAAGTGAAGGATGAGCAGGAAATGAGGCTGTCTGGGATGCCAAGGGCAGATTAACCAGGAAAGGAGACCAGGGAGAGGAGCGGCACTACCACATGTGTGTTCTTGAAAGAAAAGAACGTATTAGAAGAACTTGAACGTTAAAAAAGAAGTTTAAGAGAACTCAGAGACCTTATTTGCCCCCAAAAGGAGAAGGAAACTTCCACACACACCTTTCTTAGAAAATAAAAAGTCTAATAGACTAAGTAGAAGACTGGAATATCCAGGTGGTACAAATGACAAACTGTAACAGTATTTCCTCCCAGTAGCAAATGCACGTCCTTTCAAACACGTATCAAATAGTCACGAAGATTGTCCACAAAGAAAATCTTAATGTGAGATTTCCAAAGAGCAGAAATAGTGCAGTCCATATTCTCTTTTAGAAGTTAGCAATGAAATTAGAAATTAATGTGTTAATTAGAAGTTAACAATGAAAAATGGCCAAGCCAAACATACTACAGAAAGGGCTATCCACGTTTAGGTGGCTTTTGCAACACATGGTGTTAAAACAATTGGGCAGGCTTCTAGAACAAACAAATGGACCATAACTGAACTCCTTACATTAAAATAAGCTGCAGATGGACCAGAGATTCAAACCCCAAAATTAAAATACTCAGGAAAGAAATACAGGACAATTTTTTAAAATAATCATGCTGTGGTGAAGAACCTTTGTAAGTACAACAGAAAACCTGGAAACCAACAAATAAAGGTTGATAAATGTCCTTAAATAATAACCAAAATATTCTACAAAAATAAGCCAAGCAAAATTTAAAAATTAATAAATCTTGCACTTAGAGAAAAAAGTAGAAAAAGGACCTACTTTCTTAAAATAAGGCTCCTGTAAGTCCATTTTTTTTGAAAAATAGATAAAAGAGATAAAGAGATCCAATCCAATGCATAAACAGGTAAGCACACAGTTCATAAGCATCATAAGCACAGAGTTCAGAGAAAAGTAAGTACCAGTGGCTTTATTTTTTTAAACCAATGGCTTTCAAACATTTGAAAACGTATTCAACCTCATTCACCAAGAAAAAAAAAAAAAAAGCAAGTTGAAATTACAAAAGACCATTTTTCAACTGCCAAATTGGTGAGGTACAAAACTTGCAATACACAATGTTGCGAGATGGTAGAAATAAAAACAGGTAGGTAGGTAATTTGGTCATATCGGTAACAATATAAAATGACTTCACAATTTAACTTCTAGGAGTTTTTCCTACATTAGCTTAAACGTCATGTACTTAAAAACATGTACAAAGCTATTCATGTCTGTACTGCTTGAAAGAACAAAAGGGCAGAAACAACTGTTTATCAATATCAGAAGTTCAATGAAACTCTACTCAGATATTTTTAAAGAATGGGAAGATCTATACAATGTATTATCAAGTGGTGCATGGATTTGTGTATTCACAGATCTTTGAATAGAATACACAAGAAGCTGCTTCAGTGGTTTGCCTCAGAGGAGACGAACTAGAAGCCCAGGGGTGGAGTGGACGACGAGGCCAGGGGGTAGGCAGAAAATAAGGCTTACGGTTTGGATTTTACTAGGTGCATGCATTACTTATTCTACAAGGACTTATATTTAAATTAAAATCACCTCTTAAAGGCCCATTTTCATTCATAAGTTGGAAAGGATCTAAACTAGGTCCAGCCCTGTTTAGCACCATTAGCTCCAATGTCCTTAAAAATTTTATCAGGTCTAACCACTGTTAAAATCTCATTTTACACAGTCAAATGAACCAAAGAATCAAATGAAAGCAGAATCTCTTTTCTTCCCTCTACAAATTTTTTGATAACAATGCTCATTGTATTCATTTTAGAAAATACGGAAAAGATAAAAAAGAAAATAAAAACTGTCTATAATTCACCATTCAAAGATAATAATATTTTAATATCGAAATAATCGATATTTTATCTAATATTTTACTATCTTTCCTACCAAATATTTTATGTATTTATATTTTCCCTTGTATTTTATCATACCATATTTCTGAGGTATAAGTGGATATTTCCAATGGTAATATTGTAAGTACATCTTGATATCTTCATTTTTTCTTCTACTGCACGGATTTTAAAATTTGCCAAGTACGTAATCATATGATTGGGCCATAATTTATATAACAGCCTCTGCTTACATTTAGAATAAGATCTTGAAATGTCTGTCTCCATATACAACTCTGATTATTTTCTTACAATAATTTCCTAGAAGTACTAACTACTGAAGCCTTCTTAAGGCGTCTGTTACATATTTAATAGCATTTTCTGACAGTATATAAATAATAATAATCATACAATACAAGGCCAGGATGACCTGAGGTTGATTATAATATGATTGACCCTTGGCTCCTGTCCTCTGTAGCTGCCTCATCGCATTCATTTTCTTATCTTTGCAATAATTAGACAATGCTTTCTAAATGATTTTTGCATCACATCAAAATGGAGAGTTCATTGGAATAATGCTGGAGAGGCTTCTTTTCTGGCCAAGGTTTTACAGGACACACTATGGCATAATATTCAGTCTTTGTTTAGGTCATACATCTCTCTAGTCATAGTGCCTGGAAAAGAATCAGCTGCAACAGAATTTTACACTACTGGCCAAGGAGCCACCTCTAGACACTGAGATCGGTAGATACAGGGACTGGGGGATGGTCCTTGTTTTATGGGACCTAGGTTTACCACATAAGATCAGGAGCTAGAAACTTTGTTATAGTAATATTTTTAAAAGAACTTTTATCATTGTATTTTTCTGATCTTAAAATAGTAAAAGTCACACTTACCCCTTAGAGAAAGTACCAAAAAGTATAAAAAGAAAAAGAAAAATTACTTAGAAACTCACCATTTAGATAACTCTTTGGTTACATTTGGTTTCCTTCCAACTATATTCACGTGTGTGTGTGTGTGTGTGTGTGTGTATAAATGCATATATGTAGTGTATTTATATACATACATGAAATACATAAATTTGAATATTTTCATGAATAATATATATAAGCCAGAAGAAAGGAATGGCCTCCAGGAAGTTTTCTTTTACTTTTGATTATGTAATATCTGTTAAATAATAAATCCACATAAGTATATTTGTATTATACAACATATAAGTATCTTTAATATTTTTAATGATAAATTTATGCCCCAGAGTATTTGATATAAATGTTTATTATGATATACAGGCGCTTATAACATATGCATATAAACATAAAAATATTTTTTGACTCGTTGTACTACAAGCCTCTGAAGAAATTGGTATTATCATCTTCATGTTACTATCGTAAAAAAAAAAAAGTTTAGAAAGAAGCTAGTAAGAGAGGTGGCAAGCTCAGATTTGAACATCTCACTTGAGGGCTTCAATGACAAGCCGTGCAAAGATTTAGATTTTATTCTACTTGCAGATGGAAGCCAGTGAGGGAATGTAACCAAAAAAGGCATGTAATCATAATATGTTTAAAGATTAAAATAATAAAAAAAAAATTTAAGGCAAAAAAAACCTCCCAAAACACAAAACCAGGAATTCTTAATAAATCCACTTTGGCACAGAACGGATCGGAACCTTATAAATCAAAACTGTATGTGCTAGAACGCGGATTTAGATGGTGTGATCTCATTCCAGAGTCCCAACCCTACCACTGTTTATGTCACAATTTGATTAAGGATGAGGTTCCCTGTATAGTTATACCTGGATCATTCCAGAAAAACCGAACCTAAGCTGGAGGGGGCCTTGAGATCTAGAATCTGTAGGGGCCTCACTGTGGGTCTCAAAAGGACTGCTTGCTAATTCTTGCGGTTTCCCCACCCTCTGCAGCCTAGAAAACTCCAGAATCAAAGGCCCTTTCTCCCTGCAGGCCCAACCAACCTTAGCAAAGAAGCGAATCCTGGGACCCTCACAGTGGCAGCAGCTTCTTCACAGACCCCTGTTTCCTGATGTTTCTAAAGAAAGAGCTTCAGAAGAACTGAGGAAGAACGAGGCACAGCTCGCTCTACTTCCTGTTTTGAAATATCTGAGTCATATAGGCTGACTGAGGCCAACTCGCCTCCGAGTAGCACCTCCTCCCAGAGCTCAAAAGAGTCCTAGAGGAACATGGGACAGGGGGCTGGGTGGGGAACCTGGCCCCCTGAGCTTTGACTCTGTCTGCGAGATTTTGGACGGGTCATTTTGCCTTTGGGACCTCATTACCACCTTCCAAAATGAGAAAGTTTGGACTGAATGGTAACTACGAACCCTTTCTTTCCATATTTCAGGAATTCACAGATTTTTCAGGGTTCATTATGAAGATTTTAATGTTTTCACTCAATAAATATCAGTTGAGCACTTCTGAGAGATCTGATAACTGCAAAGCCCTCATCATGGCTCTGAGAGGGTCTGCTAACCCCCACAGCTAACTCTCCTGGTTTCCCATCTACATAGAATACAAAGATCACCTTCATGGGCCAGGAGGCCACCAGACCCCACCCTCAGTAGCCTAGAAAACTCTAGAATCAAAGGCCCTTCACCTGAAAGGCCCAGATGACCTTACCAAAGAGAAGAATTCTGGGGTCCTTACCATAGTCTGGGCCCTGGAGATATAACTGACCAAAACACAACATTAGCCCAGCCTTTTTGCTGTGAGTCAGTTGAAATGTTTTTTGAGGTTAAAAGAAGAAAAAAAATCAAACATTTCCCTTCCTTTTTTCTTTCCCCAAATAGAATATAAGCTTTCAGAAGGCAGAGACTCACCTTAGGGCTGAGCGGATTACACAAAGTATCTGAAAGTTCCTTCTCACCTGTAGAGGGCTAGGTAAAGTTGCCGTGGTAATATCGATGCCCTTCACTACCATTTGATTCTGCCCATAAAGTCTGAGTGAGAACATAGCAACAGAAGGAAATCCTATTAGTAGTTCAATCATAGCCTAGGAGGTATTCCCTGATTCTTGATGCTTTCTGAGCATCCACCCCAGCATTTGTTCCACTGTTTTGTGACCAGTCCCTGTGCTAGGCTGTGAGCTTCAGAAGGGCAGGGACCATATCTTTCGTGTCTGTGTTCCCAGAACCTGCCACAGGAGTAGCAATATCTATAACCTACAAATATTTCCTGAAAATCAAGGAGAAGAAGAAACCCCATAAAGGGACAATGGCTATGAACATGGAGTTCCTTGACAGGGATGCTTAAACAGCCAAAGTGTACAAGGTGATGCTCAAAAGTTTTAATGACCCGAGAAATGCAAAATAAAGCAACATGATACCCACTTTGTACCTATCAGATATTGGCCAAGGTTTGCCGGTTGGATCAGCCCGAGGATTGGTGGGCAATTTATGTAGTCCTTCTATAGGACTGTGAACACTATCCATCATGTAATACTATGTAGGAGTTAGAAAGTGGGACCTGGCAAAACCTAGAACTTCAAGTGTCAGACTGCTTGCTTTTTATTTTATTATTTTTTAAATTTTTTTAATTAAAAATATTTTTTTAACATTTATTCATTTTTGAGAGAGTGCGAGCGGGGGAGGGACAGAGAGAGAGGGAGATACAGAATCTGAAGCAGGCTCCAAGCTCTGAGCTGTCAGCAAAGAGCCTGATGCAGGGCTTGAACCCACAAACTGTGAGATCATTACCTAAGCTGAAGTCGGGTGCTTAACCGACTAAGCCACCCAGGTGCCCCAGAGTGCTTGCTCTTTAAAAAAAGAAACAGAACAAGCAAAATACAATTTAAATAATACTAATACTTAGTAATAATTGCTAATACTTCCTGGGAATTTAGTAGTACCAGTCACTGTTGTAAGTAGTTAACTTGTATTATTTCCTTGAATCCTCATGAGGTAGTATGAATCCCATTTAATGATGAGGAAACTTATGTACTAGTTCCAGTTCATAGTTAAGAAATTGGGTATATACACAAAACAATGATATGTTTTGCAAAGATATAGATCAATTCAGGGATATTATCAAAAGATTTAGAGCAGCCTTTGGGAGGCAGTAGGGAGGGTAGGAAGTGGGGTGGGAGAGGAATGGGAAGAGAATACCTAGAACAGGGCAGGGGAGAATCTGACAATTAACTCAACCCTCTGCCCAAATGGAAAAGAAAACAAATTAAGTAGGTAAAAAATGAATCTCCAAACTGACCCAGCAGGAAAGAGACATTGTATCTGTATTCAAGGCTGGGGGAGAGGGGGAGAGACACTAAGAACAGAAATGTAGCAAAGGAATTGGAGATCCTTCAGGGATAAAAAGTAGCAAGGCCACAGGCTCTGGTTCAGAGGGAAACCCTGCTCAGAGGTCTGGGGCCCTGGCAGGACCCTGAGGTGTGCCCACTCTGCCCCCTGAGTGAGTCCCGGAAACATGGTATTCAGAAGCCACCTCTGTACCAGGCACTCACCTGCTCCACCCTGTCCCAGCGACATCACAGTCACCAAGTGCCGATGCCAGGACCCCTGAACTGCCTAATTTCATACAAATTCCTAAGGCTTTTCCACACAACCAGAGAAAATTCCCATGAAACAGGGTGGGGATGGGGGTGGGGTGGGGATGGAAACACCTCCAGGAAGAAGTTTTCTTTTACTTTCGATAACTCCACTTTCTGCCTCCCCAGGGGATTCACTTCCTGTTCTCGACATTCAGAACTTATTAGCAAATTCAGCAAGGCTTGAAAAAAATCACAAGGGACAAGAGCCGCATCTGGTATTCGGCAAGCCAAAAAGAAAATTCCTCAACAGAAAGAATTAGAAAATAAACTTGATTCCTAAAGCAAGAGGACAGAGATGACTCACTCTAAGAAGAAATGTTTCTTAAAGGAACAGATGCCCCATTTCCAGCCATTCAGAAGAGGGACAGAGACAATGTGTCACCATTTAAACTAACTGGTTAGTGAGGGGGGCGGGCAGAATATGCCACCCCAAAATATACCACTTTGCATATGGATTATTTTTAATTAGACTTTCTTAAGAAATAATCAATGCAAGAAAGACTCTTTGACCCTCCTTTTCCCCCTGAAAGCAGGATATAAATCTGCCATGTGAAAGGTACCCTCCCTGTACCAGGAGGTAGAAAGGTATCCTTATCCTTACAAGGGACAGAGAATTTAAAGCTGAGAAGTTTGAATAAGCAAACCTTATTATTTCCTCACCAATTTACTACTCCAATCCCAAACTTCTTTCTCTTGTCAATTTTTCACAAATGTATTGTTTGCCTACAAGTTATAAAAGCTGCCTGCTTTGGTCATTTCTTTGAGTCTGATATTTCTATGAGCTCCCATAGGTATGAAATTAAATTTGTTCTTCTCTTGTTAATCCATCTGTGTCAATTTAATTATTAGACTAGCCAAAGAACCTAGAAGGGAAGAAGGGAAAAATTTCCCTGCTGCTGCACCTAGAAGTTGGGCATGTTTTATTGGGAAGCATTTACATTGACTACATTTAGTATTAATAACGCCTGTAATTTCCAAAGATAGGTCTAAGACTGCCTGTATCAAATAAAATGTCACTCTCCTTCTCAAGAAGTCCAGGGAGGGGCGCCTGGGTGGCGCAGTCGGTTAAGCGTCCGACTTCAGCCAGGTCACCATCTCACGGTCCGTGAGTTCGAGCCCCGCGTCAGGCTCTGGGCTGATGGCTCGGAGCCTGGAGCCTGTTTCCGATTCTGTGTCTCCCTCTCTCTCTGCCCCTCCCCCGTTCATGCTCTGTCTCTCTCTGTCCCAAAAATAAAAAAAAATTAAAAAAAAATAAAAAAAAATAAAAAGAAGTCCAGGGAGAGGAATTGTCCTTCTGTTCTCCAATCTCAATGCTGAAACCATAGACCACCCATGAGTTCATATGGCAGGGGCTCTTCTAGGGTCAAAGCCAGCCTCTAGCTGAAATGGGAAATCCTGCACAAGGAAACAGGTGGGTCTGGCCCAGTCCTGAGTAGGGATAACAACACTATTTGCTCCTTGGCCATGCTCTTAGGTTTAGTAATAACCAGTGCCTCCTCCATCCCTAAGCCCAGAGTGGTGGTAACATGGAGATTTGTCCCCCAGGACTCGCAGCTTCAAACCCCATGAGGGGTTTCCTCATCCTCTATCTCCTTCCCACCCTCTGTTTCCTGTTTGAAATTTTTTAAGGGCTTTCTTCCTTTTTGCAAAATCTTGTGCATTTTAGAACCAAAACGCTGGCAATAATGCAATACCTATATATTGTACCCTTTATACGAATTATCTCCAATTCTCACCACAATGGAGGGGATTGTTCTCCCATGAGGCTCAAATGGATACATAGATTCAAACTCAATCTTGTTGGACCAAACACAAGGATTTTTCCACTGTAACATACTAGTCTGCCTTCCCTAACACTTAGAATTTGAAATGAACAATGTAGATGGAAGAGCAATAAATTTAAACTAAAACAGAGTCACTTATGCACAAAGGTCAAAAGGTCTTTGAGTTCTCAGTCACCTAAGAAAAGTGAGTTGGCCTAATGGCACAAGCTAACATTTATCAAACATTTTGTGCATGCCAGGCATAGTCACCTAACTTTAGGTTAGTCACTTAACCTAAAATAAGTCACCTAACTTATTTTACCTTCTGAACAATTCTCAAAAGTGAATGCTATATTTTGCTCCCATTTTATGGATGAGGAAACTGAGGCTTGGATGGGTTGAGAGATTTGGCCAAGTGCATATAGCTAGTGGGTGATGGAATGAGGTCTGTTAATCTCTCAGACCCTGAGCAGTTAATCATTGTCTAAATATTAATATGCAACCATGGTTCTCAACTGATCTGAGAATTAACTGGGGAGGTTTAAAAATATACCAATCTTCAGATCCCAGCTTTGGAATTCCTAACTGAGCAGAATCACAAGGGATAAAACAGATCAAGCATTTAAGAGTTCAACAGTTGTCAACAAACATCTCCTACCATTGTTACTTAAGTTCACAACATCTGTATAATGGGTATGAATTATTGGACATATAGTACAGATAAGGAAAGAATTCTGTGTCAATCAGCTGACAAATGCCAGGGCCAGAACACAAACTCAGGAATGTCTCACTTGAGAGTTTGGGCTCATCTTCCTCCCCCCACCCCCTGTCTGCAATCAGGCCCCGCCTGTTAGAAATGGATGAGTTACTGGAAATATCCAGGGGGCTATGCTGAGAATGACTGAAGAGGTCTCATTGTCATTTGTAAAGTATTGGTCTTAGGGTCTCCCAGTCTTAGCTTTTGCTAAAAACAAAGATGAATAACTAACAAGTGAAATGTGAACCTCAAGATGGTTAAACTCTTACTGTGATCTATAAGGATCATTATTAAGTCACATGCTTTACCCAGTTTCTCACTTCAGTCTTGAGATGTGTGTGTGTGTGTGTGTGTGTGTGTGTGTGATTATTTGTATCAAAATGAGTAATGTGCATGGTCCTTTGTCCCAGGGAAGCGGGGAGACCTGAAAATGTTGCAGCTGCAGCAGGGCTTGGGGGAGCTGGTCCCCATCCAGTGCAGGGTAAGGACAGCCTAGCTTGCCTTAGTGCTTTCCACCTTCCTGAATCTCAGCTCCCACCTGAAGGCCTACTCATGTCTACTAATCTGCTAAAAGCAAATTTGGATCTATAACTCTTCCTAAGAAAGGCTAGAAGGATTAACCTCCTTTCCTTTCAAGTAACTGAAGCACACCCTTGCCATTGATTCGGACTTGAACTAGAGGACATTAGTCAAAGACAAATACTAACCACGAAACAAAAATCCCTGGAATGTGCATATTCTTTTGTTGCTTCTTTATTAAAAAGTTGTATATAACTGACCCACAGTCCAGGCGGTCTGGTTTGTGGACCCCTCTTAGCCTTTTTTTTTTTTTTTTTCACATTTTATTTATTTTTGAGAGACAGAGAGACAGAGTGCGACCAGGGGAGGAGCAGAGAGAGACGGAGACAGAATCTGAAGCAGGATCCAGGCTCTGAGCCGTCTGTCAGCACAGAGCACAACGTGGGCCCAAACCCACTAACCTGTGAGATCATGACTTGAGCCGAAGTCTGAGGCTTAACCAACTGAGCTACCCAGGCACCCCACCTTTTAGCCCTTTTTGGCTCTGGCAGCCAGCCTTGGCTCTGGCCCTAGACTCCTTTTAGGGAGTGGTAAGAGAAAGGAAAAGAGATTGCATTCCAATCATTATTTCATTCCCTTCAACGAGCTATCTAAAACTAAAACTAGCTATCTAAAAGTTTTTAACAGTTGGGATTTTAAGTCTTTTGATTTTTGTTTCAATATTGAGATGATTAGACAGTCATGGGCAGATGGAAGAGTTTATAGTCACTGATTTCAATATGTATATTCTGCAACTTGCTGGTTACCAATACCTGCCCCCTCTACTTTCTAAAAGAAACTACTGCAGAGAGGAATACGTACCACTGATCTAGAAAGGAGGAAACTGAGGTCAATGTTGGGCCAATATTTATGTCATCAGCCTAACTTTTTCTATATTTTCTTGAAAGCCTGAGCCTAGACAAGGTGAGGGTCCTTGTCTTGCATCCCAAGAAATGGAGCACCTCAAACCCTACAGACAAATGTCAAGAGCCATTTAAAAAAAATTATTATGGTGGGGCACCTGGGTGGCTCAGTCGGTTAAGCGGCCGACTTCGGCTCAGGTCACGATCTCGCGGTTTGTGGGTTCAAGCCCCGCATCAGGCTCTGTGTTGACAGCTCAGATCCTGGAGCCTGTTTCAGATTCTGTGTCTCCCTCTGTCTCTGCCCCTCCCCCACTCATGCTCTGTCTCCCTCTGTCTCAAAAATAAATAAACATTAAAAAATTAAAAAAAAATTATTATGGTAAAATATGTGTAACATAAAATTTACCACCCTAACCATTTTTTTTTAATTTTTTTAACGTGTATTTATTTTTGAGACAGAGGGAGACAGAGCATGAACAGGGGAGGGTCAGAGAGAGGGAGACACAGAATCTGAAACAGGCTCCAGGCTCCGAGCTGTCAGCACAGAGCCCGACGCAGGGCTCGAACTCACGGACCGCGAGATCATGACCTGAGCCAAAGTCGGACGCTTAACTGACTGAGCCACCCAGGCGCCCCCCATCCTAACCATTTTTAAGTGTACAGTTCAGTGGCATTAAGTACATTCACATAGCTGTACAACCATCACCACAATCCAAGAGCCACTTTTAATGACATAACAATATATTCTTTAGGCACAATGCAGTTTCCTTAAATTTAAATTTAAATTTCTTTAATTTAAGGCATTTTTCTTACTTTATCTCATTTGATCCTTGTCGGTAACCACATTTTTTGGTCCAAGGCAGGCAGAGCAGGTGTTACAAAAACATTTAGGAAACTGAAGCTCTCAGAAAGATGCAGTGACTGAGCTGGGCCTACACAGCTCCTGCATCTATATACAGCCCTAGCGACTGCTTCTTAAAATAGATGGGTGAATTGTTCTCCAAAACATATATTTTCTCTATTTTAAAAGAAGTCATTTCTCACTTTCCACAAAGGACATTCATTTTATTTGTTCCCAATATAGAAGGATTTCAAGAACATCTGTAATAGTAACAACTGCAAAGCATTCATTTTTTCTAAATGGGCAATGATTTTTTTTTCCCTCAAAACTATTAGTAAAAATAATAAAAATATACACATCCTCAGTAGGACAGCTACTGTGCAGGCATAGGCAAGCCCCAGGTGAGACTGTCAAGAAGGCAAAGTGTGTGTTTGGTATCTTCCCCCACACAGGACACTCTTTCTTCCCCCAGAGGTATTGTCTCAGGCTCAGAGTCCATAGTCTGTTCCTACCAAATCCTGCTCTCAACAGACATTCAACCAGAATGATAACTCACTGCTGTGTTAGGAGGGTTAATGTAGTTCTTATTTATCTTTCTTGGGATATTCTATACAAAACCAAAAGTAAACATATATTTACCTTAACTTTAATTTGTGCACAAATGATTTGCGTATTTGTATAAACGTTTATGTGTTCTACAATTTTTTCACCTAAACCCATCTTGTAGCTCTCTTCACATCAGTACTTTATGAACCACCTCAATCCTCTATTACCACTCTATGCATCTAGGCTAAAGTTTAATACCCCTTGGGACAATGTGCATTTAAGTCAGAGTTCTTAAGAACTCTGAAGCCCATTTTGGCTTCTTAGAACAACAATGCTGAAGAGTAAAAATGCCGTGTTGACCCTGAGGCTGACCCTGGGAGCTGTGGCTGTTTGATTCACTCACAATCAGTGGCAGTTTGTGAGCAAAAGGGCTAGATTTTAGAAATGGGTCTTCTGCCACTAGGGTTTGGCATGTTATTTTTTCTTTTAGACTTTTTCTTTTCTCTAAAGGTATTCAGAAGGAGATTAAATGAAAGAGTCCTGATAATATTCATTCTACATAACATATTAGAGGTGTTGGTAACATTCATATTCACTCATTATTAAACAAACATTGGCTAAACACCCAGTGACAGTTCACTGTGTTAGAAAATAAAAAGAAAAGGTCATGAGTAGACATAGAAGCTAGGTTATAAAATTAATTCTTTTGTAATTTACCATAGTGTTTTACAAACTTCTGGTTTCTGAGAAAATGAGTCACTTCTCATCTGACACAACATATAGGAGATCAGAACATGCCCCCCCAAAATATGCCCATTTGGCATAAGGATTATTTTGCGTTAGAGACAAATGAGAATCAACAGATGAATAAAGAAGCCTTCTGGAGCATCCCTTATCTGATTAAAAGTAGAAACTTTTGAGAAATGAAGATGGCCACAATCCCCTCTCCCAGGGAATTTTTATGACCAAGAAAAAGAAGGAAAATTGGCACCAACTTAGTTCGCTCCATAGAGTTACCTTCCCAGTGTGCTGCTCTTAGAAGCCTAAAAGCCTTTGCCTTTGTCTTATCACTTCTGTACATAATATTCTGTGCTGAGATGCTATAAAAGCCCAAGTTTTAACCTTTTTGAGTTACCCATCACAGAGATTTCTCCCACTTGGTGTGCTCTGATGCATTAATAAACTGTTTTTTCCTCTTTTTCATCTTTTATTGGTCTAGTTTTCAAGTACTCAGAGAAGGTAGGGGAGTAAAGGGGAAAAGTTTTTCCTTCTCTACAGTGTCAAGAAAGACCCCAAGGACAGATCAGAGGAGATGCAAAGTATCATGGCCAGGCCTGTTGTTTCCTCTTTCTTTGTGCAAGGGCAGTAAATGAAATTTTCCTGATAGTTCAGACTTTCAGCAAAATATCCACAAGTCAGGACAGTTGTATCTCCAAATAATAGAGGATATGCTAAACACATCCTCATAGTAATAAGAAAAGACAACATATTAGTCATGTCTTTTATTTTGTACTTTTGATGCTTTGACATTTTGAAGCTGATCCTGGAAAGACTGCCACTCCCAGAGCTAGTTAATTCCTAGAGAGAGCAAACGAGCTGCCTGTGAGCAAGTCTTTCATATGCAAATCAATTAATCCAGAGTCCATATCCCCAACCACCTCTTTTATGAGATCTCTTACTCCAGGCCACTATTCCCCTGCCCTAATACTCTAGGCCAGGTACCAAATGACTAGGGACAGCCCCTTATATCCCAGGGCTCACTGAAATTATGGAAACAAATTCATCCTAAGCCTGATTACCCTATCTCACCCACTCCTTGTCTAAGAAATCACAATATGCCTGCATTTCCCCCTCACTCCCTCTGCCTCCTGACCAAGCTGGTGCTTTTCCATGTGGACCCAAATAGAGTGCCACCCCTCTTGGGATCCATGAATATAAACTCTCTCCTCAAGACAGTCATTTCCATATCTGCATGTCTTACCATACCTTATTAAAACAAATTGCAGTTACCCTTAAAACAGCCACACTGCTTTTCTGACATTTTCAATCCCATTCTGCATAGTCTACAGGAGCAGAAGATGAAGTTCCTTGAGAGAGAATCAGAGCAGAAGGTGTGAAAATTAACAAAAGGGAACCTCATTCTGAATGGAGTCAGGGGGCGCCTGGATGGATCAGTAGGTTAAGCGTTCAGCTTTGGCTTAGTTCATGATCTCATGGTTCATGGGTTCAAGCCCCAAGTTCGGTTCTGTGCTGACAGCTCAGAGCCTGGAGCCTGCTTCAGATTCTGTGTCTCCCCCTTTCTCTGCCCCTCCCCTGCTCATGCTCTATTTCTCAAAAAAATGAATAAATGTTAAAAAAAAATTTTTTTTAATCTCATGAAACTTAGGAATCTTAAAAAAAAAAAAAAGAATGGAGTCAGCAGGTTGGGAGAGCTCTCACCCCCTACTACACATTGTTAATTGCAAATCCAACAAGTAGAGAAAGATCTTGCACATGGATATTACTTTACCACCACAGCAGGAGAAAGGAAGGCTTTCCTCCTTCCCCAGCAACAGCCCAGTCAATGAGAGACTGTCACAATTCAACCAATGAGAAGCCACTGTACTCCTAAGTCCCAATTTACTGCAATAGGCTCTTTGTTTATAAAGACCCTCCCAACTTCCCCCCTTTCCTCCATAAAAGAGTGTTTCTCTCCTTTGTTCTGCAGACTTGCCTATGGTTTTGTTATAGCTTGCTTTTTCTGGATTGCACTTCTCTATTCTTGAATAAACCCATCTTTTGCTGGTAAAATAACAGTTTTGTTTTTAAGGTTAACAAAGGACAACTGAAGCATGGGTAAGAGGGGGTCCAGTGGGAGAGAAAGGACTTGCATTTGTCAAAGTGTCCTAGTAAGGAGGGAGATGGGGAAAAATACTTAGTGTAAAGTTAGTATGATGTTATGATTTATAATAAATATATAGTTTGGTCTTCATTCACTCTTCCTGGCTCACAGCACCCAAAACATTTGGAAGTTCTGATAACAATTAGAGCTTCTTTTGTTATAATATTTGGTCTTTTTTCATTTGTTCTGAAATTGCTTCAGAGCCATAATGGTGAAATGGATGTCTTGTTATTCATAACAAACCCCTTTCAACCACAACTGAGTTTAGTTAATGAGATGACTTTTGGAAATCCCCTAAGAATGGGGGAACTGGTTGACAGGGGAACCAACCATGAATGCAGAGTTGGAGTTGGAGTCCCACCTCTTGACCTCTGGGGAGGAGGGAGAGGTTGAATTTTGAATCAATCACCAAAGGCCAATAATCTAATCATTCATACCTATATAATGGAGCTTCCATAAAAACCCGAAAAAGAAGGGGTTTGAAGAACTGCCAGGTTAGTGAAGATGCATCCATATGTCAGGCCCTAAATTCCATGGACACAGAAGTCCTGGTGTTTAAGATCCTTCTGGACCTCACCTTGTGTATCTCTTTATTTGGTGTTCATTTATTTCCTTTAATATCCTCTGTAATAAACTGGCAATCTAGTAAGTAAAATGTTTCTCTGAGTTTTGTAAGCTCCTCTAACAAGTCAGTTGGACCTAAAGAAGGGATTGTGAGAACCTCCAGTTTATAACCAGTCAGTCAGAAGTACAGGTAACAACTTGAACTTGCTATTGGCAACTGAAGTAGAAGGTGGGAGGAGCAGTCTTGTGGAACTGAGCCCTTAACCTGTGGAATCTGACCCTATCTTCAGGTAAGTAGTGTCAGAATTGAGTTAAATTTATGGAACATCCAATCAGTATCCACAGAAAGTGGAGTCAATGGCTTGGTGGTGTGGGGAGTGGGGGGACCACAACAGAGTTAGGGAACTGTCCACAAACCACCCTCACTTCTGATGCAATTGTACCTTTAGGGGGGTTCCCCAAAATGCCCTCAGGTTTGATCATTGAAAGCTGTTATATTCATGGTTGTGGTATTATTATTACATGGTTGTGATTGTGTGTATCTTATAAAGGATACAGATTAAAATTAGCCAAGGGAAGAGACAGATGGGGCAGAGTCCAGAAGGATTCCAAAAGCTGACTTTTCAGTTGTCTCCTCCCCATGGAGTCATGGAGAACATTAACTCCTCTCTGAGATGAGATGTGACAATATGCACTGGATACTGCTATTGAGGGAAGTTAATCTGAGCCTTGGTGTCCAGAGTCTTTACTGGGGATCTGTGGCGATCAGCCTGCCTGCCTCTCTAGTCCTTCTGGGAGATTGAGCTGATACCCAAAGCCCCCACCATAAATCACATCTTTAAACTTTCTGGCATAGTCCAACTCCCCCAGGGAAGAAAAGGACATTCCAAGTCACAGAGATTACCTCCCAGAGGCCAAAGGCAAAAGTCAGCCCTCTTTGGGGGCAAAGTTCAATTTTTTATTAGATACTTAAATTGATCAGGGTGCTTGAAAGAAGATAAGACTTGCACTGTACTTCCTAACAGAAGGCTTGATGAACCACAGACACTCAGAGGACCATTACAGTAAGCCCATTGAAGTGGAATGCTTTAGGAAGTTCTTGAAAGAGTCTCACTTGCAATCCCTGGTATTTGGGAGCAGTAGGAACATGTAGAGTGCTGCCTGCATCTGACTTGGAACATGAAGAAGGTAAGAAAATTATTGATGTTACCACTATTCAGCAGAGGGAAGCTAGGAAGGAAATAAGGTACAATTCAGGATTTTCTTATTGGACAAAAGTTGCCTGGCTCAAAATCTCTGGTTGGATCCCACCCAGAATAACTGGTTGCCAGATCCTTGATATTGTGGAGATCATCCCTATGGCTAGGAGCTTGATTGTGATGAGCAGGATTCTGTATTAACTCAAAAACTCCACTGTAACTGTGGAAAGTTGGAATTCCCCCACACATCTGTGTGTGATGTGTCAGAACCTGGATACCTGTTATGACAGTAGATATCAACTGCCAAGAGAGATCTACAGTTAAGTAGAATGACTTTTGCCTCTTTCCCTTGTCCCCCTGCACCACTCTGGGGGTGCCAGAAACTATGGAGTGGGTGGAGACTGAAATGACAAAGAAAAAAGTCCCTTCCCCTACTGAAGGTCCCCTAGCCAGGACTCACCCTTGAGCTAAAGGTAATGGAGATCCTTTGACTTCTGTTGAGATGGAAATTTTAGAATATCTGAACTAAATTTTTAGTAGGTGAAAATGGGTCATAATTACTAAATAATATCTTTCTTCTAACCAAAAGAGAACCAAAAACTGTGGGATCTGCCCAATGTTTAGTAAGGGTTGTCACAGGAGATGTCTCATACCATCACTGAAAGTAATGGTAGAAGAGAAGATGGTAACATTGTGTGTCAACTATACTTCAATTAAAAATAAATAAATAAATTGGGGTGCCTGGGTGGTTCAGTCGGTTAAGCATCCAGCTCTTGACTTTGACTCAGGTCATGATCTCACAGTTCGTGGGTTCAAGCCCCACATTGGGCTCTGCACAGGCAGCACAGGGCCTGCTTGGGATTCTGTCTCTCCCTCTCTATCCCTCCCCCCACTCACATGCTCTCTAAATAAATAAATAAATAAATAAAGTGATACAAGAAAAATAAAGGCAGTTCCTATCGGTAGGCCAGTGAGTTCAGGCCAATCAGTAAAATAAACACTAGTTTTTGGGGTGGTGGGGTGGTGGGGTGGTGTAAAAAGATCAGTGTTTGCTAGAACTTGAGGAAAGGAGGATGAGTAGTAGGTGGAGCACAGGGGATTTTTATGGCAGTGAAACTATTCTATATGATACTGTGATAGTGGATGCATGACATTTTGTATTTGACAAAACCAATAGAAGTGCACAATAACTGCAAAGACTAAATCCTAATGTAAAGTATGGACATTAGTTAATAATAATAATAGGGGCACCTCGGTGACTCAGTCAGTTAAGCATCCAACTTCAGCTCAGGTCATGGTCTCACAGTTCTGAGTTCCAACCCTGCATCTGACTCTCTAGCTCAGAGCCTGGAGCCTGCTTTGGATTCTGTGTGTCTCTCTCTCTCTGCTGCTCCCCCACTCATGCTCTTTCTCTCTCTCTTTCTCAGAAATAAACATTAAAAATAAATTTAAACAATCAAAAAAAATTAATATGTCAATATTGGTTCATCAATTGTAAACAAATGTACCACACTAATACAAGATGTTAGTAATAGAGGAAAGTGTGTGGAGAGAGAAAGGCTGGGGGGAGATATATAGACACTCTGTACTTTCTGCTCAATTTTTCTATAAACCTAAAACTGTTCCTTAAAAAAAAAGTCTATTACTTAAAAAAAAAAAGTTCTCACAGATTTATGATCCCTAATTAATGGATAAAGATGACACTGCAGTAAATTGAAAAAAGGATAATCTTTATATTAAATAATGACAGATCAACTAGATCCAGCTGTATAAAAATAAAATGAGCCTTTATCTCTTACCTACAGAAAACTCACACCCACATGGATCATAAATCTAAATATGAAAGGGAAAGCAATAAAGCTTTTATAAGAAACCCTAAGAGAATATCTTCCTGATACTGAAGTAAATGAAGGCTCTTATAGGACCTAAAAGTACTGACCACAAGGCAAAACCTGATAGGCTGGGATGTTTTAGAATTAAGAGCTTCCAGGGGCACCTGGGTGGCTCAGTCAGTTAAGTGTCTGACTTCAGTGTGGGTCATGGTCTGTCTCATGGTTCGTGAGTTCGAGCCTTGCATTGGGCCCTGAACTGCCAGTGCAGAGCCTGCCTGGGATTCTCTCTCCCTCTCTCTCTGCCCCTCCTCCACTTGCACTAAATAAATAAATAAACAAACTTAAAAAAAAAGAATTAAGAGCGTCTGCTCAGCAGCATGAAGGCAGGCCACCGAACAGGAGAAGAAATGTTAGGATGTGGAGCAATCTCCAAGATGCGTTGATAACAGGAAGGGGTGTTACACACAGATCAGTCACCAGAAAACAGGCTGGCATCTCCTCTGCAGCCCAGCCCCATTTGATGCCATAGCTCTAAAGTGAAAAACCTTCAAATGATCTTCTGAGGGAAAATTTGCATCTTTCCTTGAGGTGACTATTAACGGACAGATTCACTCAAGCTGAAAACCTAAACTGATAATGTTGCCACTTGTGATCATTGTCACAGCCACCTCAGTCAGCCATGTCCCCATCTGTGAGGTACTAGAAAACATATATGTTGGTCTCTGCCCCGGTTCCTGGCACAGATGTCCTAAAACCTTAGAGATCCCTAAGTTCTATGAGCACTAGGAGCATCTTTTGTTCTGATGAGGTGACTCTGGGTGGGCTGCTGGGTGGGGGCTTATCCCCAGAAAGACCAAGCCATGATTAGAAGCTTGGAGTTTTTAGTCTCACCCCCTCCCCCATCCTCCAGAAAGGGGAGAGGGGCTGGAAATGGAGTTAACAATTGATCATGCCATGAGGAAGACTCCATAAAATCCCAGTAGTGGGGTTCTGGGAACTTTCAGGCTGGCAAACACATCCACACCAGGAGGGTGATGCATCCCAATGTCATGGAGACAGAAGCTCTTGTGCTTGGGACCCTCCCAGACCTCACCCTATATATCTCTTCATCTGGCTGTTCATATGTATTCTTTATCATATTCTTTAATAAACTGGTAAACATAAATAGGTGTTTCCCTAAGTTCTGTGAGCCACTCTAACAAATTAATTGAACCCATTGTTCTGGATATTTGTCTTTATCTTGTTAATTATTTAAATAGTGGGAAAAAAGAGAAAAGTAATTACCATGACTAAGAAAGTAGGGTATCTAGACCTTAAAAATTGAGGCAGTTATTCATTAATTTATTGTGCAAGGGAATTCTGAGAAATCCAGCAACCCCTGGGGGAAAGTGGAGCTGAGGGCAAAGGACAGAGCCAGAAGGAAGGACCTTCAACCTGAAAACTACAAGAACTCAACTGGATTCTCAGTTGATATCAAGAGCAACGTGTAATTTATACATATTCAGTTCAAGGAAAAGTATCTTCTGGATGTCCCAGGGGCTACCAGCCTAGGAAATTCTAGAATAAATCAGTTCCTTCTTACAATCCTAAATAAACCTTACCAGAGGGCAAATGCAGGTGTTTCTTTCTGGGATGTGTTCTTGCCAAGAAACTCCTCCAAAAATATAATGAAAGTCAAATAAAGAACATTTGGCTAGCATACCCTATGAACACATCCTCTGAAATTTCCACAACCAGAGCAGACCCAGCAAATCAATGTGAAGAAAGTGAGGACCCAAGAAGTAAATGAGACACACCTTTTTCTATGCCATGGCAGCAGAATAGGCCATGATGCAAAGTGGAGAGAGCACAGGCCAGAAAGTGAGGTACCCCATCTTGAGTCTGTGTTGCACAATTCAGTTCTCAGTCCAATGTCTATATTCCCAAATAAGGGAGTTAGGGAGTTAGACTAGGCAATCATTATGAATACTTTCAGTCCAGGGGCACCTGGGTGGCTCAGAAGGTTGAGTGTCTGACACCTGACTTCAGCTCAGGTCATGATCCCAGGATTGTAGGATCGAGCCCTGTGTTGGGCTCTCACAGAGCGTGGAGCCTGTTTAATTCTCTCTTTCTCTCTCTCTTTCTCTCTCTCTCTCTCTCTCTCTCTCGCCCCCCCCACTCGTGCACTCTCTCTCTCTCTCTCTCTAAAATAAAATAAAATACCTGCAGTCCAAATATTTAATGAGTATGTGACGATATGCTTTTTTTTTTTTTCATTCAGTGTCTTATTTTTCTTCCAAGGTTCCAGTTAAAACATTCATTCATTGGGTGGGGGAATATATATATATATATATATATATATATATATATATATATATATATTATTTGTTATTATGTGGGGGAAGAAGGTTTTATTATAAACCAGATACTGTTCTGGTATAAAGCAGAGATGGACACAGAAAAAAATCCTAGCCCTTGTAATGTGATTCAGTTTGAACTTTTTCTTGGTTAAAATGAGGAGGAACTTTGAGTTCTGAGACAAAATTGCATAGGTTCACTCTTCCCTGCTCTTCCCCCTCTAAGTGTAGCCAAATACCCTGAGGATAATTCAGCAATTACACAATGACTCTCAGAGGTACAAAAAAAGTAGCAGACTAGGGAGAGGTCTCAAGGTTTGAAGAAGGACACTCTGTGCTTTGTCCCGTAAGTTTTCTTTTATCTCCCATATATGCCAGACTGAGAACTAGACAGGGCTACAAATATAGAACCATCAGTGAACATTTTTTATATAGAACAAAATAAAGAGAAACAACAACAGCCAAAAGAAAAACCTGCTCTGTTTGGCCAAAGGTCTGAGAAAGGAGCAGCCAACCAGAAAACTAGCAGGGACATAGCCCAATTCACACACCAGCAGTGACAGCTTATTTGCCATAGTGGCAGTGTCAGAGGAGATCCCTGCCCAACATCTGTGGCAGCTGCTGTGGCAGCTGGAGGCCCATGCCTCACTCCAAACCCAAGCAGTGGTTCCTATCCTGATGGTTCCTTGGATGTACAATGAGGAATTTTGAATAGCAGATGACAACACTGTTAACCATACTCAGAATTCTGGGTTTGTTAGTGCCTCTCCTGCTGGTTTCCAAACCCAATTAAACCTCTTCATGAGGTCAGGTGAATTGATCTGAGACACAATTCAGATCATAACTGACAAATTCTCAGGCATGGAAAAAGCAGCTACTACCAAAATAGCACAACTTGATCAACAGAAAGAAAGGCAAAAATGATCTGGACAATCAGGTGAGGGTCTTCCCTAAGAGATCTCTGAGTTGGGTTACTCAATAACTAGGTCTCAAAAGAAGAAATTGATGGATAGGCACCAAGGAACTTATGAGCAGGCAGCAAGCCATACGGGGCTTGACAGACCACGAGGATCTCATGCTGACCAATCTATGACAAATACAGACTATTCTATCCCTCCTGATGACCTAGATGAATCATAGAGTCCCAGAAGCTTTTACCCAAACCTCTCCATTTTCAAAAGTAAACAAGATTAGGGCTTAGATGAAGTCTTTCTGTCCTCAGGGGATACTAGAGGCCATATGCAAGGTTAGTTTGATGAGAAAATGGGCAAGAATTTCACTTCAGGGGTCTTTTAGATACTGATGCACTGGTGACTATGGTCTCCCAACCCCTGACACCAATTTGACCACCAAACAGACAATGTGCTCTGGATTTGGAACTGAAGCCACTACCATCAGGACCTCGGCCCAAGCCCAACTATGGATGGTCCTTTTGATCCCATACCAACCTCCATTGTTACACCTTCACTACTAATTACATTAATGGTATTGATGTATTGTCTCTGTGTATCCCCAATCATCTTCACCCTCTATCCGGATAGGAACTGCTACTGTTAGAGCCATCTATCTTACTGGGGCATGTAGAAGACCATGAATCTGCCCAACTACCAGCACTTAGTGCTCTTGTCTCCCCAAAACAATATTGGCTGCCTGAGCTTAAGGAAGCCAAAGTGCTCTGTGAGACTCTTCATTCAATACTCTGTCTTTGTGTAAAACTTGGGATGCCTGGAAACTTACCATTGATTATAGGTGACTCAATGCCATAGCACTGCCCTTACACTGATGATACCTGACATTGTGACTGCTACAGAGGCTACTGACTAGGCTGAGGGAATTTAGTTTGTGACAGTTGACATTGCAAATGCCTTTTTCAGCATCCTTCCATCTGATTATCAGGATTATTTTTCCTTCATGTGAAATGAGTTACAACATATCTTTAATGTCATTGCACAAGGCCACCTAAACTCCCCAGCTATCTACCATCAACTGGTAGGCCATGATTTGGAAAAAGCCCTGCGCCTGGAGGCTTTCTTAATGCCTCTTCCTGGTGGGCCCAAACAAGGACACCACACAGCAAGGACTGAACATCCTGTTGACCTTCATGGGGCAACACAGTTAGGCTATTAACTCAGATAAATACAAAGTCCTAATACCCCACTGAAATTCTCAGGTGTAATCTGGGCCACACAGAACCACATATTCCATTTGAGTTACAGATCTCAGCAACCTCCCCACTTGTGAATTGGAGCCTATGGCAAAAGGACACTGCTACGTGTCATAAGCTCTTGTTGGGCTTTTGGACCCATGAGCTCCTGGATTTGGCCAAAAATTACACACCCTTCGAGAGATCATTGTTGGCCTGTTGTTGGATATTGGTGGATACTAAGTATATGATCCATATCTGTGAAATAACCTTAAGACCAGAAATCCAAATCATGTTGTGAGTCTGAGCAGAGGTCTCAAACTGCTGGGTATGGGTGGCTCAGGATCATCCATAGTAAAGTAGAAATTGTATATACATGTGTGGACAAAACCACTTGGGGCCACTTGGGGCCTCACAACTACATAAAATGGTCTCAAGAATCCCCCTCTGCCCACCAGGCATATTGGTAGAGGAGCCATTGGCCCAGATATAAAGACCTCTCAGGAGGGGTGTCGCCTTAGAGATTGGCACTGGCTGGGGTGGCGAAAGGATCAACATGACTTTGGCTAGAGATTTACTCCACCCGTCCTTGGAAGAGGAAAAGAAAAAACATAAAAAGAAACGGCTAGTTCAAAGCTCAGATTCCTATTTTATGGATGTAAAATGCCCAGGTTGCTACAAGATTACCACGGTTTTAAGCCATGCTCAGATGGTGGTTCTTTGTGTAGGCTGTTCAACAGTGTTGTGCCAACCAATGGAAGGAAAGGCCAGACTCACAGAAGGGGTGTTCATTTAGAAGAAAGCAACACTAATGATCACACAACCTCTTGAATTTGTGTTATATTGCAGAAAGCCTTATCAGTTCAATAACTCCAGTTAATCTACCAAGATAATGTAATTACGTTTAATTTTGTAAGGTATACAATAGTCATCTCCTATTTTGGTGTCAGTTTTTCAATAAAGTTTTAATTATGGGGAAAAAAAAAAACCAACCTCTCAGAACTGCATGGACTTAGTTCACTGATGGTCCTTTACAGTTAGCTTCTCTCTGGCTAGAAGACAGTGCACCTGACTTCCAACTTGAAAGGATTTGTCCCTTAGCAAGTGCAGAAGGAATGTTCAGCACAATGGGAAGAGCCTCATGCAGTATGGATGGCTCTCTAGTCCTCTTCGGTGAAAGAGTCCTACTATATTTCATTGATTTATGGGCTGTGCTAACAGCCTGGCTATTTGTTCAGGCCACTGGCAAGCCTCAAACTAGTATATAAAATAAGCCCCATTGTAGAAACAAAACATTTGGATAAAGATCAATTTGCTCTTAATATGCTTTTTGTTACCCACATAGATGTTCACCAGAGCACCTCCTAACCCGACAAGGAGAAACATAAACCAGGCATGGGCAAACCATGCTTGTCAACTAAACACAGGAACTAAAATGTCCTTTACCCCAGAACAAGCAGATGTTGTGGATTCTGGATCCATGAGAGGGTGGCCCATGGGAATTCACACTAGACTAAGACTACACATATGGACTGTCTTCAGAAGACTTTGAAACTGCATAGAAAAGCTGTCCTGACTGCCATATCACAGACAAGGCAAAAAACCCTGCCCAGAGACACATTCCTGAACCAATGGGTCAGATGTTGCAGGTAAATCATATTGAACCTCTCATCTCATCTAGAGGGTTTTGCTGGATCCTGACTGCCGTTGATACTCTCTGGATTTGGCCTAGACATTCCCATGTATTCCACTGACTCAAGCCACACTATCCAGGACCTACAAGCCCACATTTATTTCTTCCTCAGGTTTCCTGAGCACACTGAATCTAATAACAGCCCAAAGCCACATATCATGTGGCATATAATGGAGCTTCCATGCCCCCATATCATCTCCAAGTGACAGGGCTGATTGAGCATTTTAATGGACAATTAAAGGACAGGCTTAAGCAGCTGGTAGGAGGGGGTAAGATAACCCCAGGCTGTACTATGGTGAGGGTGAGCAGGGGAGAAGTCTGGGCCTCAGAGCAGCAATTTCCTAAAAGGGCACTTGTTATTTGCACCATATGTTTGATCAGACTGTTTAGCCCTTTCCTCTAATTTTACACTTTTGGTCTCTGTGAGGAACAGTGCAAGGTCCTTCTATTCCCTTCAACCCCTTTCTGAAGACTCACATAGATGGGGATTTGGTTAGTTTCAGTTATACAAGAAATTAAACAAGGAGTGGGAGTCAGTAGCCCCTTCTTCATTTACCCTCCAGGGTACAAAGCATGGGTCTTTGTCTACAAGGTCTTTGAAGAGAATCACCATTAACCTATCATTTTTAACCCAACATTTTCCTTAAGTTGGCCCTGCCACTTTGCCCCCAGTAGCCCCATGGGATGAGTATTGTATATAGAATAGAAATTTTTGTTGAGTCACAAGAGGATCCAAACCAGAAGATTTGGGATTCATTTGGGGGATGGGTAAATGGTGTCATCTTTGCTCATGGTACAGAACAGACTGCCTGCTTCATAGTCAGTGAGAAGTCCCTCCAACTGATAGGATGTGAGCGCCTTTGGACCTATGAGCTTGGTTATGCAGAAGGGAGAGATGAAAATCTAACCTCTCTCCTCTGCCACAGAGTAGCTTGTGTGACTTCCACATCACCAAATTTATTGCCACGCTCATCCCAGGAAGTTTTCCCTGCCCTACATTTGACAAATTGCTGGATGTGTCACCCACCACCTGACCACATAGATAAGCATCTGACTGCTATGCTGCTAAATACTACAAATGGGCATTTCTCTAAATATGGACCTTTCTGTTACGTCAGGTACTCCTACCATATTACTCTGAATCCAAAGTATTGCTGCGATTGAATCTGACACTGAAAGCTCAAAATGCCTCCCTAGGTGTCAACTTGTCAGAAATGGGACATTAGGAACATCTTGGCAAAGAGACCTGGGATCCACCACTGGGACTATTTTTGACCTCAGTAGTGAAGGCCTTCTCCCCTACACATGCCCCAACTTACACAGAATTTTCAATTCCATTCAAGGACTCTGCCCACTCACAGCACTTTGTGCACCCCTTTGGAATGTTATTTCTTTAGTGAATATCAGGCCTTCACCTGCCTTCCTCCTAGCAATGAAGCATGCATTTCATAATAAGAAACTTATAAATAGTCAAAACAGCCTCCCCCCAACCCAGGCTAGACATATCATACTACACCAACTAGGATGGGAACTCCAAAACCAGGCAGACTCTGGTTACTCAGGAGATTTACCAGGAGGCATTACCAACTCCAGGCGATTATTTCTACTGTCAGAGTCCTTCAATCAGAAAGGGTCAGGTACCACCTGAGGTCATCAACAGCACTACTTCAGCTTTCAAAGCACAACAGATCAGTCTCAGTTCCTTGGCCCAAGTAGTGTTGGATAACTACATAGCCCTTGACTCCTTATAGCCAGCCAAGATGAGATCTGTGCAACTGCTGGCACTTTGTGTTGTACCTGGATCAATGAGACTGGCAGAATAGAACAATCTATCACCAGCCTTAGGAAAAAAAATCTCCAGGATCTCTACAGTAAGACCAAATGGAATATGGGACATCTTTTCCTAGCTTGGCAATGATTGAGGTTCATGATTACATTTAATCCTCTAGGCAAGTGCAATCATCCTCCTTTGAGTGGTATTGATTCTGACCTCAGACTAATTACCTGGTTCTTAACACAGTCCCTCAAAATCTGACTCATTCAGGCCCATGATGGGATAGTCTATGTTTATTCCTTGGGCTGTAAAAAATCAAAAGATAGAGTTGAGGCCAAAATCCTATGTGTGATCTTTCAGGCCTGGCCATATGCAATTACAAAGGCTTTTCCTCTTCAAGAGCACAGGTAAGCTGCCCTCCCTACACTGGATATACATGCTAAATTAACTTGTTAAGTTGTCTAGATCATTAAATTGTCAAGGTCCTCCAGAACAGTGTGGAAAACTTTATCATGTTCTTGAGTTTAATGAGAATGCCTACAAAGTTTTCCTAGTATGATTTTTCACTTAGGTTTCTGACAGTTATTTTTTTTAATGTTAATGCCAATATAGTTGACAGTGTTATGTTAGTTTCAGTTATACAATATGCTGATTCAACAATTCCATACATCACCCAGTGCTCATCATGACAAGTACATTCCTTAATCCCCATCTCCTATTTAACCCATCCACTCACCTCCCTCCCCTCTGGTAACCATCAGTTTGTTCTCTATAGTTATGAATCTGTTTCTTGGTTTGTCTCTCTCTCTCTTTTTTCCTTTGCTCATTTTTTTCTTGTTTCTTAAATTCCACATATGAGTGAAATCATATGGTATTTGTCTTTCTCTTATTTTGTTTAGCATAATACTCTCTGGCTCTATCCATGTCATTGCAAATGGCAATATTTCATTCTTTTTGATGGCTGACTAATAGTCTATTGTGTATATATATATATATATATATATGCCACATCTTCTTTAGCCACTAATCAATCGATGGACACTTGGGCTCCTTCCATAATTTAGCTATTGTAAATAATGTTGCTATAAACATTGAGATGCATGTATCCCTTTGAATTAATGTTTTTGTATCTTTTGGATAAACACCCAGTAGTACAATTACTGGATCATAAGGTAGCTCTATTTTTAACTTTTTGAGGAACTTCCATACTGTTTTCCAATTGGCTGTACCAGTTTGCATTCCCAGCAATAGTGCAAGAGGGTTCTTTATTTCCCACATCTTCACCAACACTTGTTTTTTCTTGTGTTTTTTATTTTAGCCATTCTGACAGGTGTGGGGTGATATCTCATTGTCATTTTCTTTTGCATTTCCCTGATGATGAATGATGTTGAGCATCTTTTCATGTGTCTGTTGGCCATCTGGATCTGACAATTATTTTTATCAAGTTAGAGATTCTTCTTTTCAACTTAAGCTCCCTAGTATTTTTTTAATCAGGAAAGGGTATTAAATTATCAAGGAAAAAAATTTTGGTGTTGATTATAAGATTTTCTTATCTAAGTTTCCTAAAAAGTTGCTTACATGGTGGTTGTAGATTTAGGGCTAATTGAGCCTTGCAAAATGAGTTGGAAAAAATTTCTTTTTCTATATCCTGTAATTGCTTCAACAACAGAAATTTTCTTGTATATAAATTGACTGTTCATCTATTTTGTCCCTTATTAAATGAATGTGAAGTATTGGCTTTGTTAGGTATATGAATTCTTTATATAGTGGGAATGAGTCTGTTTGGCTTATGAAACATTGCAGGCTTAGACCTGCTAGAAACAGACCTGGCTTCAGTAATATGGGGACCTCAGGAATATCTATGCAAAAATTTATAGACTCACTTCTCAGGAAGGCAAGAGAGACAAGTAAATAGACTAAAAGGGATCAAAAGTCTCCCCACTGCTCTGAGAGTAGGGGCTAGCTGGTATTGGAAAGAAAAGCAGAAGAAAGCCCAGTTTCATGTGTTTGGGTTCAATTATCAATAGGCAAATGCTGTACCAGATTCTATCTGAAGCCACCAGGGAAATGTCAAAAGCTTCACAATTCTTGCTGCAGTGGGAGCTTCATAAGAGTAAGCTCACAGACAATGGGGCAATGACTGCCACTGTCCATTACTGGTGACATTTGAACTGGGAGGATTCTCTTGCTTAAAAAGGGTGAAAATTGCCAAGCCAGGATGGAAGGAAAACAGAAACATCTGATCACTAAGGGAAAGCAAATAAGACCAAAGCACAATCAGCCCAAGATACCAGAGATTCAAGGAGGAAACATCATAGAAAAGTAAGCTGATGGGAATCTATGAACTCCTAAAAAAGGTGTGTTATTAACCAAAAAGTGAAAAGCAAATCAGGCAACAAAATAAAGAAATTAGATGAAGATACCTAAAAGTTGAGGAGAAATGCATTTCAGAAGAGAAAAGAGAATAAAAGTTCAAGTGCCCCTGTGTGGGAATGGGAGTGACTATTCCCTGAAATTACCTCATAAATAACCTTTGGATACTTAAGTGATAGTCCACACATTCAAGGGGCCTTTTTCAAACAGAACAAGTTCTCTGCTTTTCCCAAAAGACACCACAAGCCCTCTCAAGGCTCTTTTTTACAGTATCTCAAGTCCAGCTCAGCATTGGGTCCTTGATAATATCATGCTATTCCACCCTCCTTTCTCATTTTTGCACCCCTGTTATTTGTTGTCCCATCTTGGAACACTCTCCATCCGATACTCCAAAGTGTGAATCCACAAAGGAGTACATGCATCCCAATGTTCATAGCAGCATTATCAATAGCCAGACTTTGGAGAGAGCCCAAATGTCCATCAACTGATGAATGGAAAAAGAAGATATGGGGGCATCTGGGTGGCTCAATCAGTTGAGTGTCCAACTCTTGATTTCAGCTCGGGTCATGATCTTATGGTCATGGGATCAAGCCCCATGTCAGACTCCACGCTGGGTGTAAGGCCTGCTTGGGATTGTCTTTCTCTCTCTCTCTCTCCCTGTCTCTCTCTCTCCCTCTGCCTCTCTCCCATTCTCCCTCTCTCTCTCTCTCAAAAAAGAAGATGTGATACACACACACACACACACACACACACACTGAAATATTACTCAGCCATAAAAAAGCATGAAATCTTGCTATTTGCAATGATGTGGATGGAGCTGGAGTGTATTATGCTAAGTGAAATAAGTCAAGCAGAAAAAGACAAACACCGTATGATTTCACTCATATGTGGAATTTAAGAAACAAAACAGTTGAACATATGGGAGGGGGAAAAAGAAAGAGAGGTGAAACAAACCATAAGACACTCTTAAAGATAGAGAACAAACAGAATTGATGGAGAGAGGTGGGTGGAGGATGGGCAGGATGGGTGATAGGCATTAAGGAAGGCACTTGCTATGATGAGCACTAGGTGTTGCATGTAAGTGATGAATCACTAAATTCTACCCCTGAAACCAATATTGCACTTGTATGTTAACTAGAATTTAAATAACATCTTAGAAAAGAAAAGAAAAATAAAGTGTGAATCCAGACAACACTATCCACTTCCTCCAGGAAGCCAGCTCTGACAACTCCAGCCTATATCTTTATTGTCCAAGTTCTTCTTACATGTTTATTCAGGACCCCACAGGCTGCTCCCAAAGTTGTTCAATGAAAATGCAAAATGCCTCTTTCCATTGTTCCCAGGCTAACCTTTTAACTCTTGTCATGCTTGACATCTAACGCTGTTGCTTCATCATCAAAAAGAGTTGGCCCACAGGTGGCTTTGGCACAGAACCAAAGAGTATTATTTTCAACTCTAACTTCTGTCTTTCTAAGCCAGGATGAAGCCAGATGACAGAACCACCCATTGATGCACGAATAAGCTAAAGACTTTACCAACTAGCATACTTTCTTAGGGGATGTTGTGGATTGGTGTGATATGATTTCAAATCCATTTATTTATGGCAAAGACAAAAAAAATAAAACTGAAGTAAGCTGTATCAGGATATCCTTATCTTATCTGTGGTACTGAGCACTCAGTAACTCAGCTCCTGAGGAGTGTTGCTGGGGACTAAAACATTTGAGGAAGCAACTATGGCAAGAGGACATTTAAACTTTAAATACTGAGAGTTTGTGAGGACTGAGATGGTTCATTCTGGGCAAGGTGATTCTGCTAATCTGAAAAGTGCTTCACTGGGTGTTGTATGGAAACTAATTTGACAATAAATTTCATATAATAAAAAAATAAAAAATAAAAATAAATAAATAAATGAATGAATAAATAAAAAGTGCTTCAAAGACCTTGGGGCATTAGTTCCTGCTGCAATAAAGGCAACTCTTACCAGCAGTGGTGAAAACCAAGCAGTGATCTTATCCACCAATACCAATGCCAATGTTCCCTAGGAACATGTTCTACCAATAGGGACTTTTACCTTTGCCATGGCAGGTAGATGTCAGCTTTCAGTTGGCTACTCTGTCCCTCCCTAGTACCAACTTGAATAAAGGTACACCTCAACTACATTTGAAGTCTCTCCCTTTCATCTCCCTTGCCTGAAGCAATAATGTGACTAAACCATCATTAATTTGGAGAATGTTATTTCTTTATTGGCTTATTAAGAGATATTATCCTGTATGCTATTATTGGCTTGTGAAATTCCCATAGTGAACCTGTGTTAAATAAACTATTGGCAAAGATAATCTCAGTCTCTGATATTAATTTGTCCCCAAACTAAAGCAGGGAACAATGTACTTGGTGGAAAAAGTGAACTCTAGATTTGGAGAAGAAAAGAAAGTGAAAAAAAATACGCTTAAAAATCAAAATGATTTAAACTCTACATTATGACTCTTGTGCATCTTCAGTATTTATGTAATATTTCAATGAAAAGTTTACTTTTAGGGACACCTGACTGGCTCAGTCGGTAGAGCACGTGACTCTCAATCTCAGGGTCATGACTTCAAGAGCCACATTGGGGGTGAAGCCCACTTAAGAAAGAAAGAAACAAAGAAGACAAGGAAAGGAAAGGAAAGGAAAGGAAAAAGTAAAGAAAAGAAAACTTTACATTTAAAAAAAACCAACATGGAGAAGAATTAAGATGGCAGAGGAATACAGAGACCCTACGTTTGCCTCATCCTTCAAACACAGCTAGATAAATATCAAATCATTTTGAACACTCAAGAAATCAATATGAGGACTGAGAGAGCAAAAATGCACAACTAGAGGTGAAAAAACTGCCACATTGTGGAAGGTAGGAGATGTGGAGAGTTGATTTGGGGGACAGAAGAGCAGTGGATACTGCAATGTGGAGGGAGCCCTAATCACAGAGAGAGGAGCAAGAGGGAAAGAGAGAGAGAGAAAGAGTGAAAGTACCTACAGGGAATTGCACAAGAAAAACTCTTCCCCAAAACCACTGACTGGGAGAAGGAGAAGGGTTGGATACTGCAAGTTTTTATGAACAGCGGAGTACAAACCCTGAAGTTTTGGAGGTCTGCACCATCACCAGAGTTACACCTGGTGGTCTTAGCAATGCTCCATTGGGGAAGAAGGGCTGAGGGAGACCCAGGATCAGGCAGCATGGTCTGAGGATCCCCTAGGTTGTACCGGGAGAAGCAGTTTCCCTGCTTGGGCTGCATTTGGGAGATGTAAAATGGCCTCTCTGGGAGCAAAAGACCCAGTGGGCACCAATGAGCTGCCTCAGTCACTAACATAGGAATGGGGATGTTGGCTGGGGGCAGCGAGCCTTGGTGCCAGCATTCTGCAGTGCTTTACCATAAATTCTAAAGCTCTGTGCAGTCACACAACCAATTTCTGGGACAAGCCAAAACCAGCCACAGTACAGCAAGTCACTCTCCCAGAGGATCTGCTCGGCTCTGTGTTGCGCAAATCTCTAAAATTTGGACTTTTGAAACCTAGCCACATGCCTGAGACAAAACACAGGAGTACTGTGCAACTTGGCAGACAGAACTGAGATGCAGAAGGGTGAAGGCAGGGATCTGGCAGATGCTGGGGACACAAGAGAGGTGATTATATGCTCTTCTGCCAGGGCTTCCTGAAGAGTTGCAGGTGCAAGCTCCCTACTCCAGGAGGAGAGAGCAGGACAACACAATTTTCACCACGCTCATCAGCACTGACAGACTTTGTGAGCAAAACAGTGCCACCAAGTGGAAGCTGGAGCCACTTACACCAAGCTCTGCCCACCCCCATGCACCCTGCAGGTTCATCTCCATTAGGGCAAGTCCACCCAAGAATCAGCACAGAAGACCTCACCTCCAGAAGACCACCACAAACCTCTTGCACACACCAACTCTATTGATCATAGAGTGCTACACAGCTTCAGCTCTAGGGTAAATAGGATGTAGCTTCTTTTGTGTTTCTTTTTTTCCCTCTTGGGATGCAGAAAAAGCAATTTTTAAAAATTTGTTTATTTTTAATATTTTTTAAATTATATATATTTGATCTAGTTTCTTTTAACAAGCAGACAAAAACACACCTAGGGCCTAGCTTCCTTTTTTTTTTTTTCTTTTGACAAATGACAAGATGGAGGAATTCACCCCAAAAGAAAGAACAGAATAAAGTATGGCCAGAGCTTTAATCAATACATTCATAAGTAAGGAGTGCCTGGGTGGCTCAGTTGGTTAAATGTCCCACGTCAGCTCAAGTCGTGATCTCGTGGTTCTGTCAATTTGCGCTGTCTATGGTGACAGCTCAGAGCCTGGAGCCTGCTTTGGATTCTGTGTCTCCCTCTCTCTCTGCCCCTCCCTCACTTGCACTCTTTTTCTCTCTCTCAAAAATGAATAAACATTTAAAAAAAATTTTAAATACATAAATAAGTAAGATGTCTGAACTAGAATTTAAAACTACAATTATAAAGATACTAGCTGAGGGGGAAGGAGCCAAGATGGCAGAACAGCATAGAAGTTTTTTGTGCATCTCACGTCATGAAATACAGCCAGACCAACACTAAACCATTCTGCACACCTAGAAAAGTGATCTGAGGATTAACACAACAATCTGCACAACCTTAACCACAGAATTCAGCAGGTATGCAGTGCGGAGAGGTGAACTGGGGAACAGAGCAGCCACGGAGGGCAGGGAGCCGCTTTTGCATGCAGAGAGAGGATGAAGACGGGGGGGGGGGTGGAATATGGGAAAAGCTCCCCCCCACCCCCCACCACAAAAGCAGCTGGAGAGAAAGTGGAAAAGTGGAAACAGCCGCAGGGACTGAACTAAAAAGGGAGAAAGGAGATGGTTTAAATCCCATAAAGACTATAAACAGTGAGAAGGCAGAGACTGAAACTCCACAGCTCGATACCTGGTGGTGCTCTGGTGGGAAGGGTGAATCCCCAGGAGCAGAGTGGAGTCCAGAGTTCTTCAGGCCACACGGGGAGAGGCGGTTCCCCTGCTAGGAGGATACTTGGTAAAGTCTGTGTGGGTCCCTCAAAAGCAAGGCCCCAGTGGACCTGGGAGAACAACCATATTTGCTGGTGCTGGAACAAGGTCATTAAGGGTGAAGCCTGGTGCCAGATGTGGGTTGTAATTTTCCATAATCCCTGAAACGCTGCTGCTACACTATCTCGCGAACTTTTTCTGGGACAGGCTGGCACCCAGCGGCAGTCTCTGGGCATTGGCAGCAACGTGGTCCCACAAACATTCCTGGGTGCTGCCGGCACCCAGCCATTGCTCTGTGAGACCCTCCTGCAGAGGGGCAGAACGGGTCAAAGCCACAGTCCCTCAGAGGTAAGGGGTCAGGAAAAACAGCCACATCTGAGACAAAACTCAGGACGGAGGTGCTGCTTGGGACTTGGTCACGGACTGTGTAAAAGCGGGGAGTGGACGGAAGCTGAAGAAAAAGGACAGGTGCATGATTGCTGATCAGGGAGAACAGAGTTCTGATACTAGAGACTCCGTAGCTGGGTGATGCCATTTTCACTGCTCCTGCGCATGCGCGTATGGACCTACAAGCGCCACAACAATCCACCCAGTAAGCCAAGCAGCGCCATCTAGTGGAGAACAGAGCTGTTACACTAAGCCCTGCCCAACTGGACCAACCTCGCTCTTCAGGAACACAAGTCTCTCCGCCTGCTTAGTTTATGGACTATAAAGCGCTTCATAGTTTGACTTCTAGGGGAAAACAAAGTAATTTCAGTCATATTTCAGTATGTTCACCGGTCCATCTATTCAATTTTCTTTCTTTCTGTTTCCTTTTTCATTTTTTCTTTTTTATTTCTTTTCTTTTTCGTGAACAGAAAGAGAAAAAATTCATTTTTATTTTGAATCCTTATTAAAAATTTTTTCTTTAATTTTTTGTACTATATTTTTTAATTTTGTGTAAGTTTTTTCAAATTCTTTTTTACTTTCATAATTTCATTTTAGTCTACTTCAGTGTATTCATTTTATCAAATTTTCAAAATATTTCCTTGCTTTCTTCTTTACACCTTTTTCTCTAATCTATCAAGCCCCTTTCAACACCCAGACCAAAAGACACCTAGGATCTAGCATCATTTATTCGATTTTGTGTGTGTGTCTGTGTGTGTGTATTTAATTTTTAAATTTTAATATTTTTAATTGTAATTTTTTTACCTCATTAATTCCTTTTCTCCCTTCAAAATGATGAAACAAAGGAATTTACCCCAAAAGAAAGAGCAGAAGAAACAACAGCCAGGGACTTAACCAAAACAGATACAATCAAAATGTCTGGACCAGAATTTAGAATCAAGATAATAAGAATACTAGCTGGAGTCGAAAATAGATTAGAATCCCTTTCTGCGCAGATAGAAGAAGTAAAAGCTAGTCGGGATGAAATAAAAAATGCTATAACTGAGCTGCAATCTCAAATGGATGCCGTGGCAGCAAGGATGGATGAGGCAGAACAGAGAATCAGTGATATAGAGGACAAATTTATGGAGAATAACAAAGCATAAAAAAAGAGGGGGATTAAGGCAAAAGAGCACAATTTAAAAATTAGAGAAATCAGTGACTCATTAAAAAGGGAACAACATCATAATCATAGGGGTCCCAGAAGAGGAAGGCAGAGAAATAGGGGCAAAAGGGTTATGTGAGCAAATCATAGTGGAAAATTCCCTAACCTGGGGAAAGACACAGACATCAAAATCCAGGAAGCACAGAGGACCCCAATGGGATTCAACAAACACCAACCATCAACAAGGCATATCATAGTCAAATTCCCAAAACACTCAGGCAAGGAGAGAATCATGAAAGCAGCAAAGGAAAAAAGTCCTTAACTACAAGGGAAGACAGATCAGGTTTGCAGCAGATCTATCCACAGAAACTTGGCAGGCCAGAAAGGAGTGGCAGGATATATTCAATGTGCTGAATAAGAAAAATATGCAGCCAAGAATTCTTTATCCAGTAAGGCTATCATTCAAACTAGAAGGAAAGATGAAAAGTTTCCCAGACAAACAAAATTAAAGGACTTTGTGATTACTAAACCAGCCCTGCAAGAAATTTTAAGGGGGATTCTCTGAGAGGAGAAAAGATGAATGAATAAATAAATAAATAGATAAATAAATAAATAGCAAAAGCAACAAAGATTAGAAACGACCAGAGAACACCACCAGAAACTCCAACTCTACAAGCAACATAATGGCAATAAATTCCTATCTTTTAGTAGTCACTCTAAACGTCAATGGACTCAATGCTCCAATCAAAAGACACAGGGTAACAGAATGGATAAGAAAACAAGATCCATCTATACGCTGTTTACAAGAGACCCACATTAGACCTAAAGACACCTTCAGATTTAAATTAAGGGGATGGAGAACCATCTATCATGCTAATGGTCAACAAAGAAAGCTGGAGTAGCCATACTTGTATCAGACTTCAAATCTAGACTTTAAAATAAAGACTGTATCAAGAGATGCAGAAGGGTATTATATCATAACTAAAGGGTCTATCCACCAAGAATGCCTAACAATTGTAAACATTTATGTGCCAAATGTGAAAACACCCAAATATATAAATCAATTAATCACAAACATAAAGAAACTTATCCATAGTAATACCATAATAGTAAGAGACTTCAACACCCCACTCACAGCAATGGACAGATCATCTAATCAAAAAATCAACAAGGAAACAAGGGCTTTGAATGACACATCAGACCAGACGGACTTAACAGATATATTCAGAACATTTCATCCTAAAGCAGCAGAGTATACATTCTTCTCCAGTGCACATGGAACGTTCTCCAGAATAGACCATATACTGGGACACAAATCAGCCCTAAGTAAGTACAAAAAGATCGAGATCATACCGTGCATATTTTCAGACCACAACACTATGAAACTCAAAATCAACCACAAGAAAAATTTTGGAAAGGTAACAAATACTTGGAGACTGAAGAACATCCTACTAAAGAATGAATGGGCTAACCAAGCAGTTAAAGGGGAAATTAAAAAGTATATGGAAGTCAATGAAAATGATAGCACCACAACCCAAAACCTCTGGGACACAGCAAAAGCGATCATAAGAGGAAAGTATATAGCAATCCAGGCCTTCCTAAAGAAGGAAGAAAGATCTCAGATACACAACCTAACCTTATGCCTTAATGAGCTGGGAAAAGAACAGCAAATAAAACCCAAAACCAGAAGAAGACAGGAAATAATAAAGATTAGAGCACAAATCAATGCTATCGAAACCAAAAAAACAGTAGAACAAATCAATGAAACCAGAAGCTGATTCTTTGAAAGAATTAACAAAATTGATAAACCACTAGCCAGTTTGATCAAGAAGAAAAAGGAAAGGACCCAAATAAGTAAGATCAAGAATGAAAGAGAAGAAATCACAACAAACACAACAGAAATAAAAACAATAATAGGAGAATATTATGAGCAATTATATGCCAATAAAATGGGCAATCTGGAAGATATCGACAAATTCCCAGAAACACATACACTACCAAAACTGAAACAGGAAGAAATGGGAAAATTTGAACAGACACATAACCAGTAAGGAAATTGAATTAGTAATCAAAAATATGCCAAAAAACAAGAGTCCAGGGCCAGATGGCTTCCCAGGGGAATTCTATCAAATATTTAAGGAATAGTGAACACCTATTCTCTTGAAACTATTCCAAAAAATAGAAATGGAAGGAAAACTTCCAAACTCTTTCTATGAAGCCAGCATTACCTTGATTCCAAAACTAGACAGAGACCCCACTAAAAAGGAGAACTATAGACCAATTTCCCTGATGAACATGGACACAAAAATCCTCAACAAGATATTAGCCAACCAGATCAACAATATATTAAAAAAATTATTCACCACGACCAAGTAGGATTTATACCTGGGATGCAGGGCTGGTTCAGTATCTGTAAAACAATTAACGTGATTCATCACATCAATAAAAGAAAGGACAAGAACCATATGATCCTTTCAATAGATGCAGAGAAGGCATTTGACAAAATACAGCATTGTTTCTTGATAAAAAACCCTCAAGAAAGTAGGGATAAAAGGAGCATACCTCGACATGATAAAAGCCATATATGAATGACCCAACGCTAATATCATCCTCAATGGGGAAAAACTGAGAGCTTTCCCCCGAAGGTCAGGGATGTCCACTCTCGCCACTGTTATTCAACATAGTATTGGAAGTCTTAGCCTCTGCAATCAGACAACACAAAGAAATAAAAGGCATCCAAATCAGCCAGGAGGAGGTCAAACTTTCACTCTTTGCAGATGGCATGATACTCTATGTGGAAAATCCAAAAGATTCCACCAAAAAACTGCTAGAACTGATCCATGAATTCAGCAGAGTGGCAGGATATAAAATCAATGCACAGAAATCGGTTGCATTCCTATACATCAACAATGAAGCAACAGAAAGAGAAATCAAGGAATTGATCCCATTTACAGTTGCACCAAAAACCATAAAATACCTAGGAATAAATCTAACCACAGAGGTGAAAAATCTATACACTGAAAACTATAGAAAGCTGATGAAAGAAATTGAAGAAGACACAAAGAAATGGAAAAAGATTCTACGTTCCTGGATAGGAAGAACAAATATTGTTAAAATGTCGATACTACCCAAAGCAATCTACATATTCATTGCGATCCCTATCAAAGTAACACCAGCATTCTTCACAGAGCTAGAACAAATAATCCTAAAATTTGTATGGAACCAGAAAAGACCCTGAATAGCCAAAGCGATCTTGAAAAAGAAAACCAAAGCAGGAGGCATCACAATCCCAGACATCAAGCTATACTACAAAGTTATAATCATCAAGACAGTATGGTACTGGCACAAGAACAGACACTCAGGTCAATGGAACAGAATAGAGAACCCAGAAATGGACCCACAAATGTATGGGCAACTAATCTTTACAAAACAGGAAAGAATATCCAATGGAATAAAGAGAGTCTCTTCAGCAAGTGGGGCTGGGAAAACTGGACAGCGACATGCAGAAGAATGAACCTGGACCACTTTCTTACACCATACACAAAAATAAACTCAAAATGGATGAAAGACCTCAATGGAAGACAGGAAGCCATCAAAATCCTCGAAGAGAAAGCAGGTAAAAACCTCTTTGATCTTGCCTGTAGCAATTTCTTACTCAACACGTCTCCAGAGAGAAGGGAAACCAAAGCAAAAATGAACTACTGGCACCTCATCAAAATAAAAATCTTCTGCACAGAGAAGGAAACAATCAGCAAAACTAAAAGTCAACCGACAGAATGGGAGAAGATATTTGCAAATGACATATCAGATAAAGGGTTAGTATCCAAAATCTACAAAGAACTTATCAAACTCAACACCCAAAAAATAAATAATCCAGTGAAGAAATGGGCAAAAGACATGAATAGACACTTCTCCAAAGAAGACATCCAGATGGCCAACCAACACATGAAAAAATGCTCAACATCACTCCTCGTCAGGGAAATACAAATCAAAACCACAATGAGATACCACCTTACACCTGTCAGAATGGCTAACATTAACAGCTCAGGCAACAACAGATGTTGGCAAGGGTGCAGAGAAAAAGGATCTCTTTTGCATTGTTGGTGGGAATTCAAGCTGCTGTAGCCACTCTGGAAAACAGTATGAAGGTTCCTCAAAAAACTAAAAATAGAACTACCTTACAACCCAGGAATTGCACTACTAGGCATTTATCCAAGGGATACAGGTGTGTTGTTTCAAAGGGACACATGCATCCCCATGTTTATAGCAGCACTATCTACAATAGCCAAAGTATGGAAAGAGCCCAAATGTCCATCGACGGATGAATGGATAAAGAAGAAGTGGTGTATATATACAATGGAGTATTACCCAGCAATCAAAAAGAATGAAATCTTGCCATTTGCAACCACATGGATGGAACTGGAGGGTATTATGCTAAGTGAAATTAGTCAGTCAGAGAAAGACAAAAATCATATGACTTCACTCATATGAGGACTTTAAGAGACAAAACAGATGAACATAAGGGAAGGGAAACAAAAATAATATAAATACAGAGAGGGGGACAAAACACAAGAGACTCATAAATATGGAGAACAAACTGAGGGTTTCTGGAGGGGTTGTGGGAGGGGGATGGGCTAAATGGGTAAGGGGCATTAAGGAATCTACTGAAATCATTGCTTCACTATATACTAATTTGGATGTAAATTTTAAAAAATAAAAAATAAATTTAAATTAAAAAAAAGAAAAGAAAGGATAGAAACCATGTGATCCTCTCAATAGAGGCAGAAAAAGCATTTGACAAAATACAGCCTCCATTCTTGATATAAACCCTCAACAAAGTAGGGATAGAGGGAACATACCTCAACATCATAAAGGCCATATACATAAGACCCACAGCTAATATCATCCTTAATGGGGAAAAACTAATAGCCTTTCCCCTACAGTCAGGAAGAAGACAAGGATGTCCATTCTCATCATTATTATTTAACATAGTACTTGAAGTCTTAGCCTCACTAATTAGACAACAAGAAAAAATAAAAGGCATTGAAATCAGAAAGGAAGAAGTCAAACTTTCACTATTTGCAGACAACATGATACTCTATGTAGAAAACCTGAAAGAGTGAGCATGAGCCTTGCTTTGGGTGAGCACAAGCCCACCTTTGGGTGAGCCCCACTTCTCTCTCTCTCTCTCTCTGATTCTCTCCTTCCCTCCCTCTTTCTTCGCCCCTCACAGGATTCTCTCTCTCTCTCCCACTCTGTGTCTGCCCTTTGCACACTTACACCCTCTTCCCTCAAAAAAAAAAAAAAAAAGAAAAGAAAGAGAAAAAGGAAAAAAGAAAAGGAAAGGAAAGAAAAAGAAAAAGAAAAAGAAAACCTGAAAGACTCCACCAAAACTAATACATAAATTCAGCAAAGTCACAGGACATAAAATCAAAATACAAAAATCTATTGCATTTCTATATACCAATAACGAAGCAGTAGAAAGAGAAATCAATGAATCAATCCCATTTACAATTGCATCAAAAACCATAAGATACTCAGGAATAAACCTAATCAAGGAAGTAAAAGATCTATATACTCTGAAAACTATACAACCCCTATGAAAGAAATTAAAGAGGACACAAAGAAATGGATAAGCATTCTATGCTCATGGATTGGAAGAACAAACATTGTTAAATGTCTATACTACCCAAAGCAATCTACACATTTAAGGCAATCCCAATCAAATTACCACCAACATTTTTCAGAGCTAGAACAAACAATACTAAAATGTGTATGGCACCAGAAAAGACCCTGAATAGCCAAAGCAATCTTGAAAAAGAATAGCAAGGCTGGAGGCTTCACAATTCTGGACATTAGGCTATATTACAAAGCTGTAGTCATCAACACAGTATGATACTGGCACAAAAACAGATACATAGATCAATGGAACAGAATAGAGAACCCAGAAATGGACCCAAAACTATATCGCCAAATAATCTTTGACAAAGCAGGAAAGAATATCCAATGGAAAAAAGAGTCTCTTCAACAAATGGTGGTGGGAAAATTGGACAGCAACATGCAGAAGAATGAAACTGAACCACTTTCTTACACCATACACAAAAATAAGTTCAAACTGGATGAAAGACCTAAATGTGAGACAGGAAACCATCAAAATTCTAGAGGAGAACACAGGGAGCAACCTCTTTGACCTCAGCCATAGCAACTTCTTACTAGACATGTCTCTGGAGGCAAAGGAAACAAAAGCAAACATGAATGGTTGGGACTTCAAGATAATAAGCTTCTGCACAGTGAAGGAAATAACACAACTTAAAGGCAACCTTCGCAATGGGAGAAGCTATTCTCAAATGACATATCCGATAAAAGGTTAGTATCTAAAATCCATAAAGAACTTAAACTCAACACCCAAAATACAAATAATCCACTGAAGAAATGGACAGAAGACATGAATAGTCATTTTTCCAAAGAAGACATCCAGATGGCTAACAGACACATGAAAAGATTCTCAACATCACTTATTATTATGAAAATACAAATCAAACCATGATGAGATCCACCTCATTCTGTCAAAATGGCTAAAGTTAACAGCACAAGAAACAACAGGTGTTGGCGAGAATGCCAAGAAAGGGAAACCCTCTTGCACTGTTGGTGGGAATGCAAACTGGTGCAGCCACTCTGGAGAACAGTATGAAGGTTCCTCAAAAAGTTAAAAATGGAACTACCCTATGATTCAGCAATTGCACTACTAGGTATTTACCTAAAGGATACAAAAATACAGATTTGAAGGGGTACCTGGAACCCAGTGTTTATAGTAGCATTATCAACAATAGCCAAACTATGGGAAAAGCCCAAATATCCATCAACTGATGAATGACTAAAGAAGATGTCTCTTTTGTCAAAACGGGAAGTTAGCATGTTTTGAGATGTATTAAAGATATATTAGCGTTGACAGTGGATTTTTTGCCCTGATGTTAGAGAAGTATAAAGAGAATAACTTTTCACTACATGATCCTCTGTTGTTTAGTGCATAATGACCATGCACTGCCCAGTATTGCCAGTGGGCCCCATGCTATAAGGGAACATTGCATTAGCTCGTTAGCACAGGTATCTATACTGCTGCCTCCATGCATACCCAGACTGCAGGTAAAAATAGTGGACTAATAATGAAAGAGAGGGTGGGTAGGTCCCAACTGACACACTTTTAAAGCCAGCCCATTGGGGGGCGCCTGGGTGGCTCAGTCGGTTGAGCAGCCGACTTCGGCTCAGGTCACGATCTCGCTGTCCGTGAGTTCGAGCCCCGCGTTGGGCTCTGTGCTGAGAGGTCAGAGACTGAAGCCTGTTTCAGATTCTGTGTCTCCCTCTCTCTGACCCTCCCCCATTCATGCTCTGTCTCTCTCTGTCTCAAAAATAAAAAAAAATTAAAAAACAAAAAACAAAAAAAAAAACTTAAAGCCAGCCCATTGAGCACCAGTGCTCATCACTTCTCTTGTGCCCATCTTGGAAATTCCAGGCTCACCTCAGTGTTCCCAAAATTCAAGTGCCAACTATGCTTAGGCTGTCCAGACCCAGCCTCACAGTCTGAAAATAGATGTAGCCCAGGGGCCACTCCTAAAAGGAAGGAGAGATGACCATTAGTTGAAAACCAGTGTCAGCACCCCCGCTCAGCTCTCCCTCTACTGACACTTTGACCTGCACCCCTTTATCTCAGGGAAGAATCTAAAGTTGCTGATGAGCCACAAGGGGCGCCTGGGTGGCTCAGTTGGTTAAGCGTTCCTGAAGTAGGCCTTTAGGGAAAGTGACCTAATCTTTCACCATCTGGAAAGCAGATGGGTGTGGTAGGCTGAGCTTGGACTTTGGAATCGGACAGATCTGGATTCAAACCCTAGCTCCTCCTCTTGCTGAGATCCAGATACCTTCCTTTGCTTCACTCAGCCTTGGTTTTCCGTATGGGAAATGGCAATAATAATGACTTGCTTGATGAGGGTGCTTTGGAGGGCTGAACAAAGCAGTATCTGTGGTGCTTGCATGTATTATCTCACAGAGAGCAGGTGCTGCCCATGTGCTAATTCCCCCTCCCCCACCTGCATCCCTCAGGCAGCCACTAGCCACCTTTTCTTGGAAGCTGTTGAGACAGAGGAGGGCAGGCGGCTCAGGGTAGGTAACCAGCCACTGATCAGACCTGACACAACGTGAGCCAGAAACCAACCTCAGGGATTGTGTGACTCACCCTCTTCTAAACCTTCCCTCAGGCCCCTGACACACCCTCCAGATATGACTTCCTCCTGCTGAGAGTTCTCACCTGGTGCCCATGGAACACTTGATTCTTACCGCCTGGCACAGACAGTTGTCATTTTTCAGTTATTTCAGTTTCTTTGGAAAATAACCCCCTCCCCAAAGGAGCCCTCCCGCATATACAAAAACGAAATAAAAAACAGTTTATTACTGTATTTATTGAAGCACTGTTAAAAATAAATAAATAGGGGTGCCTGGGTGGCTTGGTCGGTTAAGCGGCTGACTTCAGCTCAGGTCATGATCTCACGGTCCGTGAGTTCGAGCCCCGTGTCAGGCTCTGTGCTGACAGCTCAGAGTCTGGAGCCTGTTTCAGATTCTGTGTCTCCCTCTCTCTCTGCTCCTCACCTGTTCATGCTCTGTCTCTCTCTGTCTCAAAAATAAATAAACGTTAAAAAAAAATTAAATAAATAAATAAATAAATAAAATCCACTTCCATGACCTCTTTAATCCTGTCTTGAGAGGTAACACTGTTATTTTGATTCTTTCCGTCTATTTTTATGCTTATAAAGCCATTATGATTCTTGCTCTGCCATTTACTAGTTGTGTGACCTTGGGCAAGTTACTTAAGAGCTGCGTGCTTCGATTTCCTCATTCATAGAATACAGATATTAATAACTCTTTTGAAGAGTTGGAGACTTAGTGTGAAAATCAAATGAGTTAATACATGTAAAAGAATTACAACACCTCCTGGTGTACTGAGTAAACACATAATAAGTGTGAATGTGCACATATATCATATATGCCATCTTGTATCAATCCATGTACTGCCTCTGAGCACCAAATCCACTCTCCTACTGCCTGCTTGATGACACTGTAGCTACATCCTATGAAAATGGCTCCTCCACCAGCTGGCACAATTTTAGGTTTTGATCATAGAGGACACTGGAGAGACAGCACAAGGCCAAGCAGAGGAAGGGCTTCTCTTCCTAGTTCAGCGGGCTTTTCTTCCTGCTTCTACGGCAGGCTGCCAGCAGCTTGCAGGAGACCTAGTGGTGCTCACACTCCAGGAATTTTGTCAGCATGCCCACAGGAAGCCTCCTGCTCACCAGCCTCCACTTGCAGACTGCAGGTGAGCCTATGACACTCCCGTGAACTTCTCTACCTTCAGTGGGCACAGTCACAGCTTCTTCAACTGGTACCAACCTTTGTGGGGTGGGGAGGAGTCTTCCAAATCTCTTCCTTCCATGGGTACCTCCCTCAGCCCTAAAGGCATTTTACTTTCAGTAATTTTCTTTTACTAGTGAATAATTCTTCCTATTAAATTTTCCATTTTGAAGGACAGGTGTGGTTTCCACCTCTGACTGCACTCTGACTGAATATATCAATTTATATAAGTATATATATATGGTTTACAGCTTACTTTCTGTTTAGTTAACAAGATATAATGGGCATCTTTTCATCTTCCCAAACGTCATTGCCTGTCTTTTAATGCATTTTTTGTGTCTTCAATTACACAGAAAATTTACATTTTTATGTGGACAAATGCACCTGGCTTTTTCTTTGTGACTTCTAGCTTCTACGTGTTGCTTAGGGAGACTTTTTCTGGTCGTTCATTTCCTATATTTCTTTTAATGCCTTTATAGTTTTGTTTTAACATTTGTATTTTTGGAGTTTTTGTGTATGTGTGCATGGTCTGAGATAGGAATCTAACTTTAATTTCTTGCAGATAGAGAACCAATTGTCCTAACACCATTTTTAAAATTTATCCATCCTTTCTTGATTATTTTGTTTTTGCCAACAAACACCTTTCTTCTCTCTCCAACCAGATTATAATTTCCTAGAAGGCAGGGACATTTTTGCATCCATAAGTTTTCTAACCACTTGATACCTGGTAGAACTGAGTACCTGTGGCTGATGAGAAAGCTGCATGAGAACTAGCACATTCTTACTTCAGCAAAGCAGCAGATATAAAGCTCAGAGCTGAGAATAAATAAGAGCCTTTCCCCAATTTTCATGAACGAATGTGCTTGTGGTTTGTATTTGTCTTTTAATTTCTAAACAATTCTGGCAGAGCACTGTTTTAGATTGAAACATAGGAAACAAAGGATGGGTAAGATCTGGTTTCTACCCATATGAACCCTGCAATCCCTAAATGCCCATCAGTGGGGGGCTAGTTGGATCACTGGTGACACATGTATATAATGGAATATTGGCAGCCATAAAGAAGATCAGGGAGACCTAGATGTTCTGATACAGGATAAGCTCTGAGATATGTTCAATTAAAAAACCCAAGTGCAGAATGGTCTGCCAGCATTTGGGAAGGGGAAAATCAGAGAAAGACACAGATATATATATATATATATATATATAGATATATATATATATATATATATATGTTTATATAAGAATAACATATCTCTGAAGGGATATTCAAAATATTGGAAACAATAATTACCTCTGGGGGCACCTGGCTGGCTCAGTAGAAAGAGCATGCAACTCTTGGTCTTGGGGTCGTGAGCTCAAGACCCACGTTGGGTGTAGAGATGACTTAAATAAATAACAAAAAGAAGAAACAATAATTATCTCTGTGGAAGAACTGGGGACTTGGGGGTGGGGATCAGTGTGAAATTTACTTTTCCCTATGTATCCTTCTGTACTGTTTAAATGTTTTACCAGCTGCTTATATTATATTCCCAAATAAAGGAACTTTTAAAAGATGAAATGAGATAGACACATAGACACATGAAACAAAAGTGTGAGCAATAAGAGGTAAGAATGATGAGTTCAGAATTCTAAACCCCATGGCTCGAAAATGGAAGGGTGGTGCTGGAAAGCAGCTGGGTTTAAGTCTTGCTCTAGGAGATAATGCAGCTGGTGGGTGGATAGAAGAGCAAGACTCTGGAAAAGACTATCAATCACTGCCCTGTGAGGTGTCTGAGCAAAGGCAAACCTAGGAAAGGAAGTTGTTAAGATCTGTCTGTTCAGGCCCCCATGTATTCTCTGCCTGCCACTGAATTTGCTTCATTGTCCTTCCTAGAAATTATAACCTCCTACTGAACACAGAGCAAAAAGGGGGAAGCCTGGCTGAGTAGATTTGTCACATATAGAGGTCCCAGACCTAAGGGTTCAGTTTCAGGGACCTGAGGAAGTTAGACTTGCCAAACTTCCACAAACAGCAGTGGTTTCGATTACTGGCAGAATGAACCATCTTTCTTATAAGTAATAGAACTTCCTGTTTTAATATTTTATCACAATATTTAACTTAGGCCAAGCCCATTTCTTACAGGGCTGAAACTGTTGATAAAATTGTCTTCTCCTTGATATTTCAGGTTGATACCTCCAGCAGAGAGGCCAGGTTCCCATCTCCAAGACCCAAGATGGGGTGCTAACTGCTCTGTATAAGCCTGCCCTCTGTCTCTTAGAAAATATTTTCACAAGAGCAGCATGGTAAAGACAGGAAGGACATGTCCCTGTACTTGGAGGTCAGCCAGATAGAGTTCAAGTCTGGTCCTTCCCAATTTCTAGCAGTATGACCTTGTTTATTATTTAGCTTCTCTGAGCCTTGATTTTCTGATCCATAAAATGGGCACAGTAACACCTCTCTGTCACTCTCACAGAGTCATCATTTTCGGCATCAGCAAGTGACTAGAACCAAAGGCTAACGTTGCTAATTTGGCCATAGCAAGAAGCATCTAGCCAAAACTGGCTCACTGTCTCCTTGCAGGGTGGCGAGAGCTGGAGATCCAAGATGACATGAGTAGAGGGGCGAGGATGCTTGCAAGTGGCAAAATAAGCTGAAATGTAGGATGATCAGATGCAGTACGGGGCTTCTGATTGTGCATTCTGGGAATGGAAAACTGTCAGCAGCAGTGGTGCGCAAGTGGTGGTCACAGATGAGGAAAGTTGAGTCTGCATTTGAACCTGATTTATGAGAACAGGTTTGGGGAGCTCAGAGGCATCACAAAAGGGCTCTCGTCTTCAGGCTTGCTTCCTGTTCCAGACTAGAAACACAGAACAATGGCTCAGGGCAATAAAAAGTGAGTCATTGCCCCTTCTCCCCATCTTGGCAACACTGGTTATATCACCACCACAGAAATCACCACCACCAAAAATACTGACAGGTACAGACTAAGAAACTTAGTCTTCCCCAACCAAGAGGGCAAAACTATCCTGTGTACCTTACTTGGCCAATATTCACAGTGCAGCAGGCTGAGAAATCACCCTGTCTGGTGACCAAATTACATTAATCAGCATTGACATGCAAAAAGATTTTAGAAAAAAGAGAATACCCACAGATCCAGCATCCAACTGGATGGCAGAATGAACCCCTGCATCATTCCTCCCTCTTTCTCCAAATCCCAGCCCCACCCCAGGTAACCTCCATTCTAAAATTTGTTGATCACCCCATGTAGATTGTTATATTTGTACAACATGGAAATGGGTGCACAAGCAACATACAGAACTGTTATGTGGGTGGTATTTGTTTTTTGTTTTTGTTTTCTTGAGACAGAGAGCGTGAGAGACAGAGAATCCATAAGTAAGGGAGGGGCAGAGGCAGAGGGAGAGAGAATCCCAAGTAGGCTCCATGGTCAGTGCAGAGCCCAACACATGGCTTGATCCCATGACCCTGGGATCAAGACCTGAGTTGAAATCAAGAGTCAGAAACTCAACCGACTGAGCCATCCAGAGGCACCTTGGGTTTTTAACATTGCATAAATTACACCATATTGCATATATCCACTTATTTGCTCAACATTTCTTTCTTTTTTAATAGACTTTTAATTTCATTTACCATCTTAACAATTTAAAGTGTTAGCCAATTTGACAATAAGTTATATTTAAAAAAATAAAAACGAGAAACAAGAAAAAAAATAAAAAATAAAGTGAATATTTCTGTGGCATTTAGTACATTCACAATGTTCCCATTCACCATTACCCTGTTCCGGAAAGCATGGTGTTGTAGCATATATGACTGAACCAATCGAAATTGCCATATTTGTTTCTGACCTTTTTTTCCCCCCTTCTTACAAGCAATAATGCTCTGAAAGTTCTCCTCCACGTCTCCTGGTGCATGTGCAAGATTTCTTTTGGGGCATAGACCCAGAAATGGAAATGCTCGCTCACGGTGTATGGACATATTCAACGTTTACAGATATTGTCAAAGTGTTCTCTAAAGTGATTGTGTCCATTTACATTTCTCTAAGCAGTGTTAATAGAATTCCCTTTGCTCCATATCCTCACCCATACTTGCTACAGATAGGGGTTTTTTTCTTTTCATTTTTCATTTCATATATTTTGCCCATCTAACTGGACTGTTTAATTATTTTATAGAATTGTAGAATATATATTTTATATACATTTATATATATTTATATATCCCTCATCAGTTGTATATGTGGCACATAACATTTCCCAGTTTGTGGCTAATATTTTAGTTTTTCAATATTTTTTTTATTTTTTTTAATGTTTTTATTTATTTTTGAGACAGAGAGAGACAGAGCATGAGCAGGGGAGGGGCAGAGAGAGAGGGAGACACAGAATCAGAAGCAGGCTCCAGGCTCTGAACTGCCAGCACAGAGCGTGATGTGGGGCTTGAACTCACGGACTGTGAGATCATGACCTGAGCTGAAGTTGGACGCTTAACCTACCGAGCCACCAGGAGCTCCTTTCAATGTTGTTTTTGATGTTTATTTTAAATTGTTAAGAGGAGAAAGGGAGTTTCTGCTTAGACAAATTTACAAATAATAGATTTACAGGGAGGTAGTAAATAAAAAAGTGGGTTATCTAAGATACAGCTCCAACCTTTTAGCTTGAGATCACAGAAAATTCTTTCACAAAACCCTGAGCTTAAAGGTACACTGATCCGAATGTATGTGACATTTTTCATGTTGTTTTGCATACATTAGGGCTTCAGGTAAGCTAGAAGGAGTTAGGAATAGGGAGAGAAAGGCACAGGCTGTGCCAGAGGCAGACACCCTGCACACCATAAAAATGATAAATCCTCAGCAACAGGAGAATAGAACAGTTTGTCGGTATTTACATTTCTACGTATGGGTTACAGGTCTTAGATTTACTGTTGCCTGGGCCCTGCAAATGTTGGATCAGGCTTAGGATGGGAGAGGGGTGAAGGTAGGTCTTTTCTGAATCATTTTAATCCCCCTCTGCCTACCACCACCCCCCATCCCCACCTTCCAGCCAGTTTAGCTGGCTTGCCAGATTGTAGGGGTTTTTGCTTCTAAAGACTCACACCTTGTGTGAGGAGACTATGCCCTCAGACCACAGGAAGTGCTTGGATGTTTAAGTTCTCCCACCAGGGGCAGCTCTTAGCAGAGGATGGAGGGACTAAGGGTTAAGGGAGGATGCAAAACCAGTTCTCTTGCTTCCCGTTGGGTGGGGAACTCTGAGGCATAATTTTCACTTTAAAGTGCTCCGTCCTGGCCACGCTGAGATAAAATGTGTGGCCTGGCCTGCCTTCTCCCCTTCTCTGTCCCACCTCCCACCCCCAGCAGGATTCTCTGGAGAGCGATTCCTGAACAAATCACTTGCATACACTCAGGGTCTGATTCTGAGCACGTGACAGAAGATCCACATTTAGGTGTTTCAGTTCTGTTTTGGAAGGAAGAGAAATTACAGCATGTTTTTGTGCTCAGGGGAATGATCTGGGAGAGAGAGGACAGTTAATCAAGCAGGAGAGGGAGGAAGGGCTATGAGAGTGGTGTCCTCGAGTGAGCAGGATGAGCTAATCCCTGCCCAAGAGGAGGCACTGACTCTTGGGAGAAGCACAGACAGGAAGGTGCACCCATTGTTGACAGGAGAGAAAGCAGCCAATAGGGTTAGGGTGCAGGTGGATCAGGGGACTCGGTGGTGGATGGTGGAAATCTTTTCTGATTACCTCCCTTAGTGAAGTGAGACTATCAAATGAAAATGAGGAGAATGGAGGATGATAGAGGTCTGAAAAGACAAAAGAAGATGTAACACCGGTTGAGAAAGCAAAGGGTGACATAACGAGGGAAACGTTACAGGATTCCTGAGAATCACTAAAAGCCTGCTTGAGGTTTGTGGTCATTGGTTTTGAATGAGACAAGTCTGCAACATTGTGTGTGTGTGTGTGTGTGTGTGTGTGTGTGTATGTGTGTGTGTATTAAGCTTTTATATATTTAATATGAGAGAGACAGAGAGAGAGAGCAGGAGAGGGGCAGAGAGAAAGGGAGAAATCCCAAGCAGGCTCCGCACTGCTAGCACAGAGCCTGATGCAGGGCTCAAACCCACAAACTGTGAGATTATGATTGGAGCTGAAACCAAGATGCTTAACTGACTGAGCCAAACCACCACAACCAGGAATTCTAGTACAAACCTGCAGTAAGCAGGCATGTGTGATTAACCACAGTTTAGATTCTGCCCTGTGATTAGGACCAAGGGAAAGGCAAGGGTATCGAGGGTGGGTGCAAGAGAGTGAGTTCAATGATGACATATGGACTCCAGCTAGGTAAAGAAGGAGGGAAGAAGTCAAGGGTGGTGTTGGCATTGGAAAGATGGCAGATAGGGTCAATGGACTAACCAGAGGCCCCAGTGGCACTGCAGACTGTTGGGAGGCAGGGGCCTAGAGAAAATGAGATGGAATGGTAGGAGGTGGCTGTCATAGAGAGAAGTGTTTGCAATTGAGACTTGGGTGGAAATATTGGCAAAGACAGAGTTTACTGGATGCATGACTAGGAGGATATTGTGGTTAAGCTGATTTAAAGGTGGTTGGGAAGCTCAGGGGCAAATGCAGAGTGAAAAAATGGGAAAGTGAATGCCAAAATGGAATTATAAATGAATTAACTCTTTTTCTTTGTGTGTTATTCTATTTCCCAAATATTCCACAATGTGCGTATATTACTATATAAGCAGAAAAAAAGCTATCAGGTAAAATCAAAGATATTACACAAAGATAAAAAGGAAAAAAATCCCTTTATTTTATTGGTGAGTCAATTACTACTGTGTACAAGTAGCCAGTCCACAAAGCTCATAAAGTTATTCCCGTTCTAGAGTTGTACCTGTACTTCCAAGCATCTAACAGAATCATTTAAAATGAGACCAAATGACAGATATGAGTTTCACAGTGTACGTACTCTGTTTCAAAAAAAGCCTACTTTAAAATACATATATATTTGTACTTGCTATATTTGCATTTGCATTAAGAAATCCTGAAATTATCTCTGGGATGCAGAGGTGGGAGGACTGGGCATTTAGTGGACAGAAATGCAGGCAACACTTATCTTGAATACCTCTTTGTATTTTCTTATCGTTGAACAATGTAAAGATAATACCTATTCAAAAATAGATTTAAAAAGTAAAAATTAATACAATTTAAAAATTTTAATAGAAAAATCCTCTTTTGAAAATTCACATATGCTAAAGTTATGTTATAAAATGCTTCTTTGTATTAGCAAATCAGTCTTTCTTTAAACAAAGAATTTCCCCTAGTACTTTTTTAAAAGCTTTCCATTTTTAGGAATTCAGCTACTGTTCAAAGATACAAATGTGATATTCACAGCCTTAAAAGCAAACTGCAGACTTTTTTTTTCCCTTTTTAATTTTAATGCGAGCAGGGGAAAGGGGGAGAGAGAGAGACAGAGACAGAGACAGAGAGAATCTCAAGTAGGCTCCACGCTCAGTGCAGAGCCCAATGAGGGGCTGGATTCCACAACCCTGGGATCATGACCTGAGTTGAAATCAAGAGTCAGACGCTCAACCGACTGAGTCACCCAGGTGCCCCTGCAGACTTCTGAGGAGAGCCAGATCCTACCAGAAAGAAAGCTAAATAACTTGTCACATGAAACATGTACTTCACCAGAAGAGAGTTACATGTCTTTGGTATGGCTCCAGAGTTTAGAATGAGAGGCAATGGATTTAAGTATGTTCTAAGCAGGTAGATTCAAGTCACCACAGGGAAAAGAACAATGAAAGCTGTCCAAAAGTAAAACCAGGCAGCAAGATTGCAAATCAGGAAATACACAGGATTGCAAATGTTCCACTAACAGCTGTAAGACTTTAGTAAGCCTTTTTACACCCTGAAGGCTGGATCATGGGTTCTCTAGGGTCCTTCCAAGCTCCCCAGTCCATGGCTTTGTGTGTAGTGTGAGTTCTCTCTGTTGAGAGTTAAGCAGTGGTTGAGGGATGATGGTCTAGGAGTCTATCATGGCTTAAGAGGATGAACTGGAGCAGGTTTCAAATAGATTAACCACTGGTGCCTGACAGTAAATCTGAGGACCTCTGGCCATGGACCCCAATCCATGCTACATTAAAAAGCTCAATGCAAAGTTCATCACTTTCTATGGGCACCAGGATGTGAGCACAAAAGTTGCTCAAATATGATTATGCAGAAGAGCCAGGATGCATCTCTATTAATTTTTAAGATTATCACCAAAAAGGAATTACAACATTTCAAAGTGAAGGTGGAGAACTCATAGACCCTGAGAATAACTCCACAAACATCTAAGGACCCAAGAATTCCAAGGTTGAGAACAACTTCACTAAATCACTCATAAAGTATCTGACCTAGAAGATTTTGTGAATCAAATATGGCATAAAAGTTATCTACAAAATGAAGTAAACTTCTAATTTGGTCTACCTCAGTGGAGACTTGATCATTGATTGATAAGGGGCTGCTATTCAGCAGCATTCACCATAGTGTTATACATACTGGTCAATGTGTTTTGATTGGTCAGTAACCATATTGTACCAGCTGCTTGTATGTTTGAATTACCTGAGCACTGGCTAAGGGAAACCCTGGTGATATCACAACTGCCCACTGCCATGGTGAGACCTTGTAGCAGAGGCCACTAGGATGCTGTGGTGACTAATATCTCTAATAATAATCAACACCAAGAGTATCATTATTAAATAACTAACATTTGTATAATATTCTATTAAAATTTTCCACGTCCTTCATTTTGTTTGGTATAAGCCCAACTTTTGAGAAAAAAATAGAAAACAAAGAAAAAATCTAACTACAGCTCTTGTAGGTTGAGCAAAACTAGGCAAAATATACAGAAACCTCACTGGGTCTGCACATTTCTTTCATAAATGTCTGCACAGACAGTGGCGGTAGTCTCTGCTGAATAGCTGTGACCAAATCACTTGCTGTGCTCCACTCTAAATTATCACACACGTGGGCGCACACACACACACACACACACACACAGATGAGGGAAAAGTGTGTAGATGCTCCATTTAGGAGAAATGACTGAAGGATGATTGTACTCCTACTGTCTGCATAGGTGTGTGACTTACAGTCATAAATGTCTAGTGACCCCTAAAGTGCCTGCTGGAGAACTCTGAAAAGAAAATTCATGGGAAAGTTTCCTGATCCTAGAACTTAACCTTGCACAACCACTAAGTTCCAGCAAAACAAAAATACAAAATAGACCACAGGACCAGGACTTATACATAAAACCCCAAATGTTGCTGAGGAAGGAGAGTTCATTAGCAGTGTTTTGTCCAGCTGGATTCAGAGCCAAGAGCTAGCCTGCTGCTGCCGGGGACATTGTGAATCAGTCAGGGGAACCAACATTTCCCTAAGAGGACATCGGTGGGTATTAGTATTGATTTGTGGCTAAAATTCAGCTGGAATTAGACACAAAAGAACTCAAACTCTATTTCCGTTAGGTGACTGCCAGAGGTATCTGCTACGTAAAGGTCTTGTATATACCTCACAACAACTAGATTTAAATGGATTTATATATTAACCTATCCTTATCTTAAATAGGTAATTTTTCTCTACTTTATAGATAAGGCTCGAAAACTAGCTTGACTTAGTGTCTCAGAGCCAGAAAGTCACAAGGCAAAACAGAAACCAAAGGCTTCTATCTCCAGATTCTTTGCTCTTTGCTTTGTACCACACCATCTTTCACTTGCAGAGAAGGACTATGAAGTGGCCAAAAGCTGTGTATATTCAACTAGGGAAGGACTGTAATCACCAGCTGTTCGCTTTGACTTGTATATACAAAGGTTCTGGAAGATCATTGGACTTACACATTAATAATTACAAAATCAGGCATCACTGAGAGTTATTCTTCTTCATTCCTGGATATCTTTCATGGGTGTCTACATATCCAAGGAAATGTTCCTAAAAAGCCCTGTTATGTCCCATGACATTCCAGTTCACTCAAGTGGGAAATAAAACCCTGTAAACAATAACTGGCTGGGGGACTGTAGCAAATCACTCTGCCTCCTTGGGGCTCAACCTCTTCATCAATAAATAGAGGCCTTAGGTACAGGACTTTCAATCTCCCTCCCTTAGAAAATAAAAAAGAAAAATTCCTCTTGAAATTGAAAAAAAAAGTTCACATACATAAAGATATTCAAAACCTTAATGTAAAAAGTAGCAAGGCTTCCATACAGAACCACACCCCCCACCAAGGCACAGCCAGACAACTCTCTAAGGAGAGAACAACAACTTCTGTGAATAGCTTCATCCCTAAGGCTGTCTCTCTCCTCAATTCTTTGGGCCAGAGAAACAGAGCATGTTGGAGACAAGGCAGGGGCTGTTGGCTTTAGTCAGCACAGTGCAGCCACCAAAAGAAGCTCTGGCCAAGAGAGAGACGCTATAGTGCAGACTGAGTCCTGATTCAAGCTTCACCTGAAGCCAGCACTACCCAATTGTGTGTTTTCAGATGAATGAGGCAATAAATTCCTTTCTTTGCTTTGGTTGGTGTGATGTGGGTGTTCTGTCATCAGCACCTGAAAAGTTCTGATCGACACAGAATTTAACCTCAGGCTGTAACCTCACTCTGGTCCCAGAGTGGCTGAGTTGTCTCTCTTCATACTGAACTATCATCTTCCTAGAGCCAAACCTGTTCCCAACCCAAGATAAGGAGTTCCTGTGGGAACACCTTCGTTATACTAAAGCTGGAAATGGGCATCATATAGACAAAAATTTCACCCCAGCAGATGTGGAAATGAGAAGCCTTAGGAAGTGGAGAGCAGAGAAAGGGTCAATGAACCATGTGGGATCTCATCATTATCCAATGTCCAAAACAAGGCCCCGCAGAAGGGACACAGAATGTTCACAAGGGGTGGTCATACAGAGAGGAAATCAAAGCTCAGTTGAAGTTAAGAATAGTGGTTCTTTAGAGCTCAAAGGAATCTTAAAATGTATCTGGTACTACCTTTTACCTCACAGATACACAAACCAAGGCCAATTGCTTTTTCTCAGGGCACAAAACTAATGCCAAGACTACAACCCAAGGCCTCAATAAAGAAAGTGTTCTAACAATTAGACTTGTCAAAAAAAAAAAGTTTTTTTTAAAGAATTTGTTGAATCAGAAAATTTCCTATTATTGGAATGACAGGCTCACCATCTATCAATGATTCCTATGGTGGGTGGGAGATTGGAAGAGATGACCAAAGGTTCCTTTCAAGTCAAAGAGTCATTGAGAACTCTCTACTACAATAAAAGTTTTTCCTGTGGCACAGGGAATACTAGTTTTTTCCGTAGTGTATAAGCAGGTTGGGGCATCTGTCTCTTTGTTCCTTCTTTGTTTGCTTGTTGACTCACATCATTGTTGACAGCAGTGAGGATGGATAAAATATCTTCATGTCTGCAGGCAGATAAGAAAAAATATTTTCAATCAGGAGACAGAAATCACATACCAGGTCATACAAAGAAACCCTAAAACATGTGGCTTCTTCCTAGTCTAACAGGGCAAAATTCTAACTGGAATCCTGTCAAATATAAAGAAATTCTTATTTTGAAATTAAAAAAAGAAATGCTAAATTATACAAAAGTTTTCAATATTACATTTAATGTTTGAGAACACTATAATAGACACATCTTGCATTTTAACTTTTTTTAGTTTATTATTTATCTTGGGGAGGGTGTGGTGGGAAAGAAATTGAGAGACAGAATCCCAAGCAGGCCCTGTGCTGAGAATGTGGAGCCTGGTGTAGGGCTCATACCCACAAACCATGAGATCATGACCTGAGCCAAAACCAAGAGTCGGATGCTTAACCAATTGAGCCAGCCAGGTGGCCCTCTTTTTTCTTTTAAGCAATCTACACCCAACATGGGGCTTGAACCTGACCCTGAGATTAAGAGTGTCACACTTTTCTGACTGAGCCAGACGGGTGCTCCACAGCTTACATTTTAAGGTCGTTGGTCCACAAAGGAAGGTTGCACATAATTATTTTTCCATGTTTCTCCTCCAAGCTGGTGGATAGATATAGACAGACACACAGAAAGACAGATGATAGATAGATAGATAGATAGATAGATAGATAGATATAGATAGAATAGATAGGTAGGCGATAAAGATAGAGAAGGACTCTACTATTTTTTTTAAGTTTATTTTGAGAGAGAGTGCACATGTGCACAAGTTAGGGAGGAATAGAAAGAGAGAATCCCAAGCAGCCTCTGCCCTCTCAGCACAGAAACCCTGACACAGGGCCCAAACCCACAAACCATGAGATCATGACCTGAGCTGAAGTCAAGAGTTGGACGCTTAACCGATTGAGCCACCCAGGTGCCCCAAGGGACCCTACTATTAATAATGCCCTCTCTATTCTTGGTTTGAGGAGGATACAAAGATAAACATGACACAAATTTCTAGGCACTTCAAATGCAGACATGAAGCATGTACCAAATATGGTATATACACAAAATGCATACTATAAGGCAGAATGTGATCAATACTATATGAAAAGTGGACAAAGTTCCACTGCAAGTTCAGATGAAAAAGAGCACTTCCTGGATTCCATACAGGAGGTAGCTTGTGAGCCTGGGCTTGCAGGATATTTAACATTTACCAAAATGTTCCAAGGATGGGCAATTCATACCACTGGGGGAAAAAAAAAGCAAGGCTCTGGAAATAGAACTCAGGTTTGAAGCATGGTTCCATCACTCGTGGACCCGTGTGGTCTTAGGCACAGTCACTTATTTCACACTAAATATGCCTCTGTTTTCTCAGCTCTAAAATAAGGACCATAAGAATACCCATTTTAGGGACTGCCATGAGAAGTAAATGAAGTAAATTTGTGTAAAGCACATAGAAAACTGGCTATAATATTCCACTGACCATCATTTTTATTATTATTAATATTGCCACTACTTATCCTCATCATCATTGCTATGTTCAAGGGACAGCAGGCCCTGCCTGGTTCTTAGTTCTTACACCCTGTCTCACACCAGCTGTTCTCTCTGCCTCTGGATCATCCTGTGGTTGACTCATCACCACTCAGTCTCACTTGAAATATCACCTCTACCAAGAAGCCTTCTCAGGTAGCTCCCTGCCCCATTCTCTATAATATCTTGTTTGCTTTCTTCACAGCAGGTATCACTTCCTGAAATTATCTTATTAATTTAAATATCTACCTTCTTACCTTCACTTACCCACTGGTCTATAAGCTCCATGGAGAAGACATTCTGTCTCCCTTGTTCATAACTTACCCTTAGCCCCTAGCTCGGTACCCAGGACAGTACGCACACAGTAAGTCCTTGATAAATCTGCCTTGTCCTCAAAGTCATAGGACATTGGTTTTTGATGGCTATGGTGGGGATGGAGGGATTAATGAAGAAGATGGAAAAGCTAAGGTTGACTCAAGGTTCCAATCCTGAATTCCTAGTTCCGAATTCCCAGAACACTTTGACCATTCCTTAAAATGTGAATTCAGGAGAAGAAGGCAGATAGAGAGGGCTGGAAGATGAATTGAGGACTATGCATACTGAATATGAGCTCCAAGGGCAACAAGGAGGTGGGATGTCTGGTAGGCTGCAAGAAATGTATTGGACTGACCCTAAGAATGAGATTCACTCAGTCATTCATTGGTCCAGCAAATATTTATCAAGCTCAACAATATATCAGGTACTGTGTCAAGTGCTAAGGACATAAAGTTGAATGAAATAACTCTGCTCTCCAAAAACTCAGAGATTAATGGACCAGAGATGGCAACTTTGGAGACATTTTCATGGAGGTCAAGCGGCCTCCAGGGTATAGCTGAAGCTGCCCAGAGCTGTAAAGAACATAGAATGGGGTACAGGGCAGAACTGCAATGAAGACCCATTTCCAGGGTACCAGGTAAGGAGCACGTGGTAGATACAGATGGAAAGTTGTCAGAGCAGTGGCAGGAGATCAAATGTATAATGCCAAAGGCAATACATAGGCACTCAGTAAACATGAGTGACTGATAAATAAATGAAGGAACAAATAAAAGGCCCTCTTACCTTTATTTATACTGTTTCCTTCTGCCCAGCATTTCTTTCATCTCAATTATTTACCTAACATCTATTTGTCATCTCTAGAAGCTTTCCCTGATCCTTCAAATCTGGGTGAGGTACTAGTTCTATGTGTTTCCATAACACCTATGCTATATAATGTGTATTTGCCACAGGGAATGCTCTTCCCCCATCTATTTTTTCTATCTCTCTAGACTGTGAGCAACTCGAAGGCAGGGACTGTTTTGGTTTTTTTTAATTCTGTATCTTCCTTTCCAGTTATATGCTAGTGCTCAACCTAGGTTTATTGGATGGATAAATGTTTGGATGGATGGACAGATGTTTGGATGAATGGGTAGATGGATGACGGATGAATGGATAGATAGATAGATAGATAGATAGATAGATGGGACAGATGGATGAGTAGACTGATGGATGGATGGACAGACAGATGCACAGGTGGGTATGTGAAGAGACAGACGAACAGGTAGGTAGATAGATGGATGGACAAACCGGTAGGTATATAGTACAACTCAAACATCTCACCTTGGGACCAAGTTCTTCAGATTATTATACAGAGACTGAATATACCAGCTGCCTTCCTCTACATGCCGAAAGGATACATAGCCAGGGACAGTGGCCAGGCCAAGAAGAAAATCTGCATCACTGGGAACACTGGCCAGAAGGGAAGGGGTAGGAGGTGAATGCTCGGAATTTATAGCATCTGCTTCAATGGATACAGAAGGTTGTATCTCTTCACCCTGACAGGCCTGGATAAAAAAGAGTTTGGGTTTATGAGCCAGGCCAGGGCACTGCTGGGCTGTGAAATGAGACATGATCTCCCGAATGGGAACAAGGGCCTCATCTGAGGAGTAGACAGCTCCAAATTTCCCATGGGTCAGAACACAGAACACAAAGCAATCTCCATCAGCATGGCCTGGATGACTCTTATATTCCTTCAGAACCTCATCTAGACGTCCTTTGGTCACATTATTATATATATGTACGCTGAACCCCAGCCACTGAAACACACGCTCCAAGCACTCTGTTAAAAAAAAAAAAAAAAAAAAAAAGGAAAGAAAGGGGAAATAATAAAATGAGATAGAGTAAAATGAAACAAAATTAAGGGGTGGAACAATGTTAATAGTTATAAAACTTGCACAGCAAGTAGCCTGAAGCTTGGGTTTTTATTTTACTTTCATAACAATAAAATTTTATTATTTACCTACCTTCTTATAGTACCCACAGCACTATCACAATGGTCCTGAGAGTCAGCAGAGGCCACAGTTTCATCCTACTTCACAGATGAGGAAGCCAAGGCCCAGGACTCACCCACAGTCACAAACTAGTTTGTGGTGGAGCCACAGCTCAAACCCAGTTTTTTTGTTGCTGATGCACCATGCTTTCCCCCAACCCACAGAGCTGTACATGGTCAGGGACTCCTTTTGCTCTTTCAGCAGATTGGTAATATCCCAAGTGCTATGGTCTTCATGTTTGTGTCCCCCTAAAATTCATATGTTGAAATCCTAACCCCCAAGGTGAGGGTATGAGGAAGTGGGGCCTTTGGGAGGTGATTAGGTCGTGAGGGGAGAGCCCATAAAGAGACCCCAGAAAAAAAAAAGAGACTCCAGAAAGCTCTTCTGCCATGTGAGGACACAGCACAAAGACTGCCACCTAGGAAGCGGGCTTTCACCAGGCATCAAAATGTCAGAGCCTTGATCTTGGACTTCCCAGCCTCCAGAACTGTTAGAAATAAATGTGTGTCATTTATAAGCCATTTAGTTTATAGTATTTCATTACAGCAGCCCAGGTAGGCTAAGACACCTGGGATATACAAGAGGCTTAGAACATTTATATTATCCTTACATTTAAATTTTTTTAATGTTTTTTTTTGAGACAGAGAGAGAGGGATAGAGAGACAGAGCATGAGTGGGGGAGTGGCAGCGAGAGAGGGAGACACAGAATCCAGGAAGGCTCCAGGCTCTGAGCTATCAGCACAGAGCCAGATACAGGACTCCAACCCACAAACCCTGAGATCATGACCTGAGCTGTAGTCAGATGCTTAACCAACTGAGTCATCCAGGTGCCCCATATCATCCTTACATTTAAATGGAAGATAGGGGCACCTGGGTGGCTCAGTTGGTTAAGCATCCGACTTCAGCTCAGGTCACGGTCTTGCGGTCCGTGAGTTTGAGCCCTGCAACGGGCTCTGGGCTGATGGCTCAGAGCCTGGAGCCTGCTTCCAATTCTGTGTCTCCCTCTCTCTCTGCCCCCCCCCCGTTCATGCTCTGTCTCTATCTGTCTCAAAAATAAATAAACACTAAAAAAAATAAAATAAATTATTTTTATAGATAAAAGATTAAGATAAAAAATTACAGAAAGAAAATATGAAAACTAAAAAAAAAAAAAAAATGATTTTAAGATCCCCAACTTGCATCTTACAGACTATTCAGACTTTCTTACCAGCATCTCTATGAGTCCCTGGTCGATCTGAGAGTGAGGTAAAGCTGTGGTTATTAACAACAACACAGTGGCCTCTGTGCTTCCGATCCATTCTGTACACAGCTGCTTCCTTGAAAGAAGAAGAAATAGAATGACTTATTAGGGAATCCTCATTTTAAGGGTTAAATGTTTCTAACCAATCACTTTATTTATCAGTACCAAAGGCTGAGAGTTCTCAAGGCTATGGTCCTGGTCTAGAATTACTCAATTAAGTCCAAGGTGAAATGCCAGGTATTGATTAAAATTCAGACTTCATTTGGTTTGACTGCAGAATGTCAATTAGCAGTGTTAAATAACAGAATATGTAATTTAACTTCAGCAAATCAAGAGCTTATGCAAAAGCATCTTCCTTTCTGTTTTCTTTTTTGTTTCTGTGTTTTTTTAGAGAGAGAGAGCTAGCACAAGCCAGGTAGAGGGGCAGAGGGAGGGAGGAAGAGAGAGAAAGAGAGAGAATCTCATAAGCCAGGTAGAGGGGCAGAAGGAGGGAGGGAGAGAGAGAGAGAGAAAGAAAGAGAGAGAATCTCAAGTGGGCTCCACGCTCAGCACAGAACCCAACGCAGGGCTCGATGTCACAACCCTGGGATCATGACCTGAGCCAAAATCAAGAGTCAGACTCTCAATTGACTGAGCCACCCAGGCACCCCACATCTTCCCTTTTGGATTAGCAAAGTGAAGGAAGCATAAGTAAGGATCTAACAAGACAATAAAGATATCAAATGTTTATTTCTTTTTCAGATGGTAAGATTCTGGAGTGATCTGACTCCCCTGAAAACAGAAAAGTCTCTTTTGTAGAGATCACAGTGAGAATTTTAAAATACGTGCCATTATTTCTGAAGGTTATTGTAAACAGCATGTAATTACAAGTGAGCTGAGTTGGCTCCAGTGGGACCTGTGTGTGGCTGAAGTGATCTCCTAAAAACATGGCATATCTTTGATCCAAGCAGAAAAGAAGTGGCTTCAGTCAATAGAAAAGAAACTCCCCTACCTGGAAATAATTCAAAGGCTGTGTGTGGCTGTAATGGCAACAGCATTGCCTCCATAGGCAAAGGTGAACACACTTCTGATTGTTTCAGAAAAAGGTGGGATAATCACAGAGACAGAAACAAGAACAATGACAGAAACAAACATCTCTGAGCCCTCAAAGTCATTAAGGGATGGACCCTAGCTGGAGAAGACCTTTGTGCTGGTTTCAGAAGTTAAAGTCTCAGCAGATGCTCCCAAGATCTCTATGGAGACCAGGGTTTCTCTGTCGCCTTGAAAGAGAAGTTCTCAGATTCTTCAAATATCTTTCCCCAAACATTTAGATTTCCTTACAGAGGATGGGTTAAGAGTCAAGATCACGTGAATCAGCTAAAGTATTTCTGGCAGAAAGCTTGGCTGGGTTGAGACAGTATCTATCTGTTACTGGATATAAACAGGCTGGACGGACACCAGGAAGAGAAGGGGGAAAAACAGAAAGCCCAGAGAACCCAGTCTGGGTAGGGCAAAAATCAGACCACAGCCCAGAATTCATTTAGCCATGTCTTTGGCATCGGCTAAAGATTGCATTGCTCTGAAGTGTTCCTGCAAATTTCTTGGTTCCTCTAAATATGAATCCACCACAGATGAAGCCAGTGATGCGTTGTCACGTAGCAATACAGGAAAATGAAACTTGAAACTTTTCTTCTCCCACATCCAGCAAGTTTTCAGTAGAATCCAGCAAGCTCTGCCCTTGTCTCTAAGGCTTGAGTTAGTTATTAACTATAGTTAAGGGTCACTCCTGGGTGCACAGCTCAGGCTGAGTGAATCCAGCATCCCCAGACCATAGAACACAGCCAAAAGGGGCCAAACTTCAGCTGTACACAGCACCTATAAATTCCTCCTCACCTTGGGAGAAGGTAATACTGCAAGAAAGCCATGTTCAAACTTCCAAACCACAGAATTGCAAAACTGAAAGAAACTCCCTTATTTTTCAAAGAAATGAAGCAATCGCCTGAGCGCCTGAAGCCACACTGTGTTAGAGCCAGGTCTTCAGAGGGTGAGCTCTGGAGTCAGACTCCTGGGTTCATATCCCAGCTTCACTAGTGTGTCCATTCAGGAAGTACTATATTCATTCACTGAGTCTCCACTTCCTTGTCATTAAGTGAGAATAACAGCAGTACCTACCTCTGGATTGGAGGATTCAATGAGATAAGCCCTAGAAAGCTCTTAGGACAGTGCCTGCCTGGCACATAACAAGTGCTCAGTAATGGTAACTCTAATCAACATTGTATCACGCACTTTCCTGCTTAGGCAGAAAGCAGAGATTCCTGGGAATGTGAAGTGTTTGGACTCTGAAGTTTAAATTTCCAGAAAAAAAAAAAAAAAAAGGAATCGCTTCTGATAAATTTTACATATCACAGGGAGACTACACCAAAAGCGTGTTCATAAGCCGTTTAGCTCTGTAGCAGATTCTGTAATATTTTCCTAAGGTTATGATTTTGGGGCAAAGATCCAAGGCACTAAATACATCATTGCCAAGTCCCTCCCTCTGTCATCTCTCACTCTGAAAAATACAAGCAGTATCTGGAGCCACACTACACCAGATGTTCCCACAGTCAACATTCTGCTCTGTCATGCTGGCCTGTGGGTTTCAGCCCTACCAAGTGTTCCTTCCCTCCTTACAGAGGGTGATCTAATTCTGAAGGGTAGAGGGAGAGCAGATGCCAGCATTCCCCAGATGCTGTGGTGCAAGGGTTTCAGAGTACAAACCACCCATTTCTCTCCATTCTCCCACAGAAAAGCCTGGTAGAATCCATGCCTGAAATGAGATAAGAAATGAATTCTCCACTAATTTGTTACCTTTCTCCCTCAAAACATCTCAAATTGCTTGGTAACTGTCATATGTTTCTATTCCTGCCATACTGATCCAAGTTATATAAAGTGTATTAGAAACATCTACCATAATTCCTCATGGGCTGATCTTGCCCAGAAGCCCTCTGTTGAGGAAACAGGAAATGAATGAAATGCAGGAAATCCACACAGTTAGGATGAGGGTCAAAAAGCTGGACTTGATGCAAAGAACAGACACTTAATCCCCAGCAAGTTCAGCAGCAAGTGACAAAAAAGAGAATCATCTCTCTCCTTTCAGAGGAGGAGGCTCACAAAGACACAGTGGCAAAAATACAATATGACATATGCACAAAGATATTTATTCATTACAGCATTATTTGAAATAACGAAAGACCAGAAATAACTCTAATGTCCACCACTAGGAAGTGGGCGAAAGAGCTGTGGAGCAGGATGCAGAAGATAATTTCTGTACAGGAGATCCCGTTACATGAAGGAAGTCAAGCGAAACACAGTATTTTAATGGGGTACCTCATTTATAATAAAGGGGACAGATGGCTGGGTTTTTTTCAAAAGTAACAACAGGATAAATAGAAAATAAACTAATAAAAAAAGGTAATCTACGGAGGAAAGGGAAGAGGGGCAAGAATGCAATGGAGCCTCCTCTGAGTATACTCTCTTGACAATTTTTACTTTGGGCCTACAGAAACATTTTATATTATTAAATGTAAGACTGAAACATAGCCTAGGGTCCTCACCTTTTGTGCATGCTCCACCACATTCACTCCACTCCCAAACCCCTTGCCCTCAGCCTGCAGCAGAAAGTCTCAAAGGGGTTCTGGGGAGGGGTTAACACTGCCACTTGGCCACATGGGGCGCAGCACCAGACCTGTTTGAGGTGACCGGCAAGTCATCTCCAAGTTCCTGGAGGTGCCTCCCTGCTGGAGCCCACCAAGCTTCCGGCTGCAAGAGAGGGACTTATCTTCAAGCCAGACCAAAGCCGCACAGCCTCACTCCCAGGCTGCACAATACCAGAATTTCCCAACTTTGATGAACAAATGAAAAAAAGAACTTTAGTTTCACTCTCTAAAACACTTCCGGCCTTTCTTTTTGCAAGCCGTATTTTCCTTCCTGCAAAATGCTAGTTTCTCTCAGCGACATCCAAGGACCAAGCAGGCTGTTTTCTGGGTTTATCCAGCTGGTTTTGAAAGCAGTTGAGTGAGTTTTCTGGAATTAAGGGCAACACAGATACAGCAGCAGGCTCTGCCCAGCATCCCCAGGACCCATGTTTCCTTAATTTGTCTCCTTCCTTATGCTGATAAAATCAGCCAGAACAGGGACTAGAAATAAGCTTTAAGGTCAGCCTGGCTCTTTCTCTGAAAATGCTGCATCTTCTGTTGACACCCTCCCAAATCTCTGTGTCAGAGAGGAATGAATGAAGGAAGGAAGGAAGGAATGAATGAACGAATAGATAACTGACCCACTGCCTGGACATGCTCAGTCTTCTTTCCACTGTTTTCAAATAATAAGGGTCCAATAAGGCCTTAAAAAGAAGCTGATATTACAACTCTTCAACAGAAGAGCATGAAGAGAAAATGCAGAATAACAGAAAGCATTAAGATAACAGAAAAGCATTAAGAAATCATATTCCACATTCAAATATATTGATTTGGTTTTTAATGTAAATCAATTTAAATAATTAGAGGTGTTACTTGAAATACAGTTTCTTCTCATTAAATGCAATGGTTGGTAGTGCTCTTTTATGTAAGAAAACCTCTAAGGTGCTAATGAAACATGATATGATTTACCAACTTTCATTTTATCCAGGGCCAGGATTGCCTAGATAACTTTTTTTTAATATCCCAAATACTCAAACTTTATTTTATTTTTTTATTTTTTCTTCCAAGATTTTATTTAAATTCAAGTTTGTTAGCATACAGTGTAGTATTAGTTTCAGGAGTAGAATTTAGTGATTCATCACTACATCTAACCCCCAGTGCTCATTACAACAAGTGCTCTCCTTAATCCCCATCACCCATTTAGCCCATCCCCCTACCCACCCCCTCCAGTAGTTCTCAGTTTGTTCTCTGTATTTAAGAGTCTCTTATGGTTTGCCTCCCTCTCTGTTTTTATCTTATTTTTCCTTCCCCTCCCCTATGTTCATCTGTTTTTTTATTTCTTAAACTCCACACATAAGTGAAATCATAGCGTATTTTTCCTTCTCTGACTTATTTCCCTTAGCATAATATACTCTAGCTCCATCCACATCATTGCAAATGGCAAGATTTCATTCTTTTTGGTATGTGTGATCACATCTTCTTTAGAAATTCATCAGTTGATGAACATATGGGTTCTTGCCATAGTTTGGCTATTGCTGATAGTGGTGCTATAAATATTGGGGTGCAGGTACCCCTTTGAATCAGTATTTTTGTGTTCTCCAGATAAATACCTAGTAGTGCAATTGCTGGGTTGTAAGATAATTCTATTTTTAACTTTGAGGAACCTCCATACTGTTTTCCAGAATTGCTGCACCAGTTCGCATTCCCACCAACAGTGTAAGAGGGTTCCCCTTTCTTTGCATCTTTGCCAACAACTATTGTTTCCTGAGTTGTTCATTTTAGCCATTCTGATAAGTGTGAAGTGGTATCTCATCATGGTTTTGATTTGTATTTCCCTGATGATCAGTGATGTTGAGCATCTTTTCTTGTGTCTGTTAGCCATTTGCTTGTCTTCTTTGGAGAAATGTCTGTTAACGTCTTCTGTTCATTTCTTAACTGGATTATTTATTTTTGGGGTACTGAGTTTTATAAGTTCTTCATAGAACTTATCCAATATGTCTTTTGCAAATATCTTCTCCCATTCCATAGGTTGCCTTTTAGTTCTGTTGATTGTTTCCTTCACTGTACAGAAGCATTTTATCTTGACGAAGCCAAAGAGTTCACTTTTGCTTCTGTTTTCCTTGCCTCTGGAGACATGTCTAGTAAGAAGTTGCTACAGCCAAGGCCAGAGAGGTTGCTGCCTGTGTTCTCCTCTAGGATTCTGATGGTTTCTTGCATAAGTAACTTTTAAGACACCTTCTGACCCTGAAAGTCTAGGAGAAGGCATGTAATATGAGGTGCTCCCTCCCAAAGCCTCCTATACTCTCAGCACCACGACAACTCCTCCCATCTTCATCTGGCCATAGCCAGAATCCTCTGAGGTCACCAAAATAGCAGCGCTCTACATGCCAAGGCTGAGCTACTCCCCTTAGAAACTACTGAATTTCTAAGAGGCAAAGAGCAAAGTCGTGTGTGTGTGTGTGTATTTTCTACATGCACAGAAGTATCTGAACACACACAAAATTAGTTGAAAAAGTAGGTGCAGAGAAGGATTAAGTTTAGTGGGCAAAAAAACTTTTAGAGAAGAAAAGAGGGCTCTCGCATATAGCAGAATGCTGAGTGCTGACTTATAAAGGTAGAGAAAATACTGGAGTTTGAAAATCATTGCTTTTCAACCAACATAATAAAAATTGAATCACACTAGGATCATTAATGGATACTAAATCTAGGGGAAATTCTTGATGCAGAGTGGGATATTTGTAAAGTCTCAAAATGTCTCTCTACCACTTGCTTACTAGTTGCAGGGGAGAAATAGTAACTATACAAAATTAACTGTATAGTGAAGAAATCAGACAACACCTTGACCAAACAATCAAAATTACCATCACAAATAGGGAGCAGACGGACACCACTGCTTCCAGGTGTGATGCCCTGAGAAGAGTACATCATTTAGGTAATATTCCTGCCAGAATATTTAAGCTTGAAACAAATCACAGGCAATACAATGCACACCAAAAATGAGGACAATTCTATTTTTTTAATAAAAGGTGGTAGTGAGGGTGACAATATTCTTCAAAAATGTCAATGTCATAAAGAAAAGTTGTTCAAGATTAAGGGAGACTACAGACACATGACACCTAAATACAATAATGATCCCAGATAAATTATGTGTTGGAGGGGGAAAAAACTATAAAGGATATTATTTGACCAACAGAAAAAACTGAAATGTGGAACTTCAATTTGGTGAAAGTATTGTATTAAGTAAACTTTACTGGCATCAATAACTGTACTATAGTTTTAAAAGAATATCCTTATTCTTAGGAAATACATAGTAAATATTCAGGGGTAAAGAGTCATGATGTGTGCAAGCTACTCTCAAAAAGTTTGGGAAAAAATTATGTGTGTTTAAATAGATGATATATAGGTAAATAGATAGGTAGGTAGATAAAGACAGAGAAAGAAAGCAAAGGCTAACACAAATGGTGTAAAAGTCAACAACAGGTAAGTGAATCTGGTAAAATAATACACAGTGTTCTTAGTATTACTCGCATTCTGTCAACTTTTCCATAAGATTGAAATTATTTCCAAATTTAAAAATAAAAAATTGTAACTGTAAAAATATGAAACCATGAAAGTAGTAAAGAAGCTATGAATGAATTTTTAAGAATAAAAAATAAAACTTCCACAAACAATCCAATTAAAAAATGGGCAAAAGGACTTGAATAGACATTTCTCCAAGAAGGATAACACAAATCGCTAACAAGCACATGTAAAGATGCTCAACATCAGTAATCATTAGGGAAATGAAAATCAAAACTACAATGAGATACCACCTCATACCCATTAGGATGACTACTATCAAAAAACGAGAAAATAAAAAGTGTTAGCAAGGTTGTGGAAAAATTGGAACCCTTATGCTTTATTGGTGGAAATGAAAAATGATACAGCTGTCATGGAAAACAGTAGGAAGGTTCCTCAATAAATGAAATACAGAATTACCATATGATCCAGCATTTCCCCTTCTGGGTAAATACCCAGAACTGAAAGCATGATCTTCTGGGTAAATACAGGAACTGAAACCATGATTTCAAAGAGATATTTGTATACCCATGTTCATAGCAGTATTAATTCACAATAGCCAAAAGGTGGACGCAATCCATATGTCCATCAAACATATGTGCATTCGTTTATGAATGGATAAACAAAATATGGTACATACACACAATGAAATATTATTCAGCTTTCAAAAGGAAGAAAATTCTGACATGGTTGAACCTTGAGGACATTATATAAAGTGAAATAAGCCAGTCACAAAAAACAAATACTATATGAATCCACTTATATGAGGTACCTAGAGTAGTCAAATTCACAAAGATAGAAAGTAGAATGGTGTTTGCCAGGGGCTGGTGGGAGGGAGGAATGGGGAGTTACTGTTTAATAGATATTGAGTTTGAGTTTTGCAAGATAAAAAGAGTTCTGGAGATTGGTTATACAACAATATAAATATACTTAACAGAACTGAACTGTACACTTAAAAATGATGAAGATAGTAAATTTTATGTTGTCTTTTATCACAATTAAAAAAAGTTCCAAGGCCAAGATAACTGCATTGATACTGATAGATGTTAGCAAAATAAAACTGCCCAAGTCTGCTGGTAAGAAACATTAATTCCAGGGAAGAATGTCATATGTGTCTTCCAAGGATCATGATCATGTTATAAGAAACACACTGCTCCTAGGTTTCAGCACGAAGAAGAAGAAGAAGAAGAAGAAGAAGAAGAAGAAGAAGAAGAAGAAAAAGAAGAAGAAGAAGAAGAAGAAGGAGGAGGAGGAGGAGGAGGAGGGGAGGGAGGAAGGGGAGGAGGAGAAAGAGGAGGAGGAGGAGAAAAAAAGGAAAAAAAAAAGAAAATGAAACAGATTGCAAATTTCCCAGTGTTTTCCCTCTATCCACCCTTCTATTGCTGGGCACTAAAGGAACCCAGTTCTTGTTCTCTGGAAAGGACAGGCTACATAATTTGTAGGGCTCCATGCAAGATAAAATGTGAGGCCCTTTGTTCATACATAAAGAACTGTTTAAATTTTTTTTTTATTTTATGGAAAGAGAGAGCAGACGTGAGGGGCAAAGAGAGAAGGAGACAGAGAGAGAGAGAGAGAGAGAGAGAGAGAGAGAGAGAGAGAGAGAATCCCAAGCAGGCTCCATGCTCAGCAAGGAGCCCGATATGGGGCTTCTATCCCAAGACTCTGGGATCATGACCTGAGCTGGAATCAAGAGTCAGATGCTCAAATGACTGAGCCACCCAGGAGCTCTCATTATTAAGAATTTTAAAACAGTGACAGCTGAGCATTAGAAAAGCATGGGCAACGTGGGACTGCACAGGCTGTACATTCAGGAAGCTGGCCTTGATCAAATTGCACAGATAAAACAATCCATTTCAAAGCAATCCAGTGGTGTACTGGAGTCAACTCAAACCAGCTAGTGAGAGCCATTTGTCAGATTTTCAGAAATTCTGCAATAACCTGAAATCAGCCATAATGGGAACACTTACCCCAAACACTACAAATCAGGGTCTCTCTCCTCTCTCTCTTTTTTGTTCTTTCTTTTTGGGATAGGGAATTGAGGGTGGAGAGTAGAGCTGGTCATTAAACATTTGCCAACACATCATTGAACCTACCTGTAAGGCTCCAAAGAATTGGTTAACATCTGAACGAGAAAATAGTTCTTCCTCTCCTTTATGCAATGACTCAGTTTCCTGGTCAACAGGAGGTGTCACTACCTGGGAGGCTGGAAATAGAATCACAGACAGTAAAACAAAAATCATCTTCTGACTAGTAGTAATCCAAGGTAACCAATCATCACAAGATATTATTTTATAGGGACCTGTAGATTTGTAGTGCCATTTGCTTAAAGAGGCCTACATATATACCTAGGAAAAAAAATGTGAATTTATAAATTGTTTTTCTTTATCATTGTATTTTCATTCCTTGTATTATTATATTTCATTTCTTATTATGTTTGTGTTTTTATTCTTTTTATAATGTTACTAGTTCCTTAAAATTACCATATACTGTACTAAATACTATTTCAGAATGTATGGTACTTAATGTGTCAGATAATGGCCAAGAGATAACAAAGGCATTACCTCAAAAAATAAAAGCAGAACTAAGACCATAGTAAAAAAGATAAAGAAGAAAAAAAGGAAGGGAGGAAAAGAAAAAAAATCAAGAAAAAACACTCAAAAGTGGTAATTAAATAAATATGGGGTTTTTTAATAATAAACATGTTATGTATATAAAGTTATTTCTATGGAACCATTACTAAGAATGAGCTATGTCTGCATTATGTTCATAGGAAAATATCAGCTATATTAGGTGGGAATAAAGAAAGTTGTATATGATTAGCATGATTTTATTTAAATATATATGTATTTATCTATCTACACACACACACACACACACACACACACACACTCACAAACTGTCTCCATATAGAAGAAAGGCTACAAAAATATACTCCAGTGATTAGGTCTAGGGACTGGCCAGCAGTAGATAAACTCTATTGTCATTATTTGAATTTTTATTTAATTTTATTATAATTATGATACATTACTTTTAATAAGAAATTTAAAATACTAAAGCAAACACCAAGACTCAAGAAAACTTAGAAAAGTATCCAGGCAGTCCTTAAATAGAGCTTGTGTTCTAATCAGTTACAATGGACTTTGACGTGGGCGTCTGGGTAGCTCAGTCAGTTCAATGTCCGATTTTGGCCAGGTCATGATCTCGTGTTCATGAGTTCAAGCCCTGCATTGGGCTCTGTGCTGACAGCTCAGAGCATGAAGCCTGCTTCAGATTCTGTTTCTCCCTCTCTCTCTCTGCCCCTCCCCCTCCCCCACTCACGCTCTCTCTCTCTCTCTCTCTCTCAAAAAATGAATAAACATTTTTAAAAAGTGGACTTTGCCTTTGGATCACATTCATTTACAGAAAAGTCTAAAATCTGCATACCTACTATTTTTTCAGTCCTTTAGTCCTTAATCCTAAATGGCAGAATTAAGCCCAAACTCTTAGGGCTACAGAAAGTCAACACTGAAATATTGATATCTATGATATAATAATAAATATGTATTTGGTCTCTGCCCTCCTTTTCCTGGCACGCAGCTCCTAAAACCCTTGGAATCTCTGAAGTGCTAAGCATCTTTTGCTATAAGATGCTAATAAGATGATTGGTGATTGGGGGCTCCTGGACAGCCTCTAGAGGGGGGCTACTTGCCAGTGGTCAAAGGGTTAGAACTTTCAACCCCACACTCAGACCTCTGAGAAAGGGAGAAGGCCTAGAGGTTGAATAAATCATAATGGCCAATGATTCAATCAACCATGCCTACATATGAAGCCTCCATAAAAATCTCTAACTGAAGGAGCTTGGAGAGCTTCCAGGTTGGCAAATACGTGGAGATGCTGAGAGAGTGAGCTGCCTGGAGAGGGCTTGGAAGCTTTATCTCCCTTCCCCCATACCTTGCCCTATCCGTTTCCTCCTACACTTGGCTGTTCCTGAGTCAAATATTTTTATAATATATAAGTAATCTAGTAAACTGTTTTCCTGAGTTCTGTGAGCTTTTCTAGCCAATTACTGAACCTGAGGAGGGGCTCATAGGAAACATCAGTTTGTAGCCAAGTTGGATACAAGCCGTGAGTATTCTGGGGACTCGCTAACTTGTGACTGGCATCAGAAATAGGGGGCAGTCTTAGGGCACTGAGCCTTTAGCCTAATTTAGTTAAGGTGTGTACTAACTCTGGTTAGTGTCAGAATTGAATTAAATCATAGGACACCAAGTTGGTGTCTACAGAGAATTAGAGAATTGGTTGGTATAAAAAAATCCTACCCATCTAGGTCAGAAGTGTTCCAGAAGTGTTGGTGTGATAATAGTAGAGGAAAACTTTTTTTTTTATTTTGACACCCAAAAGAGATCACACAGCAGGTAGGTTGTAGAAAAGAAAAGTCAAAATTAGAATTCTTCTTCTGATATAAAGCTCAGGCTTCAAGATTCACTGAGGCATTTACTACATAAACACTAGAGTGCCTTCTCCAGAGTTCAAATATCCAAAATAATTTGACCACCTACCCTGCTCATTTTGTGTGGGGTACTAGTTACAGGAAAATGGCAATGTAATTTTTAAAAAATCTCTGCATTCAGAATTCAGTAATGATCCCAAATGTATTTTTGATATCAACTCTCTGCTTTTTATTTCTCACTTGATAACTTTGGTTAGAAGAATCATTTTTATTTTTCATAACTTTTACTTAAATTATACATTTATTCATTGCCTTATTATTGTTTGAGATTTTATCAATTTAACAACAGTATATTTTGTCCCTCAACTCACTGCGTATTTACAGAATTCTTAGAAGTTTCCTTTTAGCTAGTTTCGTTTTCAACCAAAGACATTTGCACACCAGATTAACTCACTGAACTAAAATATGGGTGTGGCATTAAAGCTACTCATGCATTTTTATTTCAGCTCTTGTTTAACACTGGAGAAACAGACCTGGAAAAACACAAATATTTACCAACCAGCTTTGACTTCCACGCTGTGCTATTACCTCCATATAATACGACAGCAATACAACCTTTACAAGACAGGATTAAAGAAAAAAACAAGGAAATAAAATTCTTCTCTGTTAGTAATTTCTGAGAATATGAACGTTTTCATGACTTTCTGACAAACATATTCATAGCAACATGTTTTACGCTATGCCAGACATGCATTTTACAGGAATTACTTCATTCAGTTCTCAAAACACTCATGAGGTAGATAGTATTATTATCCCCAGTTTACAGATGGGGAAAGTGAAACACAGAAAGGCTAATAAAAGAACCACTGAATCATTAATAAGTGGAGTCCTGGCAATCTGACTCCATAGACCTCATTCTTCATCCTTATGCTATTCTGCCTCCTTCTTTTTTGTTATTTCATTCAAAATTATTTTCTCTACTCTCGCCCCACGGATGAATGAGAAAAAGACATTTACCTAAACCTTTTCTTCATTAGAATATAAGATCCAAGACAGCAGAAGCTTTGCTGTATACACTACTATGTCTCCAACTTCTAAAACTCTGCCTAGTACAGAGTTCGCATTCAATAAATATGTCTTAAATGAGCAGATGGGGAGAGAGTTCTGGCTTTTCTAAGACAATATCATCAGAGTGATGAGTAAACATCATTAATGACCAGTTAGTTTAAGAATTCCCATGGTCTTGTGCAAAGAAGCAAGCGTAAGTAAGCTAGTTACCTTTCTCTCTCTTATATTTTTCTATCTTTCTCATAAGGTTAGGTACAACTTTTCTGCAGAGATCCTCCAGTAACATCAGATTATCTTCATCTATTAGAGCTTGTTTCTCCAGATATGCCAGGAAACTTAGAGAGGTCTGCAAGAGAATCAATGGAGTCACATTTACTTGCCCTCTGAGGATCCATTCATTCTTTAAACATTACCTGCATGGCCTCTAGTCACTAGATTTTGCAATGATGAATAAGGCAGAGTGTTTGCCCCTGAGGGGTTCAATCGTATGGGGGAAGGTGGATTACCAAGTAAAATATACAATCTATATTAATACCAAATACCAAATATATGTAACTCACTACATACCAGGCAGTGTTTGCTGTACATTAACCTCAAAAACAAGCCAATGAGGCTAGATCCTATTATAATCCACATTTTAAAGATGAAATAACTGAGGTTCAATCACTTGTCCAAGGTCACAGAGCCAATAAGTGGCAGGGCTGGTATCTGTACCTGGCAGTCTGATGTCAAAGTCTCTCTTATTAACTAACCATTGAGCTAGACTGCCTGTCACTTACAGCTGTAAATGATATAATTAGATTAGGGCAGCAGCAAAACAGAAGCACCAAAGAAACAAGAGGCAAATATTTGGTATTTGAAAAGAAAAAAAAATTTCTTAAATACTGCTGGGAAAAAAACACAAATCAGCTAGTATTATTTTAATATTGAAATACATGTGGGGTGGAAGGTATCATATTCTTTTCAGTAAATAAGGCTTCTCAATGTATTAAGCTGGTTATGAAAAAATATACAGGGACAAAATTACATTAGAGCCCACAGAAAAGAATAGCTGCTTAGAAAGGAACCTCTGGACACTATCCCACTGCATACATTAAGCATCAGCAGAGTGGGAACTGGGAGAAGTCTCCAGATATATGGAAGAGTTGAACGGTTAAAAAGGGACAGTGTGTTCAGGAACACTGAGAAGGAAGCTTGAGTACAAACACTGAGCGAGAGCTAGATCATGGCTAGAACTGCGGGCTGGTATGAGACCACGCAGGAACATACAGTATATGAGGAGTTTGGGCCAAGTGTCCCACGCGTCAAGGAGTGGCAGAAGTAGTTTTTAAGGAGGACAGTAACATGAATACATTTATTTTTAGCAGAAGTTTTGAAATAGGTTGGAGAAGGAAGTGGATTAGAGAGAAAATATTGGCAAGAGGTACTGGACCTGAGAAACAGTTCTGAAATAGAATTTGGTGAGTTGTGGAGATCAATTGGGAATGGGTGAAAAAGATGACTTAAAATGGTGGTATCACTCATTTATTCATCATTCGTCTATTCCACATAGCAGGCTTCACAAAAGCTGCACATGGGAGAGAACTCTTTTTTTCATTTATTTTTTTTAATGTTTATTTTTGAAAGAGAGATAGAGCATGAGCAGGGAAGGGGCAGAGAGAAGGGGAAACACAGAATCTGAAGCAGGCTCCAGGCACTGAGCTCTCAGCTCAGAGCCCAATGCGGGGCTCAAACTCACAAACTGTGAGATCAGGACCTGAGCCAAAGTCAGATGCTTAAATGACTGAGCCACCCAGGCACCACTGGGAGGGGATTCTTGAAGGATGACTATGTCTTCACTGCCAGCGTGGAAAAGGACATTCCAGGCAAAGAAAACCACATGGGAAAAGTGATGTGAAACTACAAATCTGGTTATGAGGAGGTTCGTGTTGGCTTCAGTACGAGCAGTTTCATTGGAGTGATGAAGTTGAAGTCATATTGAAATGCATTGATATGTGACCCAGAGTTGACTTAGTGGAGAAAGAGCGCATACAAACTATTCTTTCAAGAAGCTTGGCAGTAGAGGGAGGGAGGGAGAAAGAGCAATAACACAAGGATGAGGAAGGGTTACTGAGTGTGTGTGTATGTGTGTGTGTGTTTTCAAATAAGGCACTCAAGATGTCAACAACCAAGGAAAAGAACAGAATTGATTACTTGATTTCTGTTCTCATCTGATCAAAGAGAGATTATAATTTTTTAAGACATTCCAGAGACAGGGCTCCTGGGTGGCTCAGTCAGTTAAGCATCTGACTCCTGATTTCAGCTCAGGTCATAATCTCACAGTTCATGAGTTCGAGCCCTATACCAGGCTCTGCACTGACAGTGTGGAGCCTGCTTGGGATTATCTCTCTCTCCCTCTCTGCCCCTTGCTCACTTGCACCCTCTCTCTCAAAAACAAATAAATAAATAAAAGAAGTGTGTGTGCCCCCACGTGCAGCCCTAGCACACCAATAGCTTGGCCCAGGAATAAAGCAGGAGAGAGGAGCATGTGCAGGAAGATTCATCCAGAGCTGATCAGCTGGGCAAAGGGGTCAGAGGGAATCTACCACACAAGGGTCTGTGGTAGGTCACAGGCAGATGAGCTCTCTCTGAACCTCAAAACAGAAACCCCATTTTTTTAAACTTTCTTTTTTTTTAAGTTTATCTCTTTTTAAGAGAGAGAGAGCACAGAAGGGGCAGAGAGAGAGGGAGAGAGAATCCCATGCAGGCTCCGCAACATCAGTTTGGAGCCCAATGTGGACTTAAACTCATTAACTGTGAGATCATGACCCAAGCTGAAGTTGGATGCTTAACCGACTGAGCCACACAGGCACCCCGAAACCCCATTTTTGACAGCATCCTACTAAGGGTGAAGAAAAGGGACTAAGACACGATTCCAGAAGCAATGATAGAAATTCATTATAACTTCGTGGAAAGTTCATTGGATGTTTGGTAAATGACACCTTCTACACACACACACACACACACACACACACACCACGCAATTTAAATGGAGTCTGTACTTTAAGAACACCACTCTGGTTAATACTAGCAGGAAGTGTCTGAAACCTCTTTTGTTGTGCTCCTTTGCTAAGCTAGTAGATTTGGGTGTGGTTTCCTTTACATCCAACGTCCTAAGTTGATTGCTACTCTGAGAACGGATTTCCGGACTGTTGTTTGAGTCTTTCAGCATGTGTAAAGACAGCTATTCTGCTATGAACCTGTAGAAAGTTATCAAAAAGGAGCCCTAGAACACCCTACAAAGGTCATTTCTCTAACTCTGGAGAGACTGTGTGAATTTAGAACATTTCCTTTTTGACTGAGGGAAGTTCAGGCCCTCCCCACCCAGCTGCTAAATAATTTATTTCAGTAACAAAAGTCTTTGCAATTGCAACTGCAGATAATGGAGTCTTATTAAGCCCCCATATGGAAACTCATCTAGCTGCTTAGAGACTGTCCTTTACATACTTCAGAAGGCTAGCCTGATCTCAAAGTCCAGTTGAGATCAACCTGGATTATCTCAGGTATATAACTCACCCACAATTCTCACATGACAAAATAGATCTCCTTCGAAATAAAGCTGAGATCATTTGGAACCCAAGAAGGAAGTGTGCTTTTCCTGAATCTAACCGGGTATTTCCATAGTTCTATGCCACAGCGAAATACAGTGATTTCTCCCTTTACTCCTGTACTGAATGAGAAAAGCATAAAATCATTTGGCTGCCTGAGCATGGGCCTTAAATGACTTAAAAGCTAATTTAGCAGGGGGCAAAATGTTTGGAATACTTCTGGCAACCAACCACAGATGGCTGCAAGCTAAGGTCTAAGACCCATGAGGAAGTACAGGAAGAAATACATCCCCCAGTTTTTCCTAGTAGAAAATCACGGCTTGGTGTGGAGCATATCAGGGTTTCCTGCCCATCTCCTCATCCCTCATCCTGCTGTGGGGAGTATGGACTTCTGTCCATGACGCAGAGAGAAGTGTAACCACAGAGAGTGGGTTCATTTTATTTATAAACCCAGACACTAGAGAAATCACAAGAGGATGTTCCAAGCTAGGAGAAAATATTATCAGAATAATCTGGAGCACTTTCAAACTACAGGAAATCAATGTGGAGACATTCAGACTCTGAATCCAGCTGCCGATTTGCAGGAAACACAGGGGAGAGAGGAGCACATTGAACTGTACCAAGCACACGCAATCAGCAAAACTCAGACTGAGGGAAATTCTACTGGCCAGGTGTCCTGGGGTTCTTCAACAGACACATTTTAAGAAAAAGAAAGGGATTGGGGGGAAGATGGTTTAACCTACAGATTAAAAGACACTCAAAAGAAATAAACTGGCCAAGACTAAACTTGACATCTAGGGATGCACAGGTAAATGATAAAGTCGTAAAGACACATAAGAACATTGTTACCATAAAAGCCAAAACAGTGGTTTCTTCTAGCGGGTGGTAAGTAAGGGGCTGTGATTGGAATGGGACAAGTGGAGGGGTTTCTAGAACAGCTGGCAAAATTCAAATTCTTGACCTGGGTAGTGGTTTCAAGAGGATTAGCCTTATAACAATTCTTTAGTCTGTATGTGTATTTTATTCATTTTTCTACACTTGTGTTTTGTTGGGTTTTTTTTTTAAGAATAAAAAGATAAAAGAAAAAAGTGTAAAAAAAAAAAAAAAAGAAAGAAAGATATCAGAACTTCCAGAGAGTATCTAAGGGAAAAAATTAGTAGATTGTGACAAGGGGCAACAAGTATAAGAATGTTATTAGTGTATCTTTGCACAACCCCATTAGGGTGGCTTAGTTCGTCCTGCTAATCTCTCCAGTCATTCATCATAAAATCACATAAAAGCAAGGGTCCAGGCCATTTTCTCAGAAAGAGAAGGGAAAGATTGTATCATCCCATTCATTCATGCTTTCATTCAGAGCACCATTTTGTAACAGATTCTACAAGGTTCCGGAGCTATAACAATGAGTAAGACTTGGTCACCAACTCCAAGGAACCCACACCCAACTTTTAGAAGACAGGAGGAAGCCTCCATAAGTGACTAATCAAAAGACACAGAGGGTAAAATCCCTGAGGGGTATGAAAGAGAAAAAAAAAGATCTTAAAAAACTGTAGCCTAAACAAAATGAACCTGTTCGGGTCTACAGGTCTAACACCAGGAAATATATTTAATGAATTCCTTACATAGTCCTCATTTGACCTACCCCACCCACCCACCTCCTCATTTCCTTACTGTGCCCGACACATTTCTATATGGTAAAACACAGTGGGTGCCAATAGAAGTTAACAATTTACTACCTGATTACTATGTGCCAAATACAGGCCCCTAAAGTTTTACCCACATTATTTCATCCAATTCTCCCAACAGTCCTGGAAGGAAGTAGTGTAATTGTCTACAATATGACACATGAGAAAATGGAGACTCAGAAAGGTTCAATCACTTGCCCCACATCGAGGCATTAGTCACAGAACCAGGACTAGAATCCAGGCCCATCCAACACCAAAGTCAATGTTCCTAAGCACTGTATGGTATCATCTCCTACAAATATAAACCCTTCTTGAAGACCCTTTCCAGCATATTCCCAACACTGATTAAGGCAGTGCTCACAGGGGCACATGGATGGGTCTGTCAGGAAAGCGTCTGACTTTTGATTTTGGCTCAGGCCATGATCTCAAAGTTTGTTGAGTTCAATCCCCAACTCAGGCTCTGTGCTGACAGCATGGAACCTGCTTGGGATTCTCAGTCTTCCTCTCTCTCTCTCTGACCTTCTCCTATTCACAATCTCTCTCTCTCTCTCTCAAAAATTAATAAACATTTTTTTTAAAAGGCAGTGCTCACAAATACCCCACTCTTTATGACCCACTTACCATCTGGATTTTGGGAATCGATTCCCTCATAAGGAAGACCATGTCCTTTAAGTTCTCTGAGCCGATTCCCTCTGACAGTTCGTACAGCAGGTTTCTAAGACATACATCCAGAGAGACAAGTAAAGCCTCACACTTGCAAAGGACAGCACAGTAAATTGAGTGCTTTTTTATATACATTTTCTCTCATTTGAATGATCACACCCTGTGAGCAGATAATTTCAAATCCCAGTGTATAGATTCAAAACTAAAACTCTAAGCTTTAAGTGGCCTATTACATAAAGATAACATAATAAGCAGTAGAGGCAGTCCTTCTGATTCCAAGTCCAGTGCTACTTTCCATCCCACTAGGAAGATGTAAAACTCAATGTTGGCATGCCTTCCCATCTCCTGACCGCATTCTAGGAATTCAGGCTTACTTTATAGGCCCTCGTCAGAGAGGACTTGATACCATTCTATAGAAAGTCCACTGTTGAAAAAAAAGGAAACTATCCCAGCTTCTGGAGAGTCATGTAACTGACCACCAGAAAAGCTGAACATTCCATTCACACACTAACACCTCTGTATGCCGGAGATCTTAACCAGCGGAGTGGAAATAATGACTTCCAGAATTCCCTCACTGACTCAAGTATAGCTCAGATTCTGGGAGCCACTTCAAGGAGGGAGACCTGAAGGATTCTAGTCACCCCAGCCATAAAATAACACTTCAACTCTTCCTTGGGAAGTTCTCTAATGTAGATATGTCAGTGGACAATTAAAAACCGTATTGACTAAGTCCTGGTGATGTATTGTACAACATGGTGACTACAGTTAAACAACACAGGTGACCCTTGAACAACACAGGTTTTAACTGCATGGGTCCACTTGAACTTGGATAAATACAGTACAGTACTATAGATGTATTTACTCTTCCTTATGATTTTCTTAGTAACATTTCCTTTACTCTAGCTTATTCTATTTTAAGAATGCAATATATAATACATGTGACATACACAATATGTGTTAACTGTTTATGTTATCTATGGGGCTTCTGGTCAACAGTAGTAGTGAAATTGGAGGGGACTCAAAAGTTTTGCTGGATTTTTGGCTGTGTGGGGATCAGCACCTTAACCCCCACATTGTTCAAGGGTCACTGTACTGTGTTACATATTTAAAAGTTGCTAAAAAAGAAGATTCTAAAAGTTCTCACCACAAGCAAAAAAACTTTGTAACTATGTGTGGTGATGGATGTCAAACTTACTGTGGTGATCATTTCACAATATATAAATATATCCCATCATTATGTGGTACACCTAAAACTATTACAATGTTATAGGTCAATTATATCTCAATTAAAAAATTTAATTAAATAAAAAAATAGTGTTATCTAAGGTCTGACCCATTATAGACCTAATCCCTATATTTCACCCCTTGTGTAAAACGTCTATATTTTACCCTTCTGGGTTTCATACAAAAGGGTATGAACATTTAAAACCGGACATGGCATAAATGGTGTCCTTCCCTACCTCAGAGACACATCCCCCTTTTCATTTTGCTTACTCGGCCCCACGCATGCATTATCTCCTCTCAAATCTCCGCAATGACTCACAGGAGGAAGGGCTGTCTGGGAGTACAGAGGGTAAAAGGAAAGCGCGGGCCCTGCTATGCTGAGGCAGGCTTCATTTGGTGGTGAGAAGCAAACCAAGGGAAGCCACTACCAGGCCCAGAGCTTTGCTGACCTCCCAACTTTTCATCTCATTGGTGCTGGAAGCTGAGAGATCTCCTGGTTTGGAAGCATCCAAGGAGGTAGATAAGAAAAAGATCTTAATCCCAACCTCCTTTCAAAGCCCAGTGGCCCGAATGAACACTAGCTAGATGGAAAAACCCCCCTGTCTTGATCACAGACCCCTCCTCACCTGAACAGAGAGACCCTCCTTCGGGTGGGCAGCAAACTCTCCACTTGCTCTCTGCTTTGGCGGAGGTACCGCAGCAGCGAATTCTGTTTGAGTATATAGAGGAGTTCTGCTAGGAAGAAGGGGTCTTCCTCACTCAGCAGCTCCTCTGCCAACAGATGACCAAAAATATCCGAGGCTGAGCTGGACTTCTCCAGCTTCTTGTGGGAGATCCAGTCTCGGCAGAGAAACTTCAAGCCCTCCACATCTTGGGCCTCCAGGTTTGAATCAATAATCAGAAGCTTCTCACGGAAGTTCACTTGACAATTATCATCTGAACGGAACCTCAAACTTTGACCTTGAGATGTCATGGCCAGCCTGAAAGAGACAGAGAGGTGGGGCAGCACATAAGAGAAAAAGGATCCACAGAACCCCACTTCCCCGGCCTCCTCCATGCCAGGCATTAGAATTTCCTGGAAGTGCTGAAAAATAAAAATTCCTGTGAAATTATTTCAAAAACCAATAGGCAAAAAAAAAAAAAAAAAAACAACCTTCAACCACAGCACTTCTATGTTAACCCTTCTGGAGGTCTGGAAGGAGCTCTTTTTGGAACTCAACCTACTTTTATTTCTCCCAAATCAAAATGCCCCTGGTGGGCGCTAGTCAAAAGGGAGAATGACAAAGCACAATTTCTCCCTGTTAGAGCTCTTAATTCACTTCCACCAAATGGCAGAAATAGTGCTCAGATTTATGCCTTTCATTTTAGAAATAAAGTAGTCTCGGGTTTTATATTTCATGAGTGTCTACCAATTTAAGGATGAGGTAACACTGCTAACCATAATGGGACAGGTTTGTATCTCACAAAAAAGAGAAGCCATAATCCTAGACTCCAAAGGGTGGTTTTAAACAAGAGTTGCTCAGATCAGTGAAGGAAGTCACAAATAATCTAAATCAATATTTCTACCAGATTAGTTCATAAAGTTCATATGGTATTTTCTATACCAAATTCCATTCGAATCAAAGGAGCAATGAAGTGATAAAATTTTTCAGTGTAATATAATTCGTACTATAAGACCTCAAGGTATATACTCTCTTTTCGAAACTGAGCTATTTAGAAACAAGAAACCACTTTCTAAAGGAAGAACATAACAAAACACAATATCGATAACAAAAAATGGTTATACCTAGGTGGTATAATTACAAATAACTTTTCTTCCAGGCTCCTCTCTGAGTTTCTCAGATTTTCTGCAACAAACACACATTACTTTTGTTGTTAGAAAAAGAAAACAGAGGTGCCTGTCTGGCTCAGTTAGAAGAGCATGCAACTCTTCATCTAAGGGCTGTGAGAACAAACCCCACATTGGGCATAGAGCTTATTTTTTAGAAAGAGAGAGCAAGAAAATAGAAAATGTTATTTTTAATGTGAGCATCCATGGGGTCTTTCCTTCTAGTAGCAGCCTGTGATACCAGAAACCAAATGAATGGCTTTTTGGAGATGTCTTCCTATTCCAAGGTAGCATACGTTTGCCTTGCAGTTTCCCGAAGATTCCAATCTATAACTTTAGTGAGTCTAACAGACTTTGTCTCCATTTGGGGACTAGCATATTTCTGCCAGTAAAAGTCTGTGTTGGAGCTTTCCTGGGACTTTTTAAACCTTCATTTTCCCTGGCATGGCTAATAAATCCCGGCAGAAACAGTGCCATTCCTGACAACGAGAGCTTTTGCAAGTTTCTAAAACTGAAGGAAGGAACAAGGCTAGCGTGTAAGACCTCAGCAGGGGAAAGGTGCTAATCACATACCTTCAGATCAAATTCCGCTTGTCCTCTGGAGGTAAATGGTTCCGGGGGAAATTGCCTGAAAACAAGTTTTTAAGAAATTAAAATTCTCTGTGTAATCCACGTTCCAGGGAAGCTCCCATTTGCGCGGGAAGAGAACTCAAGACTTTCTGCCTATGCAAGTGAAAACTGGATGTCCCGGTCCGGGTAACTTGATAATTAACTTCCTGCTCACGTCATAGCTCCCTTGACGGCCTCTCCCCTTCCCTTTTCCAGGTTTAGGATAACTCTGACAAACAGCGCCTCCTAAAGGCAAGAGTTACAACTTTCCTGCCGGACAGCTAGGGATTTTCCCAGGTTAAACCAAAGACTGCTGCAAATGAATTCTTGGAAGGCACTAAGTGTTTTTAGCCTTTCCCTTGGATCACTAAGATTGGAGAATCAAAAAAGAAAGAGAGAGAATTGGAAAAGGAGAGAAGGAGAGGAGATGAGAGAAGGAGGGAAAAAGAAAGAAAGAAAGAAAGAAAGAAAGAAAGAAAGAAAGAAAGAAAGAAAGAAAGAAAGAAAGAAAGAAAGAAAGAAAGAAAGAAAAGTAAAAAAGAAAAGAGAGAGAAAGAGGAAGCAGGGAAGGAGGAGGAGAGAGGAAGGAGGGAAGGATGGAAGGAGAAAGAAAGAAAGAAAGAAAGAAAGAAAGAAAGAAAGAAAGAAAGAAAGAGAAGGAAAGAAGGAAGGAGGAATATTTTCCTCACCATCTCCTCCCCCAAACTCATTTAACCTTTAAAATAAAACCCAAAAAGCTCAAGAAAGGGTGGTCAGCCATATTAACTCTTTCTCAAAAAATTGCATGTGCAAATAAAAACATTTTTAAGACAAAAAAAGAGGGAGAGCTAGACTATAAGCCCGTTTGGAGGTATTTTCAGGGAACTCAATTAACAGCAGACAAAGTCGATGAAATCTTTGGCCTCATAGCACATTCAATGCAGCAGGAAAGAGACTTTGGAGACATTATTTCTAAGAATAAAAACAATACCTAATACTTATATGGCAACTACCATGTGCCAGGTACTATTTTTTCATTCAATCATCTCAAGTCTCTAAGATAAATACTACTAGTATGAACGCTCTTTTAAGATGCGAAAACTAAGACACAGAAAAGTTAAGTAATTTGACACAGTGAACTAGTGGGAAAGCCATAATTTAAACCAGCAAACCTGACTCTAATTCACTATACTATAATTCAACTAATTCAAATGTGCAGAGCTCTGGGAAGAAGCACAGAATCTTAGAAAGGTATTTTATCTCTGAAAAAGAAGTAAGATTTATGATGCTTTATTAACAAATATATTAAAGTGCCATTCTCATATCCTTGGCATCATCCAGAGAATTTCTGTGTTTAAGAAAGACGAGCCCTATTACTCAACTATAAAAATGAATGAAATCTTGCCATTTGCAACGTGGATAGACCTCGAGTGTATTATGCTAAGTGAAATAAGCCAATCAGAGAAAGACAAATACCATGTGATTTTACTTACATGCAGAATCTAAAAAACAAAACAAATGAACAAACAAACAAAACAGTAACAGACTCATAGATACAGGAAACTGTTGGTTACTAGAGTGAGGTTTGGGGGGCAACCAAAATACGTGAAGGAGATTAAGAGGTAGAAACTTTCAATTATAAAATAGGTAAGTGATGGGAATGTAACATAGAGCATAGGAAATATAGTCAGTAATTTTGTAACCACTCTGTGTGGTGACAGATGGTAACTATACTTAACATGGGGATCATTTCATAATGTATAAAAATATAGAATCACTATTAGGTATACTTGAAACTAATAGGATATTCTATGTCAATTGTAGTTCAATTTAAAAAAAATTTTTTTAACGTTTTTATTTATTTTTGAGACAGAGAGAGACAGAGCATGAATGGGGGAGGGTCAGAGAGAGGGAGACACAGAATTGAAACAGGCTCCGGGCTCTGAGCTGTCAGCACAGGGGCACGATGTGGGGCTCGAACTCACGGACCGCGAGATCATGACCCGAGCCGAAGTCGGCGCTCAACCGACTGAGCCACCCAGGTGCCCCTGTAGTTCAATTTTTAAAAAGCTTACAACTTGAGGGGTGCCTGGGTAGTTCAGTCGGTTAAGTGGCAGACTCTTGGTTTTGGCTCAGGTCATGATCTCACGGTTTGTGGGTTGGAACCCCGAGTTGGCTCCACACTGGCAGTGTGGAGCTTTTTGGGATTCTCTTGCTCTCCCTCTCTCTGCCTCTCCCCCCCCTCAAAATAAATAAATAAACTTAAAAAAAATAAAATAAGCCTATAACTTGAAGTCTAGAGGAAGGAAGGAAGGAAGGAAGGAAGGAAGGAAGGAAGGAAGGAAGGGTGTAAGAAAAGAAGGAAGGAAGGAAAGAAAAGAGAGGGGAGAAGGAGGGAGGGGGAAAGAGAGATTAAATTGCTCTGCAAGTGTGAAAACTGGAAGCAAGTGTGAAAAACCTGAATGTGGCTTGAGGAAATGATTGTGTATGACACAATAAAGTACATAAGCCGTTTCAACTTTTGTTCAACAATATCAAATATTTGGTAACCTCTTCCTAAGTGCAAAGCACTGAACTGGGCAGTTAGGAAGAAAGTGAATACAATGCAATGTCTGCCTTCAAATAATTATGACTACTACCATTTCTTCACCTCTTCTTTTCTGATTAACTGTATAAAGTCAAGATTATTAGTCCATTCAGTAGATGATGAAATCAAAGTTCAGAGATGCTAAGTATCTTGCTATCATCCCAAAGCTGTTGATCCCAAGGCTACTGCCGCCTGTAACTCCATGTGACATAATGTCTGTAAACATTGGGCAGGGCATGGTGACGCTGCCACGGGGCTTCACCTAAATGCCACAAAAGCCCCAAGGAACAAAGGATGGATCCTGATGAAGATGCCTTGGAGGAGGAGGTATTGAGCTAAGCCTGGAAAGTAGAAGTAGAATAGAGACAAATGAAGTAAAACTTAAACTTTTATCCTAGTACTCAACCAAAGTTTACACTCAAACCAAGTTTACAGAGGTGAGACCGTGTGCCATGTCATTTGTATTGAATATTTCATACTTCTTCCAATTTGGAACACAGTTACTGAGGACGTGCTGATGGCAAGTTGATAGTAGTGGAAAGAATAAACATTTCTTACAGCATCTTTCCTGATTGGTCGCAGTCAGCTGGGTGTATATGAAGAGCTAGTCAAAACCTACATAGCCTTTTATAGCGATGGGAGTCTGCTACTACCCTGGTGACAAAGAGGAAATACTGGATTATTTCTTTTTAGTTCTGCCTTGAGAGTGGCTGGTGGTGGCAATAGAAGGTTTTTCTTTACAACCAGGCTTTGGTCCAGGTTTTCCACCCTCAAAATTTATAAAAGGAAACTTTATAAGTGTAAAGACTCCTGAACTAAAAAATGGACACAGGTGATGGGGAAGGTAGGTGTATGAACTGGAGAAGAGCTCTGTGCCCTAAAACTTGCACTTCAACCCTGGTCCTGAGGTAGCAGGTTATTTTGATTAACCATCCCATCCCAAACTTCCAGGACCTCCACACCTTATCCACACACTCCAGACCTTGCCAGAAACAATTTTATTCATGGGAGCATGGTGAAGCCAAGTAGCAAAGTAGAAGACTTTCTCTGGCAAGGATCCCAGCAGAGATCTCTAACTAGTGAACTGGCAGGAGACAAGTAAAATGTGGTCCATTTTGGATTCACTATATTACAGACTAGCCTGTATTAATATGTCCCTTTTCTTATTACAAAAGTGGTAATTAAAAAAGAGAGGTTAACTTCCAGTATTTAATGTAGAAAAGCTGGAAAATGGAGAAACATGCCGTCACTTGTAGTCTATAACTACCTTAAAATTTTAGTATATATTCTTTCACATTTTTATGTGTATATTATTTGCCAAAAATTTAATTATGCTGTATAATTTTCTTTTTTCACTTAATAACACACATTTTTTCCCATATCATTACATAATCTTTGAAAACATGATGTATAGTGGCTACATGATATTCCCTTCCATGGATGTTCCATATGTATTTAACCAATTTCTAATTATCAGACATCCAATTTGTTTCCAAGTTTTTGCTATTGTGAACAATGCTGCATAGAAGATACTTATAGAGGGGTGCCTGGGTGACTCAGTCCGTTAAGCATCAGACTCTTGAGCTCCGCTCAGGTCAGGATCTTGCAGTTCCATGCAATGGAGCCCCGTGTCAGGCTCTGCGTTCACAGTGTGGACCCTGCTTGAGACTCTGTCTCTCCCTTCTCTGCCTCTCCCCCCCAAAAAATAAATTAATTAACATTAAAAAAAGAAGATACTTACAGACAAATCTTGGTACATTTTTTATTATTTAAAATTAATTAAATTAAATTATTTAAAACATTTTAAAATTATTTTCTTTGGATGAACCCAAATGTAGAATTAGTAAGCTAATCTTTAAATTCACCCTACCCCAGTACATCTTACGTTTAAGTGAGCTGGGGGCAGGGGGGCGGTGCCTGGGTGGCTCAGTCAGTTGAGCATCTGACTCTTGATTTCAGGTCAGGTCATGATCGCAGGGCCGTGGGATAGAGCCCTGCATCAGGCTCAGCATTTATCATGCAGCCTCCTTGAGAGTCTCTCTCTGCCCCTCCCCCTCAAAAAAAAATTAAGTGAGCTTGGGACAAGAAGCTCGGTAATTCTGAGGTGACAAAAACCTCAAAGTTCCACAAGATAATGATGTTTACTAAAAGATTTTAACAGATTAACATTGGATTCGCTAGGGAACTAGGTGGATGTGGTTAAAAGAGTAAAATATTTTTAATGCTGCTAAAAAAAAAAGAATCAAAAGATAACTCAAAATGGGTCACAGACCTAAATGTAAGAACTAAAATCATAAAACTCTTACAAGAAAATATAAGAGTAACTCTTCATGACCTTGCCTAATGGCAATAGTTTTGGACATATAATGCCAAAACTTTTAAGCAACAAAAGAAAAAATACATCAATTAGACATCATCAAAATATACAAATTTTGTGCTAGAAGAGACCCTATTTAGAAAGTGAAAAGACAATTCCCAGAATGGAAGAAACTATTTGCAAATCTTCTATCTGATAAGAGACTAGTATCCAGAATATATAAGCAATACTTATACCAGAACAGTAAAAAGATAATCAATTAAAAATGGGAAAGGATTTGGAGGAGCCAAGATGGCGGAACAGTGTGGAAGCTTTTTGTGTGTCTTGCGTCCATGAAATACAGCCAGACCAACACTAAACCATCCTACACACCTAGAAAACTGATTGGAGGATTAACACAACAATCTGCACAACCTGAACCACAGAATTCAGCGGGTACGTGGCACAGAGAGCTGAACTTGGGGAGCAAGAAGCCACTAAAGGTAGGGAACCCCTTTTGCGGGCAGAGGACGGAGACTGGGGAGGGGGGGAGCATATGGGAAAAGCACCCCTCCCCAAAAGTAGCTGGAGAGAAAGTGGAAAACTGGAAACAGCCACAGGACTAAACTAAAAAGCGAGAAAGGAGAAAGGAGAGGGTTTAAATTCCATTAAGACTGTAAACAAGGGGAGCGCAAAGGCTGCAACTCTGCAGTTTGATACCTGGCGATGCTCTGGTGGGAAGGGCGAATCCCCAGGAACAGAGTGGGGTCTGGGAGGTTCTCGGGCCACACAGGGAAAAGCAGTTCCACTGCTGGGGGGCATTTGGTAGAGACTATTGAAGCCACCTGGTCCCAGCAGACCCTGGAAGGCAGCCACATTTGCTGGTGCTGGGACAAGGTCGTTGAGGGTGAAGCCTGGTACCAGATTGTGTTGTGATTTTCCATAATCCCTGAAATGCTGCTGCTACACTGTCTCACGAACTTTTTTGGGGGCGGGCTGGCACCTGGCCGCAGTCTCAGAGCACCGGCAACAGCATGGCCCAGCAGGCGTTCCTGGGTGCAGCCGACATTCGGCGATTGCTCATTCAGCCACTGCTCGGTGAGACCCTCCCACAGAGGGGCGGAACAGGTCAAAGCCACAGTCCTTCGGAAGTAAGGGGCCGGGGAAAACAGCCACATCTGACACAAAACTTGGGAGAGCAGTACTGCCTCAGGCCTGGTCACAGAGAGTGAAAAAGCGGGAGTGGACGAGAGCTAAAGACAGAGGACCGGTGTGCAATTGCTGATCCAGGAGAACAGACTGGGTAGCTGGGTGGCACCATTTTCACTGCTCCCACAAATGTGCATACGCACCTACGAGCACCGCAACAATCCACCCCAGTAGGCTAGCAGCACCATCTAGTGGAGAGCAGAGCTGTTACACTGAGCCCCACCCAACTGGGCCAACATTGCTCTTCAAGAACACAAGCCTCACCGCCGGGCTTAATTTATGGACTATAAAGAGCTACATAGACTGACCTGTAGGGGAAAATGAGGCAATTTCAGTCCTACTTCAATCTGTTAGCAGGTTCATCTATTCAATTTTTTTTCTTTTTTAATCTTTTTTTTTCTTTTTCATTTTCTTCTTTTACAATTCTTCTCTTTTTCTTGAATACAGAAAGAGAAAAAATTCATTTTTATTTTCAATTTTTATTAAAAATGTCTGTCTTCAATTTTTATTACTATATTTTTTACTTTTGTGTAATTTTTTTCAAATTCTACTTTACTTCCATCATTTTATATTGGTCTACTTCAGTGTACTCACCTTTTCAAATTTTCAAACAATTTCCTTTTTTTCTTTCTCTTTTTTCTCTTTCTCATTTCTTTTCATTTTCTTGAATGCAGAAAGAGAAAAACTTCATTTTTACATTCAATTTCTTTTAAAAATATATTTATTTAATTTTGTATACTATGTTTTTTGCTTTTATGTAAATTCGTTCAAATTCTATCTTACTCCCATCATTTTATTTTATTCTACTACAGTGTATTCACTTTTTCAAATTTTCAAATGATTTCTTTTTTTTCTCTTCTCTTTTTCTTTTTTTCTTTTTTCTCTTTTTCATTTCTTTTCTTTTTTCTTAAATACAGAAAATGAAAAAATTCATATTTACTTTTAATTTTTATTAAAAATATTTTTCTTTAAATTTTTTTCTACTATATTCTTTCCTTTTGTGTATATTTTTTCAAATTCTATTTTACCCCCATCATCTCATTTTAGTCTACTTCAATGTACTCATTTTTTCAAATTCTCAAACGATTTCCTTTTTTTTTCTCCCCCCCTTTTTTTCTCTAATCTGTCAAACCACTTTCAACATCCAGACCAAAACACGCCTAGGATCTAGAATCGTCTATTCTATTTGTGTGTGTGTGTTTTAAGTTTTAATTTTAATATTTTTTTAATTTTAATTTTTTTAATTTCAATTTTTCTACCTCATTAATTCCTTTTCTCCCTTCAAAATGATGAAACAAAAGAAGTCACCCCAAAAGAAAGAGCATGAAGAAATGACAGCCAGGGATTTAACCAACACAGATACAAGCGGGATGTCTGAACCAGAATTCAGAATCATGATAATAACAATACTAGCTGGAGTCAAAAATAGATTAGAATCCCTTTCTGCAGAGATAAAACAAGTAAAAAATAGCCAGAATGAAATTAAAAATGCTATAACTGAGCTGCAATCATGGATGGATGCAGCGGCAGCAAGGATGGACGAGGCAGAACAGAGAATCAGCCATATAGAGGACAAACTTATAGAGCATAACGAAGCATAAAAAAAGAGGGAGATTAAGGCAAAAGAGCACGATTTAAGAATTTGAGAAACCAGTGACTCATTAAAAAAGGAACAACATTAGAATCATAGGGATCCTAGAAGAGGAAGACAGAGAAATGGGGGTAAAAGGGTTATGTGAGCAAATCATAGTGGAAAACTTCCCTAACCTGGGGAAAGACACAGACATCAAAATCCAGGAAGCACAGAGGACTCCCACTAGATTCAATAAAAACCAACCATCAACAAGGCATATCATAGTCAAATTCCCAAAATACTCAGGCAAGGAGAGAATCATGAAAGCAGCAAAGGAAAAAAGTCCTTAACTACAAGGGAAGACAGATCAGGTTTGCAGCAGACCTATCCACAGAAACTTGGCAGGCCAGAAAGGAGTGGCAGGATATATTCAATGTGCTGAATCAGAAAAATATGCAGCCAAGAATTCTTTATCCAGCAAGGCTATCATTAAAACTAGAAGGAGAGGTAAAAAGTTCCCCAGACAAACAGAAATTAAAGGAGTTTGTGACCGCTAAACCAGCCCTGCAAGAAATTTTAAGGGGGATTCTCTCAGAGGAGAAAAGATGAATGAATAAATAAATAGATAAATAAATAAATAGCAAAAGCAACAAGATTAGAAAGGACAAGAGAACACCACCAGAAACTCCAACTCTACAGGCAACATAATGGCAATAAATTCATATCTTTCAGTGTCACTCTAAATGTCAATGGACTCAATGCTCCAATCAAAAGACAGAGTAACAGAATGGATAAGAAAACAGGATCCATCTATATGTTGTTTACAAGAGACTCACTTTAGAGCTAAAGACACTTTCAGATTGAAAATAAGGGGATAGAGAACCATCTATCACGCTAATGGTCAACAAAAGAAAGCTGGAGTAGCCATACTTATATCAGACAATTTAGACTTTAAATAAAGACTGTATCAAGAGATGCAGAAGGGTATTATATCATAATCAAGGGGTCTATAGACCAAGAAGACCTAACAATTGTAAACATTTATGTGCCAAATGTGAAAACACCCAAATATATAAATCAATTATTCATAAACATAAAGAAACTCATCAAGTTACCATAATAGTAGGAGACTTCAACACCCCACTCACAGCAAAGAACAGATCATCTAATCAAAAAATCAACAAGGAAACAAGGGCTTTGAATGACAGATTGGACCGGATGGACTTAACAGATATATTCAGAACATTTCATCCTAAAGCAGCAGAGTATACATTCTTCTCCAGTGCACATGGAACATTCTCCAGAATAGACCATATACTGGGACACAAATCAGCCCTAAGTAAGTACAAAAAGATCGAGATCATACCATGCATATTTTCAGACCACAATGCTATGAAACTCAAAATCAACCACAAGAAAAAATTTGGAAAGGTAACAAATACTTGGAGACTGAAGAACATCCTACTAAAGAATGAATGGGCTAAACAAGCAGTTAAAGAGGAAGTTAAAAAGTATATGGAAGTCAATGAAAATGATAGCACCACAACCCAAAACCTCTGGGACACAGCAAAGGCAGTCATAAGAGGAAAGTATATAGCAATCCAGGCCTTCCTAAAGAAGGAAGAAAGATCTCAGATACACAACCTAACCTTATGCTTTAATGAGTTGGGAAAAGAACAGCAAATAAAACCCAAAACCAGAAGAAGACAGGAAAAAATAAAGATTAGAGCAGAAATTAATGCTATCCAAACCAAAAAAAACAAAACAAAACAAAAACAAAAAAAACAAAACAAAAAACAAAAAACAGTAGAACAGATCAATGAAACCAGAAGACAGAATGGTTCTTTGAAAGAATTAACAAAATTGATAAACCACTAGCCAGTTTGATCAAGAAGAAAAAGGAAAGGACCCGAAAATAAAATCAAGAATGAAAGAGGAGAGATCACAACCAACACAACAGAAATAAAAACAATAATAAGAGAATATTATGAGCAATTATATGCCAATAAAATGGGCAATCTGGAAGATATCGACAAATTCCCAGAAACACATACACTACCAAAACTGAAACAGGAAGAAATGGGAAAATTTGAACAGACACATAACCAGTAAGGAAATTGAATTAGTAATCAAAAATATGCCAAAAAACAAGAGTCCAGGGCCAGATGGCTTCCCAGGGGAATTCTATCAAATATTTAAGGAATAGTGAACACCTATTCTCTTGAAACTATTCCAAAAAATAGAAATGGAAGGAAAACTTCCAAACTCTTTCTATGAAGCCAGCATTACCTTGATTCCAAAACTAGACAGAGACCCCACTAAAAAGGAGAACTATAGACCAATTTCCCTGATGAACATGGACACAAAAATCTTCAACAAGATATTAGCCAACCAGATCAACAATATATTAAAAAAATTATTCACCACGACCAAGTAGGATTTATACCTGGGATGCAGGGCTGGTTCAGTATCTGTAAAACAATTAACGTGATTCATCACATCAATAAAAGAAAGGACAAGAACCATATGATCCTTTCAATAGATGCAGAGAAGGCATTTGACAAAATACAGCATCGTTTCTTGATAAAAAACCCTCAAGAAAGTAGGGATAAAAGGAGCATACCTCGACATGATAAAAGCCATATATGAATGACCCAACGCTAATATCATCCTCAATGGGGAAAAACTGAGAGCTTTCCCCCGAAGGTCAGGAACAAGACAGGGATGTCCACTCTCGCCACTGTTATTCAACATAGTATTGGAAGTCTTAGCCTCTGCAATCAGACAACACAAAGAAATAAAAGGCATCCAAATCAGCCAGGAGGAGGTCAAACTTTCACTCTTTGCAGATGGCATGATACTCTATGTGGAAAATCCAAAAGATTCCACCAAAAAACTGCTAGAACTGATCCATGAATTCAGCAAAGTGGCAGGATATAAAATCAATGCACAGAAATCGGTTGCATTCCTATACACCAACAATGAAGCAACAGAAAGAGAAATCAAGGAATTGATCCCATTTACAGTTGCACCAAAAACCATAAAATACCTAGGAATAAATCTAACCACAGAGGTGAAAAATCTATACACTGAAAACTATAGAAAGCTGATGAAAGAAATTGAAGAAGACAGAAAGAAATGGAAAAAGATTCTACGTTCCTGGATAGGAAGAACAAATATTGTTAAAATGTCGATACTACCCAAAGCAATCTACATATTCAGTGTGATCCCTATCAAAGTAACATCAGCATTCTTCACAGAGCTAGAACAAATAATCCTAAAATTTGTATGGAACCAGAAAAGACCCTGAATAGCCAAAGCGATCTTGAAAAAGAAAACCAAAGCAGGAGGCATCACAATCCCAGACTTCAAGCTATACTACAAAGTTATAATCATCAAGACAGTATGATACTGGCACAAGAACAGACACTCAGATCAATGGAACAGAATAGAGAACCCAGAAATGGACCCACAAACGTATGGCCAACTAATCTCTGACAAAGCAGGAAAGAATATCCAATGGAATAAAGAGAGTCTCTTCAGCAAGTGGGGCTGGGAAAACTGGACAGCGACATGCAGAAGAATGAACCTGGACCACTTTCTTACACCATACACAAAAATAAACTCAAAATGGATGAAAGACCTCAATGGAAGACAGGAAGCCATCAAAATCCTCGAGGAGAAAGCAAGCAAAAACCTCTTTGACCGTGGCCATAGCAACTTCTTACTCAATACATCTCCAGAGGCAAGGGAAACCAAAGCAAAAATGAACTATTGGGACCTCATCAAAATAAAAAGCTTTTACACAGCGAAGGAAATAATCAGCAAAACTAAAAGGCAACGGACAGAATGGGAGAAGATATTTGCAAATGATATATCAGATTAAGGGTTAGTATTCAAAATCTACAAAGAACTTATCAAACTCAACACCCAAAAAACAAATAATCCAGTGAAGAAATGGGCAAAAGGCATGAATAGACACTTCTCCAAGGAAGACATCCAGATGGCCAACTGACACATGAAAAAATGCTCAACATCACTCCTCATCAGGGAAATACAAATCAAAACCACAATGAGATACCACCTTATACCTGTCAGAATGACTAACATGAACAACTCAGGCAATAACAGATGTTGGCGAGGATGCAGAGAAAGAGGATCTCTTTTGCATTGTTGGTGGCAATGCAAGCTTGTGCAGCCACTCTGGAAAACAGTATGGAGGTTCCTCAAAAAACTAATAATAGAACTACCCTACGAACCAGCAATTGCACTACTAGGCATTTATCCATGGGATACAGGTGTGCTGTGTTGAAAGGATATATACGCTCCCATATTTATAGCAGCGCTATGGACAATAGCCGAAGTATGGAAAGAGCCCAAATGTCCATCGACAGATGAATAGATAAAGAAGACGTGGTATACACACACACACACACACACACACACACACACACACGCACACATACAATGGAGTATTACTTGGCAATCAAAAAGAATGAAATCTTGCCATTTGCAACTATGTGGATGGAACTGGAGAGTATTATGCTAAGTGAAGTCAGTCAGAGAAAGACAAAAATCATATGACTTCACTCATATGAGGACTTTAAGAGACAAAACAGATGAACATAAGGGAAGGGAAACAAAAATAATATAAAAACAGGGAGGAGGACAAAACAGAAGAGACTCATAAATATGGAGAATAAACTGAGGGTTTCTGGAGGGGGGATGGGCTAAATGGGTAAGGGGCATTAAGGAATCTACTCCTGAAATCACTGTTTCACTATATGCTAACTCATTTGGATGTAAACTTTAAAAAATAAAAAATAAAATTTAAAAAAAATGGGAAAGGATATGAATAGATGTTTCTACAGAGAACATATACAAATGGCCAATATGCACATGAAAAGATCTTCAACAGAATTAGTTATTAGGCAATGTAATCAAAACTACAATGAGGTATCACTTCATATATAATAAAAAAAGAGAAAGAAAGAAAGAAAGAAAGAAAGAAAGAAAGAAAGAAAGAAAGAAGAAAGAAAGAAAGAAAGAAAGAAAGAAAGAAAGAAAGAAAGAAAGAAAGAAAGAAAGAAAGAAAGAAAAAAGGAATAAAAAAAGAAAGAGAAGGAGAGGAAGGAAGGAAGGAAGGAAGGAAGGAAGGAAGGAAGGAAGGAAGGAAGGAAAAAATAGACAATAACAAGTGTTGGCAAGGATGTGGAGAAATTGGGACATTGCTGGTGGGAATGTAAAGTGGTGCAGCCGCTTTACTAAAACAGTTTAGCAGTCCTCAAAAAGTTGAACATATACTTACTATATGATCCAGTAAGTCCATTCCCATGTATATACCCAAGAGAACTAAAAGCATGAATCCACACAAAAACTTACACATGAATACTCATAGCAGCATCATTCATAAAGGCCAAAAACATGGAAACAATCCAAATTTCCATCAGTTGATGAATAGATAAACAAAATGTGCTCTGTCAATTCAATGGAATATTATTTAGCCATTAAATGAAATGAAGTACTAATGTATTCTTCAATATGGATGAACCTTGAAAACACGCTACGTAGAATAAGTCATATACAAAAGGAAACATACTGAATGATTTGTTCATAGGAAATATCCAGAATGGACAAATATGTAGAAATATAAAGTGGATTAGTGTTTGCTCAGGGGCTGGAGTGAAGGGGAAAATAGGAAATGATGGCTACCAGGTATGGAAATTCTTTTAAGGTAGATGAAAATGTTTTGAAATTAGATTGTGCATGTGCACAACTGTGAATATACTAAAAACCAGTGACCTGTATAGTTCAAAAGGATGAATTTTATAAAATGTGAATTATATCTCAATGAAAAAAGAAAGGGATGTCTGGAATATGTCACAATCATGTCATAAACTACCTTGTGATTGTTAATTGTATGGTGTCAACTTGACAGTTAAAAGATGCCTAGATAGCCATTAAACATTATTTCTGGGTATGTCTGTAAGGATGTTTCTGGAAGGGTTAGTATTTAAATCTGTAGACTGAGTAAAGAAAATCTGCCCTCATCAATGTGGGTGGGCAACCTCCAATCCATTAAGGATTGGTCCAATAAAAAGGAGGAGGGGCAAATTTTCTCTCTTTTTGAACTAGGATGGTCAACTTCTTCTACCTTTGGACATTAAAATACTCTTGGTTTTCTGGGTCTTTGGACTCTAGGACTTACAACAGCAGCCTTCCCTGCTCCCCACTCTCCAGCCACACCCTTACGGTGTAAACAATAGAGAATCTTAAAGGTTTCTAAGGAAAGTGACAGAGCTGCAATTAGGGTGATTCTTCAGGTTCTATGTATAAAGTTATCATAGAATTAAGAGGGTGGTGGCAGGATCAGTGAGAAAGCTATGATCATAGTTCAATGGAGAAATGATGGAGGCAGAAGAAATGTAATAATAGAGATAGATGGAAAAGGCATTATAGGTACAGGGCCAACTAATTTGGAAACTAGCTGTTTGAAGAAACATAGGAGAGGGTGGGTCAGAGTGAAAATGATATTCTGGAGGTGCTGTTAACTGAAATTGAAGACACAGGCAGAAAAGCAGATTTGGAATGGAGGTGTTTTTGTTTTTGTTTTTAATATTTGGAATATATTGAGTTTGAGGCGCGAAAAGGAAATGAAGTGGAAACACTGGCCAGGAAGCTGCAGGGCAAGATTTGAACTTGAAGAGTCTGCACTAGAAATATCCAACTTGTTAGCAGCACAGGAGTAGTAACTGAAGTTACAAGATTGTTAAAAGAGAACATATAAAAAGAGAAACAAAGGAGTGATCCTTGTGAATATCCACATTTATGGATCTGGAGGAGAAAGATACAAAGAAGACTTGGTCAGAAGTCTGTCCTTGACAGAACTTCTAGGGTGAAATACACTGGGGAAGTAGGAAGGGGACAATGACCCCATAGAATCTAAGGACTACAAGTTTGGTAAGTAAGCTCAATGTTGCTCTTGGATCTTATAGATGTGGCAGAATGATTAAGGTGAAATCCAGATATCAGGGAAGTATGGAGTAAATGGGTAGAAGAGGAGAGGGTATAGTCTAAAACATACCTAAGACAGTAGCTTGAAAGAGAGGGGCATGGGGCGCTGGGGTGGCTCAGTTAGTTAAGGGTCCAACTCTTGATTTTGGCTCAGGTCATGATTTCACAGTTTGTGGGATTGAGCCTGGAGTTGGGCTCCACACTGACAGTGAGGAGTCTGCTTGGGATTCTCTCTTTCTGCCCCTCCCTTGCTTGCTCTCTATCTCTCTTTTTCTCACTCAAAATAAACGAATAAACATTTTTTTTTAAGGGAGACAGGCTTTATTTGATGGAGGAGTCAGAACTTGTTTTTAGACCAAAGGTTCAAAGACAGAAAGAGGGATTAATGATACAAGACAGTTGAAATAACGTTCAGTCGTGGATGGAACTGGAGAGTGTGATGCTAAGTGAAATAAGCCATACAGAGAAAGACAGATACCATATTGTTTCACTCTTATGTGGATCCTGAGAAACGTAACAGAAACCCATGGGGGAGGGGAAGGAAAAAAAAAAAAAAAGAGGTTAGAGTGGGAGAGAGCCAAAGCATAAGAGACTGTTAAAAACTGAGAACAAATTGAGGGTTGATGGGGGGTGGGAGGGAGGGCAGGGTGGGGGATGGGTATTGAGGAGGGCACCTTTTGGGATGAGCACTGGGTGTTGTATGGAAACCAATTTGACAGTAAATTTCATATATTAAAAAATAAATAAATAAATAATAAATAAAAAAAATAAAAATAAAAAAAAAGAAATAACGTTCAGTCTTGACAGAAGACTGACCTATGCCAAAGGAAGCACTAAGAAGAGGATGCAAATCCCAGGTTTCGGGCAGGAAGTCCTTACCAAATAAGGAAGAAAAGATGTTTCTTGTATCATCATTTAAATAGTGAAAAATAAAATAGTGAATAACTTAAATATGATACAAAACATATATAGACATGACTACTTGAATGAAAAGAAAGAACAGTGTTAAATATTATGCCATTTATGGGGGTGCCTGGTAGCTCGGTGGGTTAAGCGTCCAACTTCAGCTCAGGTCATGATATTGCAGTTTCTGAGTTCAAGCCCCACGTCAGATTCTGTGCTGACAGTGCAGAGTCTGGAGCCTGCTTCGGATCCTGTGGCTCCCTCTCTCTCTGCCTCTCCCTTGCTCGTTCTCTCTCTCTTTCAGAAATAAATAAAAACATTTATTAAAAACAATTATGCCATTTATGTTTAAAATAAATGCATCAAATGTGTTTATGTATTAAAGAAACTGGACCTTTTACAATACATAATTTTTATTTTATTTTCATTTTCATTTTTTTAATGTTTATTTACTTTTGAGAGAGAGAGAGAGAGAGAGAGCGCACGAGCAGGGGAGGGGCAGAAAGAGAAAGAGAAAGAGAAAGAGAGACAGAATCTGAAGCAGGCCTCAGGTTCGAAGATGTCAGCACAGAGCCCAACGCAGGGCTTGAACTCATGAACCGTGAGATCATGACCTGAGCCGAAGTTGGATACGTAACCGACTCAGCGACCCAGGCGCCCCATTTTAGTTAATTTTTTGAAGTTACAATATGTGCTTTGCATAAAATGAAACAAATAATACAACTGCATTTATTTAAAACTCCCAGTGTGCTACCAACGTTAGGTATTGCGAGACTCAATATAAAGCTTAAGGATCAAAACAGTGTCATATTAGTAAAAGAACAGACAGAAAAATCAATGGAATGCAACAAATAGTGCCAGAACAACTGGACATACAGAAAAAAAGAATATAGACACAGACCTTGTACCTTTCACAAAAAGTAACTCAAAATGATCATAAACTTAAATATAAAATGCAAAACTACAACTTCTGGCTAATAACAGAGGAGAATATTTAGGTGATCTTCAGTTTACTGATGATTTCTTAGAGCACAAAAGCACAATCCAGGCGGGGTGGGGGGAATGGATTAATTGAACTGCATTAAAATTAAAAACTTCTACCACAGACTGAGAGAAAATATTTGTAAAACATATCTGATAAAGGACTTCTATCCGAAATATACAAAAAACTCTTAAAACTGACCAGTAAAAAAACCAAACAACTCAGTTTAAAAATGGGCAAAAGAGGGGTGCCTCTGTACATCAGTTAAGCATCTGACTTGGGCTCAGGTCATGATCTCATGGTTCAGGTGTTTGAGCCCCACATCAGGCTGTGTGCACTGACAGTGTGGAACCTGCCTGGGATTCTCTTTCTCCCTCTCTCTCTGCCCCTACCCCACACATACTCTCTAGCTCTCTCTCTCTCAAAATAAATAAAAACTTTTAAAAATAGGCAAAAGAGGGGCACCTGGGTGGCTCAGTCAGTTGAGTGTCTGACTTTGGCTCAGGTCACGATCTTACAGATAGTGAGTTCGAGCCCCACATCAGGTTCTGTGCTGACAGCTCAGAGCCTGGAGCCTGCTTCGGATTCTGTGTCTCCCTCTCTCTCTGCCCCTCCCCCGCTCATGCTCTGTCTCTGCCTCTCTCTCTCTGTCTCAAAAATAAACATTAAAAAAATTTTTTAATAAAAAATGGGCAAAAGATTTGAACAGACATCTCAACAAAGAAGATATACATATTTTAAATAAGGATATAAAAAGGTACTCACCATCGTGCCATTAGGTAATCATAAATTAATACGTGTTATCATTATACATCTATTAAAATGACAAAAATCCAAAACATTAATGCCACCAAATACTGGCAAGAATGTGGAGATACAGGAACTCTGCAAAATGGTATATATAGCCACTTGAAATATAGTCTTACATTTCTTCCAAAGTTGAACATAGGCTTACCATACACTTCAACAATTGTTCTCCTAGGTATTTACCCAAATGAGTTGAACACTTATGTCCACACAAAAATCAGCATAAAAATGTTTATAGCACCTTTATTCACAATGCCAAAACTTGGAAGCAACCAAGCGGGGTGTTAAACATGTAGGTAGCTCATATTTTAAGTGCACATATATTTTTAAACAATAATTAGAGGGACTCCTGGGTGGCTCAGTCAGTTAAGCGTCCAACTTTGGCTCAGGTCATGATCTCACGGTTCATGAGTTTGAGCCCTACATCAGGCTCTCTGCTGTCAGCACAGAGCTGCTTTGGATCCCCTGCCCCTCTCTTTTTCTGCCCCCTCCCCACCCACACTCTCTTTCTCAAAAATAAATAAACATTAAAAAATAATTAGAAAATTAAAATAATCATCCAGATAAATTTTTCTTTTAAACTTATAACATCCTAAACATTTTAATCAAATAATAATGCATCAGTTGGACTGTGTTAGGTTTAAAAAATATAAATATAAACCCCACATTTTTTCTCTCACATGAAAGTCCAGAGGTAGGTAGTCTACAGCTGGTATAGTGATTCTGTCCTCATCCAAGAAGGCTCCTTTCTGCTCACCACTCAGCTGTTCCTATAGTGTGGCCATTATCCTCATAGTTCCATATGGAAGTTAAGGCTCCAGCCATCACATCCACATCCTAGTCAGCAAGATGGAAGAAGGGATAAAAAGGTGAAGGGCAAAAAATAACTGCCTTTCTTAAATTTCTAATTCCAATATAGTTAACATACAGAGTTACATTGGTTTCAGGCGTACAATATAGTGATTCAGTAATTCTATATATTACTCAGTGTTCATCATAAGTATACTCTTAATTCCCTTCACCTATTTCACCCTTCCCCTCACTTCCCTCCCCACTGGTAACCATCAGTTTGTTTTCTATATTTAAGAGTCTGTTTTGGGGGGGCGGGGGGCGCCTGGGTGGCTCAGTCAGTTAAGCGTCTGACTTCAGCTCAGGTCGTGATCTCGCGGTTTCTGAGTTCAAGCCCTGTGTCGGACTCTGTGCTGACAGCTCAGAGCCTGGAGCCTGCTTTGGATTCTGTGTCTCCCTTTTTCTCTGTCTCTCTCTGTCTCTCAAAAATAAATAAACGTTTTAAAAAAGTTTTTAAAGAGTCTGTTTTTTGAGTTGTCTCTTTTTTTTCTTGGTTTGCTTTGTTTCTTAAATTCCACATATGAGTGAAATCAGATGGTATTTGTCTTTCTCTGACTTATTTCATTTAGCATTATACTCTCTAAATCAATCTATGCTGTTGCAAATGGCAATATTTCATTCTCTTTATGAATGAGTAATAAATATTCCATTGTTTATATACCACATCTTCTTTATCCATTCATTTGTCACTCAACACTTGGATTGCTTCCGTAATTTAGCTATTGTAAATAATGCTGCAATGAACATGGGGGTGCATATATCTTTTTGAATTAGTGTTCTTGTAATCTTTAGGTAAATACCTAGTAGTGGAATTACTAGATCATATGATAATTCTATTTTTAATTTTTTGAAGAACCTCCATACTGTTTTCCACAGCAGCTGCACCAGTTTGCATTCCCATCAACAGTACATGATGGGAATGAAGGAACAGAAAAGGGTTCCTTTTTCTCTACATCCTCTTCAACATTTGTTATTTCTTCTCTTTTTTATTTCAGCCATTCTGATAGGTATGAGGTGATATCTCATTGTGGTTTTGATTTGCATTTCCCTGATGATCCGTGATGTTGAGCATCTTTTCATATATCTGTTGGCCCTCTGTATGTCATCTTTGGAGAAATGTCTGCTCATTTTTAATCAGATTGTGTTTAGCTGTTGAGTTGTGTAAGTTCTTTATATATTTTGGATACTAACCATTTATTGGATATGTTATTTGCAAATATCTTCTCCCATTCTTCAGGTAGACTTTTAGTTTTGTTAATTGTTTCCTTCGCTGTGCAGAAGCTTTTTGTTTTGATGTAGTCCCAATAGTTTATTTTTGCTTTTGTTTCCCTTGTCTCAGAAGGCATGTCTAGAAAAATGTTGCTACAGCTGATGTCAGAGAAATTACTGCCTGTTTTCTCTTCAAGGATTTTTATAGTTTCAGGTCTCACATTTAGGTCCTTAATCCACTTTAACTTTGTTTTTGTGTATGGTAAAGTAGTTCAGTTTCATTCTTTTGCATGTAGCTGTCCAGTTTTCCCAATACTATCTGTAGAGGAAATTGTCTTTTTCCCTTTGCATAGTCTCACCTCCTTTGTCTTAAACTAATTGACCATATAATCATAGGTTTATTTCTGGGCCCTTTATTCTGTTTCATTGATTTGTGCCAGTATCATACTGAAAAAACAACTGTCTTTTAAGGGAAGTTCTCAGCAACTGCCAAATGATTCTGCTGCTAACATCTTATTGGCCAGGACCTAAACACATGACCACATCTAGCTACAAATTGAAGCTTGGACAAGTAGACTATATTCTGTGAGGCTTTGTGCCCAGTTCCAAATCAAGGCTTCTATTACGAGGGAAAAAGAAAATGAATATATGAGGACAGCAAGCGGGGTCTGTCCACAGCCAAATTGACAAGGCTGACCTCAAATTCTGACCTCTTGATGGTATAAATAACATCCTTAATCCTGAAAACTTGCTTCTAAAATCTCAGAGGAGAAGAAGAGATTCTCATATCAAACACTGCAGATAAAGGTGTCAAGTGACTCCCACTATGGCCTATTCATGGAAGAGGATTGAAGAGGTTGGGGAATGGCATAGAACAGGGTTAAGGTTGGGAGAAACAACAGGGATAGAAGTATTGGTCAACTATGGGTTTACTAGTCAGTCTTCCTAACCAATGGCTCAGAAAAGCAGCCCTGAGACCAGGAGTTCTGCTTCTGAAAAGAGGGGCTAGAGATGAGACAGAGAAATAAGGATAAAAGTAAGAAGAGAGGGTAGTTTTGTTAGTGATGAAGAATCAACTACTTGAAAGTTGAAAGGAACCACCTAGGCTCTAGGGCAAAGTCAATATTCTCAAATATATAGACAAATGGAGATGAGAATTTGGAAAACAGAAAGAAGAGATAATATCAGCCACAGTTCTGTCATCCATATGCCACTTTGTAACTATTTCTTTCTGGCCCTTTGTTTTCCTATGGGAGGTATTTTCTGTTTTATTTTAAGCATAGTTAACATAAACATACTATTTTGTACTCTTTTCCGGGTAACATGAATATATGAGCATTTTTCTCATTATGATATTCTGTCAAGGCCATATTGTGAACTGGTTAAGCATTTGGGCCCCAAAGTAGCTCTCTTCATGGCTTGAGTTTATATCCTTGTATGGGGTGATCACGGATAAGCTACTTAACATCACTTTGCTCATTTTCCTTATCTATAGGATGGGAAGAAAAAATAATGAGAACAATAATACCTACCTCATACAGCTGTTTTGAGGATTAAATGAGATAATTCGTTTATTTGTGTTTATCTATTTGTGTAATTATCTATTTGTGTAAAGAGCTAATAATAGGGGCGCCTGGGTGGCTCAGGCGGTTAAGTGTCCGACTTCGGCTCAGATCATGATCTCACGGTTTGTGGGTTTGAGCCCCAAGTCAGCTCTATGCTGACAGCTCAGAGCCTGAAGCCTGCTTCAGATTCTGTGTCTCCCTCTTTCTCTGCCTCTCCCCCTGCTTGCACTCTGTCTCTCTCTCTCAAAAATTAATAAACATTTAAAAAATTCTTTTAAAAAGAGATAATAACAGTTTGATGTAAGCTCTTATTATTTACAAAGATAATTTTAATGGTTACATAAAGTATCAACCAGTGGACCTATCATCATAAGCATACCCTTATTACTGAACACTTGGCTAATTCTCAGTTTGGGGCTATTATAAGGTTTGAAACATTTTATTGCATTTATCTCTTTTATATTTAGGATTATTACTTAAAGTAATATCTTAAGAATCTTCACATATATTTTAGAACATTTTATTTAAGCTAGGTGGTAGGTACCATGGGTATTCATTATATTGTTATCTAATATAACTCTCTTTTAGCATGTCTAAAATATTTCACTAAAAACCATACTCAAAAAGAATAAGAAATGCATCTAGTAATCAAATACTCATATGAAAAAGTATCAAAGGAGGAGTCATAGACTCTACTATTCAAGTGAGAAAAATAACTTCCATGGAAACTAGTGGACCAAGATGAGGGCCTTGAAGGCTCTCCATGCTCTAACAATAGGCACCTCCTAGCTTACCACTCACCATTGCTCACATTCTCTCTATGCCAGGTAAAAGTTACACTCAAATTTTCTAAAACATGTCTTGCATTTCCCCTGTCTCTTCACTTGTGTTGTCTCCTCACCTACAGCATATTCTCCTCTCCACCTCAAAATCTTACAAACTTTACAAGGTTTGGTTCAATATTTCCAAAATAACTTCCCCACAGGGTGGTATAATGATAATAGTAATGTTCACATGGCATCACCAAAGCAGTTACAAAATCTCCTTTATTGGGAGGGCGCCGTATCAGGCTCAAGTGGCCCCAAGCACTCTCCTGTCTTCCTCTTCCCCTAAGGGCTTCAAGGTGACAGCCAGGAAATCTACACTGACACCTATCAGCTCAACTATTTCCAGCTTAGCTGAGCTTCTGACAGACACCTTTATTCATGGATGGAATCTCCAGTCATAGCTATGCATCAACCCATGGTTGGACTTCTTTCCATTACTGGACACCCCATCCATGACTGAACATCCTAATTATGGCTGAATGTTTCCATCCATAGCTAAACATCCCCACCAATGGCTAGACATTCTGCCAACATATAGATATATCCCCGTGGCTAGACATCTCCATCCATGTCAGAACATCCTAGCAATTACCAACAGCTGGAAATTTCCATCTATGATTGTGTATTCTATCCCCCATGACTGGGCTGGGCATTCACAGTCATGGCTGGACATCTCCCCTCCCCCATGACTAGACATCCTCCCTGATGACTGAATATTTCCCATGACTGGATCTGCCCTGTATGTACCTATAAAGGGTTTGTCTGGGAGGGGAAAGATAAGCTCCCCCAATGGGTATGCTCATAAAAGCTCTTTCATTTAAGTAAGCAAGGGAAGGCAAGGCATTATTCCTCCCATTTCGTCAGCCTAGGCCTGAAATCATAATCCCTCTTTACTCCACCCCAAACTACTTGCCAGTGAGCAAAACACCTAAGCAAACACTTAACACTCTTCTCTTTGGAGCCTAGGGATTGGTTGTATTTTTTTTTTTTTAATTTTTTTTTTTTTAATGTTTTTTATTTATTTTTGGGACAGAGAGAGACAGAGCATGAACGGGGGAGGGGCAGAGAGAGAGGGAGACACAGAATCGGAAACAGGCTCCAGGCTCCGAGCCATCAGCCCGGAGCCTGACGCGGGGCTCGAACTCACGGACCGCGAGATCGTGACCTGGCTGAAGTCGGACGCTTAACCGACTGCGCCACCCAGGCGCCCCGGTTGTATTAAGAATAATGTAATACAAAAAAAAAAAAAAAAGAAAAGTGATAAAAGTAAACAGACGACAGAGTATAATTTAATAAAGTATTGTTTAAAAAGAGGGAAGGGAAAGAGAAGGAAAGAAAAGATGCTGATTTGCCAAGCTTTATATTTTCACCATGCCAGGAAGGTGGGATAAGGGGAGATATGTGGCCATGCCACCTATCTGTGGGGAGAGGATAGAGGCTGGAAAGGTAAAATAATGACTCTCATAAACAGCAGAGAGGAGTATGATGCCTTCTCCGAAATGATGCTACACATTTCCAATGTTTGTTTAATTTCTAAAGAACCCTAGATGATAGGCTGATGGTCGACATTCTAGATCTAGCACTATCACTGATTTTTTTTTTTCCTGAGATTTGGGAACAAGTCACTTAAAAGCTGTGTGCCTCAGTTTCTTTGATCATAAAATGGATGTTCTCATTCTTTTGGTATGCATTATGGTTGGCTATCCACAGGGTCATTCCATGCCCCACTTTTTAATTTTGGACACCATGTGCCTCAGAGGAGCTGAACCAGCCCAGGAGACTGAAGCTGGGCTGGTATAAACCAACCATGGTGATCCTATTCCCTCTGCCAAATGCTGGTTTAAGAATGGGCATGTCATTCAATTCTAGCCAATGAGAAATACGGAAAAGAAACACTTGGGGAGGAAGGCTTCTAGGGAAATTTTCCTTTGATCTTAAGAAGGAACACAAAGAAGAGGTGTTTTCCTTTCTGTCATTTGGGTGTGATACTTGGACCTGTGGCCATCTTGTAGTCATTAGATGACAATTCTGAAAATAAAAGCCAAAACAAAGAAAGTACAGAGCGGAAAAATAGAAAGCACCAAATCCTTGATGACATCATTCAATCAGTGACTTAACCAAGCCAGCATCTATACCCCTACCTCTGGACCCTATGCTTAACAAGCATAAACAAACAAACAAACAAAACTGGTATTTTTGTTGTGAGTTACGTCTTCATTACTTGCATCTTGCATCCGTTACTTACTATCATTTTGAATGATAAAATAGTTAAATCAAGAAGGTTCACGTTAATGTGAAAGATTTTCAAAATTCAGTCCTCAATAGAATACAAGATATCATATTACTACTTTTTATTTTAAAATAGAAATAGAAATTAGACTATAACAAGAATACATCAAAGAAACGAGGTTACAAAAAATCAAAACATATCTGATGCCAAAGTCAATAATTCCAGCAATTGGTAAATCTCAACCAATGAATAAAGTCTAACTATAAAAACAGCTAATCCAATTGGATGACAGACTCAGGTAAAACACCCTGAATGGCACACTAAATCTTAAACTTCAAGTCCTGAATCATAGACTATCCATTTTTGCCATAATCTTAGAAAATTTGAAAGGTAAAAAAAAAAAAAAAAAAAAGGAATGTAAACACAATGAAGAAATAAGCCTAAGTACATCATACACATACTTTTGTAACCGAATGTACTGATCCATTTTGTAATCATTGTAAATTGTCTATTTTTTAGTGTGTTTAAAACATTTAAGAAAATCTAATGTATTAGACTTGTGGTTTCAGTTGAATGAATGCTTGATTAAGTTTACCATCATATTTATATACAGAAATTTAATTCATTAAATGTATCAAGTTTTCATTTATAGGTTACCTTTTAAATTCATTTAGATTTATTGTCCTTTTCAAATGTTTTTTCTAGTTTTATTGAGAAATAATTAACATACATCACTGTCTAAATTTTAAGGCATACAGTGTGATGGTTTGATTTACATATACTATGAAATGATTACCATGATCAATTTAACTAACATCCATCTTCTTATATAGATGCAATAAAAAGAAAAGAAAGGAAAGGACAAAGGAAAATTTTTTTCTTCGTGATGAGGACTCTTGGGATTTAATTTCTTAACAACTGTCCCGTATATCGTACAGCAGTATTAGCCACTGTTGTACATTACATCCCTAGTACTTACTTATCTCATAGCTGGAAGTTTGTACCTTTTGACTACCTTCTTCCAATTCCCTCTCCCCCAACCTCTGTGGTTACCTCTGGTAACCACAAGTGTGATGTCTTTTTCTATGAGTCCTTTGTTTGTTTTTTGTTTTCAAGATTCCACACATATGTAAAATTATACAGTATTTTTCTTTTTGTGTCTGATTTATTTCGCTTGCCTAATGTATTCAAAGTCCATCTTTGTTATTGCAAATGCAAGTTATCTTAATAATATACAAAAATGCATAAAACTAAAAAGCAATATAAATAAATACTTTGTTTCTGGGTTTGGTCTGCAATTTTTTTTGTGAGCCAAAGATCCTATACATGGTATTTTGAGGCAAGTTACTTGCAAGAGTGGGGATGATCCCGCCTCAAAAGTAAAGAGGAAAAAAAGGTAAAAAAACATGTGCTATTCCAGCATAAGATAAGAAACAGAATAAATGGAAAATGCTTATGACCTGGTCTGGATGGAACAGAAAAGGATGCCAAAGCTGTCAGGTCTCTAAGATCTCTCCCGGTTTCTTTCTGTAATAATTAACACAAGGTTCTGGTTCATGAGGACAGGCATATACATTATTCTTGCAGGTGCCCCTCAACAATGTTACATTCAAAAATATCCTCAGGTGTCCCACACTCATTAAAACAAAAAGCAAAAATAACTGCTTATGAATGGTCTGAATACTCCTTTCATGCTTTTCAGTCTTGCTGATTGGTCACAGCGAAACACACACAAATATGCACATAAGAAATACACACCATTTAAAACCAAGTCAAAAAATATAAAAATAAATATATATATTTTTTTAATTTTAAATGAGGGGTGCCTGTGTAGCTCAGTTGGTTAAGCATCTGACTCTTGATTTCAGCTCAGGTCATGATCTCACATTTCATGAGTTCAAGCCCTGTGTGGGCTCCCTCTCTGACAGTGTGGAACCTGCTTGGGATTCTCTTTGTCTCCCTCTCTCTCTTTCCCTCCCCAGCTTTTGCACTCTCTCTCTCTCTCTCTCTCTCTCTCTCTCTCAGAATAAATAAACTTAAAAATAAATAAATAAATAAATACTTTAAATATTTTAAATTTTTTAATGTTTATTTTTGAGAGAGAGAGAGAGAGAATGCATAGGGGAAGGGCAGAGAGAGAGGGAGACACAGAATCTGAAGCAGACTCCAGGCTGTGAGCTGTCAGCACAGAGCCCAAGGTGGGGCTCAAACTCATGAACCGCAAAATCATGACCTGAGCCGAAGTCAAACACTTAACTGACTAAGCCACCCAGGCACCCCTTAAATGATATTTTTAAATAATGATCTCTTTTTAGGTCATGTCATCAAATCTGCGAGAGAAAATTATTTGCTGTAAAGTGTCACTTGAGTTCTAGACAGACAAGTAATCTCAAATTATAAAGTCACTGCTATTGTCTGAATGTTTGTGTCCCTCACCAAATTCATAGGTTGAAACCCTAAGCCTCAGTGTGATGATATTAGGAGGCAGGGTGTTTGGGGTGACTACGTCATGAAGGTAGAGCTATCACAGACAGTTTGCTTCCTGTATCTGCTCTTTGACATGTGAGGGCACCATGAGAAGATGGTCATTAGCAGACACAGAAGCAGGTTCTCACCAGACACCAGATGTGTCAGCACCTTGATCTTGGACTTCCCAGTCTCTAGAACTGCAAGAAATAAGTGTTTCTTTAAGCCATCCAGTCTCTGGCACTTTGTCATAGTAGCCTGAACAGAGAAAGACAGTCCCCCTGACTTAACATCTGAATCTTGTACACAGAAAATAAATTTGCAAATTAACTGTGGTTGTATGTGGTAGGTAAGATTGTAAGTGTTTGTTATGTTTCATTGTTTTTGTTTTTGTTTGACAGAGAGAAAGAGAGAGAGAGAGAGAGAGAGAGAGAGTACATAAGCAGGAGAGAGGGGAGAGGGAGAGAAAGAGAGAATCTTTTTTTTTTTGGAGAATTATTTTATTTTAATTTTTTTATTTTAATAATTTATTGTCAAGTTAGCTAACATACAGTGTATTCAAGATTAGATTCCTAATCTAATGTAAGAACATACAACAGCCCGTGCTCATCCCAACAAGATCTGTCCTCAATGCCCATCTCCCATTTTCCCTGCCCTCTCAACTTCCTACCCCCTTCAACTTTCAGTTTGTTCTCTGTATTTAAGAGTCTCTTATGGTTTGCATCCCTCTCTGTTTGTAACTTATTTTTCCTTCCCTTCCCCTATGGTCTTCTGTTAAGTTTCTCAAATTCCACATATGAGTGAAATCACATATCTGACTTTCTCTGACTGACTTATTTCACTTAGCATAATACCCTCCAGTTTCATCCATGCTGCTGCAAATGGCAAGATTTCATTTTTTTCATCACCAAGTAGTATTCCATTACACATAATTCCATTATCCATATATCCATCCATCTACATCTTCCTTATCCTTTCATCAGTTGAGGGACATTTGGGCTCTTTCCATAATTTGGCTATTGTTGATACTGTTGCTATAAACATTGGGGTACATGTGTCCCTGTGAAACAGCACTCCCGTATCCTTTGGATAAATTCCTAGTAGTACTATTGTTGAGTCGTAGGGTAATTCTATTTTTAATTTTTTGAGGAAACTCCACACTGTTTTCCAGAGTGGCTGCACCAGTTTTCATTCCCACCGACAGTACAAGAGGGCTCCCCTTTCTCTACATCCTCGCCAACATCTGTTGATACTAATTTTAGCCACTCTGACCTGTGTGAGATGGTATCTCAATGTGGTTTTGATTTGTATTTCCCTGATGATGAGTGATTTTGAGCATCTCTTCATGTATCTGTTAGACATCTGGATGTCTTCTTTGGAAAAATATCTATTCATGTCTTCTGCCCATTTCTTCACTGGAATATTTGTTTTTTGGGTGCTGAGTTTGTTAAGTTCTTTTTATATTTTGGATACTAGCCCTTTCTCTGATATGTCATTTGCAAATATCTTCTCCCATTCCATTGGCTGCCTTTTAGTTTTGTTGTTTCCTTTGCTGTGTAGAAGCTTTTTATCATGATGAGGTCCCAATTGTTCATTTTTGCCTTTATTTCCCTTGCCTTCAGAGACGTGTTGTGTAAGAAGTTGCTGGGGCCGAGGTCATAGAGGTTGTTGGCTGTTTTCTCCTCTAGAATTTTGATGGTTTCCTGCGTCACATTTAGGTCTTTCATCCATTTTGAATTTATTTTTGTGAATGGTGTAAGAAAGTGGTCCATCTTCGTTCTTCTGCATATTGCTGTCCAGTTCTCCCAGCACTGTTTGCTAAAGACACTGTCTTTTTTCCATTGGATACTCAGAAAGAGAGAATCTTTTTTTTTTTTTAACATTTATTCATTTTTGAGAGACAGAGCATGAACGTGGGATGGGCAGAGAAAGAGGGAGACACAGAATCTGAAGGAGGCTCCAGGCTCTGAACTGTTAGCACAGAGCCTGACACAGGGCTCAAACCCATGACAGTGAGACCATGACCTGAGCCGAAGTCGGATACTTAACCGACTGAGCCAACAAGGCGCCCGTCAGAAAGAGAGAATCTTAAGAAGGCTCCACGCTCAGCACGTGTTGCAGGGCTTGATCCCACAACCCTGGATCATGACCTGGGCCAAAATCAAGAGTTGGATGCTCAACCAATTGAGCCATCCAGGTGTCCCTCATTGTTTTGGTTTTTTATTTTACTTTTCTTCTTGGAGCATGGATACACACAGGCTAATTAACTGTGTTACTGCAACCTTATCTCCATGGCTCCGGTTTACTTGATTGCACGAGGGAAGGCAACACAATCATGAGTCACCCAATTCAACCAGTACTTGCTTTTTAAAGTTTCAAAGCCAGGGTGCCTGGGTGGCTCAGTTGGTTAAGCATTCAACTTCAGCTCAGGTCATGATCTGTCTCACGGCGTGTGAGTTCGAGCACTGCATCAGGCTCTGTGGTGACAGCTCAGAGCCTAGAGCCTGCTTCAGATTCTGTCTCTGTTTCTCTGTACCCCTCCCCCATTCACACACTGTCTCTCTCTCTCTCAAATATAAATAAACATTAAAAAAATAATAATAAAGTTTCAAAGCTATTTCCTTTTTAACACTGTTTTGACAAGCTTTCAGCAACAGAGGCCAAAACCCTCAACCCAGAAGCTTTAGCTCAAACACCCCTTCCTGATAACATTCCTCACAGACGGTCATTTCTGCCATAACAGGACCCCATCTTACCCACGTGACACATACATTTGCTTGAAAACTACTTGGGGCTAGTGATGGAGACTGCAGAGCTAAGAAAGTCTTTTGGCTTTTCATTTGCAAGAGAGGATGAGTTTCTTTCTCAGAGTGTGCTGCAGCCAGACGTAGTACCTCTCCTTAGCAGACACTTTGCTGTTCCAATCATACACACTGCTGTTGAGTTCAATGTGGAGTTCCAAGAGTGGGCGTCTTCTGGAGGGAATGAGAAAGGCAAAAATTAATGCCATGCAAATATCAAAGAGGAGACAGATTGTCATTTGGGTGAAATGAGGCAACAGATGTGAAAGTGCTTGAAATTGTTCCTTTCTAAATGCTCTACAAGCTGCTTAGTGAGTGGTCCAGACCAGCCTGCAACACTCTGGCCCAATGACCCTCACCCAAGAGGCAACCGAGTCATATTCTGGGGACACTCCAGTCAGATGATAACCTAGCTGGACCATCTATGCAAATGGAGGACAGATGTAAAAGACCATGGATACTGCTGGTCCATGAAGTGTCTACCTTGGAAGGCTGAGTCATCCCTACTACCGCCTACTCCTTGCTGCTGAGCCACTACTGAGGGGGCTGGGGAGTCACAGGCGATGAGATGTATTCCTGAGGTCCCCAGAGATACAACAGAATGCATTTCACACATGGCTCAGGAACATGATTCTAAACTGTAAGGAGGGAACAGCTGAAAAAGGACTGTTAATCTTACATGGAAGTATAGTGGGGCTTCATTCAGCTTAAATGAAAACCAGATCACCAAGGTCTCCCTTAGAAAAGTATTCTTGCCAATAAACATCAGAAACGTCTGTGTAACAAAGACTTGCAAACCTGAAGAGTCAGGTACCATTTTTTACCTATCAAACTGTCAAAATGGGGAAATAAAAAAAAATGCAGTGTCGGGCAGAGCTCGGGGACATGGGCGCTCTCATGCAAAGCAGGTTTAACTGTCCGAGATGACAATCTGATAAAATGCATCCAAACCTTTAAAAATGCATGTTGTTGGGGTGCCTGGGTGGCTCAGTTGGCTAAGCGTCGACTTCAGCTCAGGTCACAATCTCACAGTTCGTGGGTTCGAGCCCCACGTCGGGCTCTGTGCTGACAGCTCAGAGCCTGGAGCCTGTTTCAGATTCTGTGTCTCCCTCTCTCTCTGACCCTCCCCTGTTCATGCTCTATCTCTCTCTGTCTCAAAAATAAATAAACGTTAAAAATAAATAAATAGGGGCACCTGGGTGGCTCAGTCGGTTAAGCGGCCGACTTCGGCTCAGGTCATGATCTCGCGGTCCGTGAATTCAAGCCCTGTGTCGGGCTCTGGGCTGACAGCTCAGAGCCTGGAGCTTGTTTCAGATTCTGTGTCTCCCTCTCTCTGACCCTCCCCCATTCATGCTCTGTCTCTCTCTGTCTCAAAAATAAACGTTAAAAAAAATTTTTTTTAATAAATAAATAAATAAATGTTGTTGGACATAGTAATTCTTCTTCTGGGTATTTTCCTCAAGAAAACAGTAAATATAAGCACAAACACTGAACTACAAAGATATCGAGAACTTTTTTTTATGAAAGCGAAACACCTTCCAATGCCTGAAAATTGGTCAAGTAACTTATGCCATAATCATATTGTGGATGGTTCCACAGACATTAAAATGATGCTTACAGGGGCACCTGGGTGACTCAGTTAAGTGTCTGACTTCGGCTCAGGTCATGATCTCATGGTTTGTGACTTCAAGCCCTGTGTCGGGCTCTGTTCTGACAGCTCAGAGCCTGGAACCTGCTTCAGATTCTGCGTCTCCCTCTCTCTCTGTCCCTCCCCTGCTCGTGCTCTCTCTCTCTCTCTCTCTCTCTCTCTGTCTCTCTCTCAAAAATAAATATTTTTTTAAAGTTTAAAATGATGCTTAGAAATGTAACTAGTGACATGTAAAACTGTATGTGATATAGTGTTACACCAAGTAGAAGCAGGTTACAAAGTAATAGCAGATAGCGATTTCATTTTGGTTTAAAAAACATATTTATATATGATTGTGTGGGTATCGAAAAAGATCTGGAAGGTAATACACCAAGACTTGGCTAACAGAGATTGGTTCTAATAAGCAGGATTATAACTATTGGTTATGTTCTGCTTTAAGCATTTATATTTCATTGTTTTTTTTTAAATAAGGAGTATGTACTGCTTTTGTAATTAAAAAAAAATTAAAAATTTATTTATTTTGAAGAACAATATCCAAACTACAAGCTGACTAACAAGTGACCTCCTGAAGCACAAAGGCAGGTCATAAAATGTGCATCCTTCCCAAGGCAACCCCAACAAGGAATGAAAAATCCTTTTCTCCCTGAAGAGAAGGGCATCAAATATGGCACAATGGTAATCTCCATCTCTCCATCTTGGCAGCAAGAAAACAAACAAGTGGTCTGGGCATGGGCCACGGCCTGAGTGGCTCACCTTTCTTGCCACAGTTTCTGGGAAAGGCACTTCAGGTACAACGACGGTGAGCTGGAGGACCGTTCCAACAGGGACACGTCTGCTGTGCACAGGCTCCAGAGGAAGTCAGCTTCTCGGTGGATGGTACAGGGCACAGGCTGCCTGGCCTTGGACTCCACATTGTTCACTGCTGGCCCATCCACCTCCAGGAAGCTGCTGCTGTCCAGTTGGCCCTCTGACACCACATAGTTCTGAATAAAAAAGAGCTTTGGCTTCCCTAAGAGAGAAGGGCATGCATCTCCCATGAACATCCTCCTGATCTGATCCAAAGGGAACCCTGGCTGTGTCTGATCCACGCCAAACACGCTGTGGGAGCCACCTCGGCTCACCAGGACACACACAAAGCTGTCATAGTCTTGGTGTTGGGGCATGCAGGCAACTTGGCGAAGAATCTGGATTATACTGTCCACACGCAGGTACAAAAAATACTGGACTTCATAGCCCAAGGAAGTAAAAGTGTCCCGAAGAAACTCTGGATAAAATAAACACACATGGAAAACAACACTAAGGTTAGAAAAGTTTAAGAGGTACTGGGTAGCAGTCCTAAGCACAGTCTGATCTCTGCTACTTCTCCATTTCTGCTCTTATGCCATATTTTGAGGTTGTGAAGGACCTGAGCATGGGTCAGGAGAGAATCAACCTGAAACACGTGACATTCATGTCCCCGATTCTCACTTACAATCTGTCCCCTATTATGATCTGTCCCCTGCCTGAAGCTACTATCACATCTGGTCACAGGCACAGACTGGGCCCACTTCTAGTCTGATGCAACCAAGGCGGGGTACAAAACTTTTTCTCTTCAAAACAAAGTTGGGGATTTTTCAAAAGGCTCTTTCTTAAAATAACACCCAGGTGTGTAGGAATGGATGCATTTGCAGAGCACAGACCCAAATCTAGATCAAAAATGATGGCACGAGACACGAGTTCCCACCTTCCCATGGGCTGTGGGCTGATACAGAGGACCACAACTACATCTAAGTTGTGACCATTTCCAGACTCCCCAGTTCCTCTTAGACCTGCCTCCCAGTGTAACCTCTAACTGAGCAGTGGGAGTCCTTAGCCAAGATTCCCTTCAGTGCCCTCAAAGATTCTTCTCCCAATCTCAAGAAACAAGAAGAATCCCAAATACAAAATCTAACAGCACACCTAAAGGAAATAGAAGCAGAACAGCAAAGACACCCCAAACCCAGCAGAAGAAGAGAAATAATAAAGATCAGAGCAGAAATAAACAATATAGATTCTAAAAAAACTGTAGAGCAGATCAATGAAACAAAGAGCTGGTTTTTTTAAAAAATAAACAAAATTGATAAACCTCTAGCCAGGCTTCTCAAAAAGAAAAGGGAGATGACCCAAATAGACAAAATAATGAATGAAAATGGAATTATTACAACCAATCCCTCAGAAATACAAGCAATTATCAGGGAATATTATTTAAAAATTATATACCAACAAACTGGACAAGCTGGAAGAAATGGACAAATTCCTAAGCAACCACACACTTCCAAAACTCAAACAGGAAGAAATAGAAAACTTGAACAGACCCATAACCAGTGAAGAAATTGAATCAGTTATCAAAAATCTCCCAAAAAATAAGAGTCCAGGACCAGATGGCTTCCCTGGGGAATTCTACCAGATATTTAAAGCAGAGATAATACCTATCCTTCTCAAGCTGTTCCAAAAAATAGAAAGGGAAGGAAAACTTCCAGACTCATTCTATGAAGCCAGCATTACTTTGATTCCTAAACCAGACAGAGACCCAGTAAAAAAAGAGAACTACAGGCCAATATACCTGATGACTATGGATGCAAAAATTCTCAACAAGATACTAGCAAATCAAATTCAACAGCATATAAAAAGAATTATTCACCATGATCAAGTGGGATTCATTCCTGGGCTGCAGGGCTGGTTCAACATTCGCAAATCAATCAACGTGATACATCACATTAATAAGAAAAAGATAAGAACCATATGATCCTGTCAATCGACACAGAAAAAGCATTTGACAAAATTCAGCATCCTTTCTAAATAAAAACCCTGAAGAAAGTCGGGATAGAAGGAACATATTTAAACATCATAAAAGCCATTTATGAAAAGCCCACAGCTAATATCATCTTCAATGGGGAAAAACTGAGAGCTTTCCCCCTGAGATCAGGAACACGACAGGGATGTCCCCTCTCACCACTGTTGTTTACTATCGTGTTGAAAGTTCTAGCATCAGCAATCAGACAACAAAAGGAAATCAAAGGCATCAAAATTGGCAAAGATGAAGTCAAGCTTTCACTTTTTGCAGATGACATAATACTATACATGGAAAACCCGACAGACTCCACAAAAAGTCTGCTAGAACTGATACATGAATTCAGCAAAGTCGCAGGATACAAAATCAATGTACAGAAATCAATTACATTCTTATACACTAATAATGAAGCAACAGAAAGACAAATAAAGAAACTGATCCCATTCACAATTGCACCAAGAAGCATAAAATACCTAGGAATAAACCTAACCAAAGATGTAAAAGACCTGTATGCTGAAAACTATAGAAAGCTTATGAAGGAAATTGAAGAAGATACAAAGAAATGGAAAAACATTCCGTCCTCATGGATTGGAAGAATAAATATTGTTAAAATGTCAATTCTACCCAAAGCAATCTACACATTCAATGCAATCCCAATCAAAATTGCACCAACATTTTTCTTGAAGCTAGAACAAGCGCTCCTAAAATTTGTATGGAACCACAAAAGGCCCTGAATAGCCAAAGTAATTTTGAAGAAGAAGACCAAAGCAGGAGGCATCACAATCCCAGACTTTAGCCTCTACTACAAAGCTATAATCATTAAGACAGCATGGTATTGGCACAAAAACAGACACGAAGACCAATGGAATAGAATAGAGACTCCCGAATTGGACCCACAAAAGTATGTCCAACTAATCTTTGACAAAGCAGGAAAGAACATCCAATGGAAAAAAGACAGTGTCTTTAACAAATGGTGCTGGGAGAACTGGACAGCAACATGCAGAAGGTTGAAACTAGACCACTTCCTGACACCATTCACAAAAATAAACTCAAAATGGATAAAGGACCTGAATGTGAGACAGGAAACCATCAAAACCCTAGAGGAGAAAGCAGGAAAAGACCTCTCTGACCTCAGCCGCAGCAATTTCTTACTTGACACATCTCCAAAGGCAAGGGAATTAAAAGCAAAAATGAACTATTGGGACCTCATCAAGATAAAAAGTTTCTGCACTGCAAAGGAAACAATCAACAAAACTAAAAGGCAACCAACAGAATGGGAAAAGATATTTGCAAATGACATATCGGACAAAGGGCTAGTATCCAAAACCTATAAAGAACTCACCAAACTCCACACCCGAAAAACAAATAATCCAGTGAAGAATTGGGCACAAAACATGAATAGACACTTCTCTAAAGAAGACACCAGATGGCCAACAGGCAAATGAAAAGATGCTCAACGTCGCTCCTCATCAGGGAAATACAAATCAAAACCACACTCAGATACCACCTCATGTCAGTCAGAGTGGCTAAAATGAACAAATCAGGAGACTATAGATGCTGGCGAGGATGTGGAGAAACGGGAACCCTCTTGCACTGTTGGTGGGAATGCAAACTGGTGCAGCTGCTCTGGAAAAGAGCGTGGAGGTTCCTCAAAAAATTTAAAATAGATCTACCCTATGACCCAGCAATAGCACTGCTAGGAATTGACCCAATGGATACAGGAGTCCTGATGCATAGGGGCACTTGTGCTCCAATGTTTATAGCAGCACTTTCAACAATAGCCAAATGATGGAAAGAGCCTAAATGTTCATCAACTGATGAATGGATAAAGAAATTGTGGTTTATATACACAATGGAATACTATGTGGCAATGAGAAAGAATGAAATATGGCCTTTTGTAGCAACATGGATGGAACTGGAGAGTGTGATGCTAAGCGAAATAAGCCATACAGAGAAAGACAGATACCATATGTTTTCACTCTTATATAGATGGATCCTGAGAGACTTAACAGAAGACCATGGGGGAGGGGAAGGAAAAAAAAGTTAGAGAGGGAGGGAGCCAAACCATAAGAGACTCTGAAAAACTGAGAACAATCTGAGGGTTGATGGGGGGTGGTAGGGAGCGGAAAGTGGGGATGGGTAGTGAGGTGGGCACCTGTTGGGATGAGCACTGAGTATTGTATGGAAACCAATTTGACAATAAATTTCATATTAAAAAAGAAAAGATTCTTCTCCCAGTTTCCGGGAATCCTGGATTGACTTTGCCTGAAGAAGCAGGGTAAGGCAGTGGAAAAGTCAGACTTTATGTCAGACAAGGCTGCCTTCTAACACTGAACTTACCACATGATGGTGGCATGACCTTAAAGAAGTGGGTCTCCTTAGCTTTAAATGGAAGTGATGATACCTATCCTGTGAGCATGCTATGAGGATTAAATGAGGTAATACATATAAAGCTCCTGGTGCTCAAGAGAAATGAGTTCCTATTACCTTTAAAATATATATATATTTTATCCATCTTTTTGAAGTTTCCATAGCCTTGGAACTGTATAAATCGTCCCCAGTCCATTTCTTTCCCATCTGCTCAGTTTGCCCTCATCAGAAAAATAAATACAGTCTCTTGATTTTTTTATATCTTTCTAACAGCGAAGAGAGACATCTTTCTCTTCCTCATTAAGAAATGCCACATCCTTTTGAGCCACCCATTAAGTTTCTGTTCCTTGTCTGAAGGATGCCTCCACTTCTTAGTTCATCTGCAGAGCAGAAAAACTGTTCTGCCCTAAGCTAAACAGACGTCTCCCAATTCAGATAGTTACCTTTACTCTTAGCCAACTTTTTGGGATTTCTTTCCATGTCTCATGACTGTGTACCCACCTCTCTTCGTCCCCTGGGGTGTGGTCTTCCAGAAGCCTACCACTGCATTCACCCCAAACCAAACAACATAACAGTAATTAGAACAGATAAAACTTCTACCAAGGAACAAAAAGCCCCCATCTCATACCAGTGTAGGCATCACAGAAAGAGGATGTAAGTCATTCCCCTGAAATCACCACATAACAGTTCTCCACAAATTCTCAACTCTCTACACTAAATGGGAACAATATGAAGTCTGAATAGTCACAAATAATTCAGAGACTCACAGCTTCAACCAATAGTTTCAACCTTCTCGCCCTGCAAATTTTACCAACACTAATAAACTACAAAAGTGAAAGTTAGCTATCACATTTTGTCTTCTGGCTTCTCAGCAGGAAATAGGGAGAGAAAGGTAGGAAAAGAAACGTAGCCTTGAGTAAACAAAAAACTGGAATAACTAGCCACCGGGCAAATAAAAGCTGGCTTGGGTGCTCTGAGTGTAATTCACCCAGCCTGTGGGCAGTACCTGGATATGTTCACATTGGGTCTAGTGGAACTTTCCACTCAGGAGAGCTGGGTTTAATTGTGGCCCCACATCTACCAGATATGGCAGTTTTAAATGTGTCCACAAATTTTTTGACACTCCTTCCTTAAAAAGAGTGTAATTACCCTCCCCTTGAATGTGGGCCACACTTGGTAACTTATTTCTAATGACTGTGGCTGAAGGGATACTATATGACTTCCAAACCTAGATCATGAAAAAATGCAATTTCTACCTGGCTCTTTCCCTCTTTTGAACAGCTCACTCTGGAGGAAGCCAACTAACCTGTCATTAGAACACTCAAGCAGTTCCGTGCAGAAGCCCACATGAAGAAATAAGGGCTGCACCAACTTCCCAGCCACATGAGGGAGCCACCTGAGAGGATTCTCCAATCCCAATCAAGCCTTGGGATGACCCCAGCTGAAATCTGACCACCATCTACCAAGAGATTCTGGGCCCGAGCAACCCAGCTAAGCTACCCCTAAACTCCTGCTCCACAAAAACTGTGAGAGATATATAAATAAATGAATATTGTTGTTTTAAGCCACTAAATTTGGAGTGATTATTATTTGATAATAATACATTATTTGATAAATAATTCACCAGGTAAGTCAGAAATCATAATAACCATTAATTAAAGATGTAGTTAGGCTATGTACTTGTATGTCTGGCCCACAGATAAGGGTAAAAAAAACAAAACTATAATGGAGAGATATAAGGGAGGTGCTAATCTCCTTAAAACCCTATGATAAATAAATATTGTGGTGGAAATGAAGAACATGATACACAGGTTGCCGATAACCTATGAAATAGCTCACTCATCCCCACAGGATCTCACTGTGGTAGAAAAAGTCCACCAGCACTGCCCCCTGGCCTTCACCTCAGCAGATGTAGGCAAGCTTTCCATACCCAGTACTGCGCTCAGGTTGGAACACAGGACTGAACAATGTGAGAATCCAGACTAGGAACCCAGTTCCATGACTACTGTTTTATTCCAGTCGTCTATTGAGGACTCACAGGTCATGGAGTATTCTTTCCTCCAGGGGGCAGAAGCAAACAGGGAAAACCAGACTCAAAGCTCTTGTTTACTTAGACTGACTCACTTCCCTCAAAACCCAATCTTCACTGTAAAGATTTCCTCCCGTATCAAAGTCCTTGAAAGAAAGCCATAGTCTCATAGATGCTGGAGAGGATGTGGAGAAACGGGAACCCTCTTGCACTGTTGGTGGGAATGCAAACTGGTGCAGCCGCTCTGGAAAAGAGTGTGGAGGTTCCTCAAAAAATTTAAAATAGATCTACCCTATGACCCACCAATAACACTGCTAGGAATTTACCCAAGGGATACAGGAGTCCTGATGCATAGAGGCACTTGTACTCCAATGTTTATAGCAGCACTTTCAACAATAGCCAAATGATGGAAAGAGCCTAAATGTTCATCAACTGATGAATGGATAAAGAAATTGTGGTTTATATACACAATGGAATACTATGCGGCAATGAGAAAGAATGAAATATGGCCTTTTGTAGCGACATGGATGGAACTGGAGAGTGTGATGCTAAGCGAAATAAGCCATACAGAGAAAGACAGATACCATATGTTTTCACTCTTATATAGATGGATCCTGAGAGACTTAACAGAAGACCATGAGGGAGGGGAAGGAAAAAAAAAAGTTAGAGACGGAGAGAGCCAAACCATAAGAGACTCTTAAAAACTGAGAATAAACTGAGGGTTGATGGGGGGTGGGAGGGAGGGGAAAGTGGGTGATGGGTACTGAGGAGGGCACCTGTTGGGATGAGCACTGGGTGTTATATGGAAACCAATTTGACAATAAATGTCATAATAAAAAAAAAAAAAAAAGAAAGAAAGAAAGCCATAGTCTCTTTTTCCATGCTGGTGTGCAGGGGTCAGGGACAGAGCAAGGGCTGTCCCGTGCCTTAGATCTCTTTCCTTTTTCTGAGCTCCCTGTAGGCTCTGGCTAGAGCAGTGGCTGTCACATAGCAGTGAGCAGGCAGCTGCATGGGAACAGGGAAAGAGGAAGCAGTCTTGGAATCACAAGATGTGAGTTTAAGTTCTGGCTCCTCCACCTACTGGGTTAGTCCCATTTTTCACAGTAGCTGCCTTGTCATGTCCCTCAAATAGGGGAAGAAAAACTTGGGTGCTGAGTTTGGGAAATACAACCTTAGTGACGGCAGAAGTCCCACTTCTCCTTCCACCCACCCTGGAAACCCCAGTACTGACCCAACCCTGTATCTGTAACACTTCCACTGTTCTTGAGAAATCAACTGCCCCAAATGGTGAGCAGACAAGGGTAGGGGTCAGCACCACTCACATGTTTGGGGGCTATTGAGATAAAATTCAAAAAATGAAATACAGTCGAAAGTCATGACCCCATTCATTTATAATTTGTTTTCATCAAAAACGAGTTCACATTGGGCACCTGGCTGGTTCAGTTGGTAGCACATGCAACTCTTAATCTAGGGCCATGAATTTAAGCCCCATCTGGGGTGTAGAGATTACTTAAAAATAAAATCTTAAAAATATATAAGACAAAATATTAAAAATATATAAAACAAAATGAGTTCACATTAATCTTGACACAACCTATGAAAAGAAGTCCATTAAATAAACGTATGGAATAATTAAGAAAGAGGGAGCACTTCCTTCATCAGTCTATTTACCATTATGTAGTGAGCACCTTGAATAAGCCCAGTTCTTTCTTTTCTTAATTTTTTTTTAACATTTATTTATTTTTGAGAGACAGAGAGAGACAGAGCATGAGCAGGGGAGGGGCAGAGAGAGAGGGAGACACAGAATCCGAAGCAGGTTCCAGGCTCCGAGCTGTCAGCACAGAGCCTGATGTGGGGCTTGAACTCACAAACTGCGAGTTCATGACCTGAGCCGAAGTCGGACTCTTAACCGACTGAGCCACCCAGGCATCCCAGCCCAGTTCTAATTACTCACAAATGGAATACAAGTTGGGCAGGCTATTCTTAGTGAGAAGGGGAGTTCTGAGATCAACTACAAATGTGAGATGCAACATTGGTTAAGACTTAAATAAGTTTCTTTACAGGAGGACTGCTCAGAGACTTTAAGGCCAATATGCAAATCCCCAAAGGAGGAACAAATTATTCACCATTTCTCAAATTCTTTTGACCCCAAAAGTCATGTTTTACACAGTTCCTCTTCCCTATGTGGCAGAAATACATTGTGAAATACAGATGAAGCACCTGTCCTTCAAGAAGCCTATAATCTAGCTGGGGAAGCAAAGGTTATAAATATGCACAAAACAATGGTTGACATGTCACATGTACAGTGGGATTTTAGGTAAAACACACGGTCAGAGAAGGGACTGTTGGTGCAGTCTGAGACACCTAGAGATGAGATTGTGGTAAAAGTACAATTTAAGCTGGAAGAACAAGTGAAATAGGAGGTCCCCCAGATAGGGGATGATGACGAACAAAGACAGAATGAGTGAGTGAGTGAGGAAGTGAGTGGCAGAGGCAGCCTTGGATAAATCTGACTTTTCATTTGTTTCCATAGACCAATCAAGGGGTTTCGCTGGACAATCTATATTCACTCAAAATTATAAACTACTTGTTAAATGTCTTCTTTTTAAGTACAAATGATTACTAGTAATTCCTTCTGGACTAGCTTTTCGTAGCAGAAAACAATATCAATAATAAGCCTGTGTATTGCATGTCAAAGAAGCTTCTGTGGTACCTCAGGCAGCCTCAAAGTACTCTACTCTTCCACGTATTTGCAACTCCTTATCCACAATGCCAAAGCCCCAAAAGCTCTGAAAACCTTCAGTTCTTTTCCCTGATTCATTTTGTGGCAAAACCTTTCCTGAACTGACGAGAGGCTATTGAGAGTCTTTATTCCCCTTAGTGTGAATATCCATTCATTTTGCTGTAGAAATACTAATGTATACAATTATGGGGTACTTCCCTGGACCCCCCTGGAGTGTTCTATGAATTACAGCATCTATACTTTGTCATCTTTCTAAACTCTTGGATCTTCCAAATCCTGAAATACAAAGGTCTCCAATAAGGGATTGTGGACCTATAATTCTTATTTATATCCTAGATTTAAAGGGGAATTTTATTTGTGATACTAGGTTTCCAAATGAAGGTCTGCTTACCTCTGCTCTCAGAGGTAAGAATGTCCAGAAGAAAGAGGACGCCACCACAGACTTCCTGGTCTCTTGCCTCTAGGAGGAGGCTATCTTTAATAATATATTAATCCCATGATAGCAAGGAGGGGAAGCCCCACTTCCTTGGCACTCAAGCTGGCAGGCAGCATGTGGTGGCTGCTCCCTCTGAGCCGTCTCCACTGCCATTTACCACTTGCCTTCATAGCTCAGAAGCAGAGGCCACAGTGACTGCTCCACTTCCCCTTGCTGAGATGTTCCTACATTTGTTAGTACAGGAAAATGCTACTGATCTGAGTTGTTACTCATTCCATTGAGGGCAAAGGGGGTAAGGGGACTGGGCAACCCCAAGGACAGCAAAGCTCAAATCAACACCACCTACAAAGCGTTTCCACTATTAACGTCTGGCTTTCATGACTCCTGTTGCTCTGTTTGAAGAGGAAGTTTACTTACACAAGATTTATAAAGATTTTCAGAGAGAGCAAAGGAGCAGACAGAGGAATAAACCCTTCCTCTTAAAATCTGCAAACACCACCTTCCATTCAGGAGCCTAAAAGCCAGCCAGAGCTTTAAGTCAAAGCTCAGATCCATCCGTCTGCATTTTGAGACATCCAACTCTCCATTCCCAACAAGATCAGAATTCTGGTGCTACATCAGGGCACTGAGAATCAGGACCTAGCAGAGGCCTAGCTTTCTCTTCAAGAAGAGATAATTGACCTCTATCAGGTTTCTTCTCAAGGACAAGCCACCAAAAAATAACTTTATCCTTGTTAAACAATGTTGACACTGGACGGACCGATCTAACACCGGACTCCATCTTTGTCTCACGCGGGGCCAAGCATGGTGTTTTGCACAAAGTGCTCAATAAACATTTATGGGATAAAGGAAAAATAAACCTATAGATGTTTAGAAGACATGCATACTCTTTGGATAAAAGTCTGATTTTTTTTTTTTTTCGGAAGACAGGGCAGAGTCTACTAAATTCTACAGATACAAAGGAATGGTTTTAGAAACACAGAAGCTAACAGACCTTATTCCTCCATTCATCTAGCCAACAAATATTTATTGAGCTTCTATGTGCCAGGCACTGTTCCAGATATCAGACACAGAGCAAAAGAGATGGACAAGCTCCCCACCCTCACGAAACTTACATTATAACAAAGTAGCTAAAATCAAAGGCTTTGGAGTAAAGCTTTCAAATGTCAGCTCTATCATTTACTAGGGAGTTAAGGAAGGCAGTTCACTGTGTTCTGTTTGCTCACCTTGAAAATGGGGATAATAGTACCCATCTTACAGTATTATTTATGAAGATTGAGTGAGAATTAGCAAAATACCTGGCACAGAGCAGATTTTTAATAAACTTTACACTCTCATCATCACCACCCGTTAGTCTCACAGTATCACTGTTAGTTTCTCTCAGAGCCCTTGTTTCAATTGGCAATAATGTCTATTCCCAGACTCCTGCACTCTTCCCAAATTATCAACATTAACCAAATGATTAAGTTAACTAGGCAAGAGACAAAGGAAACCCCACCTAATCTCTCCAGATGAAGCACCCCCCTCCCATGCTGTCAAGATGGAGGTGAAGAAATGAAGTGTGCTGCATGGATTTAGGATTACTGTCAACTGAAGCAGGATTTCAGGCCTACAGGCCTCAGTGAACAAGTGCCAGGAGAGAATTGGAAAATGAGGAGCTGGAGCCCTAGAGAGAGGGTGTGAGAGAGGAGACTGCCTTCCACTTCAAGTCAATTGATACTCTCTTGCTATTCTGAGTCTCTGCTGGTGCTGGCATATAAATGGATTCAGGACCCTTCAGATGATAAAAGCCACCACACAACGGGAGTAAAAGTGTCCTGTTTCTTAACTATCAACTGGCCACCCGGCCACCAGGGGCTTGTATTAGTAGCCTCAAGATCAGTTATTTGCTTTGTCCCCAGAAGCAGGGAGAGCTTGAGTCAAGGGAGCAAATGTTCAAACACACCTATGTCAATACCTGCACATGCCTCAGGCCAGAGATACTGTCCCAGGAGCCACCTCCAATGCTATCCTCACTCCCATCTTTCTCTCTTATAGTCTTGCCACCCCCTACCCTCCCTGGCCCCAACCTTTGTACTCAGACTCTCTGTCTCTGTCAAGCCCATTCATACTGATAACTAGTGGGAGTGGACTGCCCACCTGGGTATTTCCCCTCCATTCCAGTTAGCCCCAGCCTATGGGAACCTGCCCCACTCGTCCCTGAGCCCCAGTGCAGGTGTCAGACCCCCAGTCCTCTGTTTCCTCATTTGTCTGGGCTTAGACTCCATGTACAAAGCCACAGAAAGTTCTAGCTTAGTGGTTTGCAACAAAAATGAAACAAACAAAATGAAAAAATAAGGTTAGCTAGCATTTTGTATATGCTCACAGGGTGCCAGGCACTGCTCTAAGCTCTTGACAAGTATGAACTCACTCACTTCTCCCAACTTCCCCAAGAGAGAGGTCCTGTTATTAATCCATTTTATAGAAGGGAAACTGAGGCATGGAGAGTCTAGGAAAATTGCCCAAGGTTATAATTTAGGACATGGCAGAGCCACGATTCAAACCCATGCAGTCATATTCCAGGGCCCAACTCTGACCATGCTCCTATAACGCAGGAAAACATAAATATACATTCAGTCCCTGCCCACAAGAGGCCCATAACTCAGCAAGGGAAGCAAATAGACACTGGGTTTTAGCCACAAATTCATAGCAGGTCATAGCTTTATGATTATCTTCATACAACAAACAGACATCGTGCAGTTGGGCACTTTCTGCCAATGAATGAAACAGAACTGACTATAATAGAAAGTAGAAGATGATTACTCTTTTAAAGCAGGAAGTTACTCATTGAGAAAATATTTTCTCATTCTTATATGGATACTAATGGCTAAAAAGGAAAGGACACGCATCTATAGCTGAGGAGATGGTATTTCTCACATTAAACCAAAAATAGAACATGAGAAAATGAGATCATATCTTAAAATTCTGGGAAATTCAACCTAATATTTGATTATTTGACCTTCTCTTAGAGTCTCTTTCTGTAAAATTCACCCTGGTAACATTTAAGTGAGCCTGAAAGACAGATCTGACTCATTCTAAGAATTTTGAAAAGCAGGAAAACTGTGGGAATGTAATGATCAACTAAGGAAGAGGTAAATAATTAAGCACATTGTTTCGCAATGAGATTCTTCTTACATTCTTTGATGCATCACCAGTGATTGATTCAGTTTGAGTAAGACATCCAGCAACAATTGAGCAAGAGAATCAATTCAGATTGAACAACAAGGAACACACAAGTAGTACAGACTCAGGCCAACAACCAAAGTACCGGGTGCCAGAATCAAGTGACACACTGCCTCTAAGTGAACACACATTATGACATTTTTAGTGTCCCCCAGAAGAGCTTTCATAGTCTATCTATATGAAATGATGGGGTATCTGCTAACACTGAAGCCAGCAAGCCTTCCATTTTAAACCCCACTCTGGATCCCCAGCCTCCTCTCTGCCACAGCATCCAGCATGAAAAAGCCAGACTGAAGCTCACCAACTTTCACCAATTACACCTTTGTGCCAGAGACAATGCTATGTGCTCCCCAGATCTCCTTCCAGTTTCCTCCTGGCATGCAGCCAGACTGAGTTCCTTATCCACTGCAGTTAAGTGGGGCCACATGAGTGCATTTGACCAATGGAATGTGGATGGAAATGATGCATTTCACTTTCTCAGGACTGGCCCCTAAAATCTCTTGTGAGATCGTCCATGAATTTCATTCATCCACTGTGGGATCATGTCAGGGTCCCCAGTTGTGGGTTCAGCTTATCACATCGGGGTCACCAATTGTGGGTTCAGCTTTCAGTTTTGTCCAGCAAAGCCAAGGACGGCAGAAAGGATTACTCAAGACGCCACAAGTCAAGACAGGTGAAAGGGAGGCTAAGAGAAGTTTCCCCGAGCTGCTCTCAAGTTCCTGTATTTATTGGGCCTACATTATAGGGAAAACATTGTGCAATATGTCAGCGGCTACTGCCAGTGAGAACATATAGAAAGCATGCAAAAAAACAAGGTGCTCCTAAGACTACAAAAGAGCAGATGCTGAAAGCAGGGTGGAGAACAAGATAAGATATTCCATAGATAACATGGTCTAAGGAATTCACGAGCACAGGCAGGACCCAATCCCTAAATATGCATTAATTAGATACTGGTCAGCTGTTTTCAGCAGGGCCAGAAAGTAGTATAATGCATTCCCTATAATCTCCTTAACCAGAACATAGCTATTTGATTTCCCACAATCCACCAGCCAGATACAGAGGATCCTGTGGAAAACCCCAAGGCTTCAGATGATGAAGCCACTGAATGACACATGGAACAAAGCTGGCTCCAGCCCAATTCATACTAGGCTGTGCCATGAGTGAGAAAGTTTCCCTTGCTATGTGAAACCACAGATTTTGGCAGTGGTTTGTTATAACAGCTTGTGATGATCACTGATGAATACAGCTTTTCTGGGCCATGACCTCACTGTGGGGTATCAGTTAATCTGCAGCATGCATACCTACCTGTATCATTGCCAATGCAGTCAATTATCAGGCAGATTCCCAGGGGCTTGCTCTGCATCCTATATCTCTCTTGTATGTGCTGGAAAGGAAAACAGCAATTGTTGAAAACGCTAGACATTGCTCTGCTTCCTATAGGTCCCACCCATAAACCATATTTTCTTTTGGATTTCCTCAAACTTCCTGTTGCCAGGTGAGCCATTCAATAGATACAGCCTGAAGTCACCACAGCTGACATTTCCCATTAATTTCATATTTTTCCTCTATTTGGGTAATATGTTTAAGACAAGCTGTTTCAGTTTTTATTTAATTTTAATGAAAATCACAGTCCCTTTACACACGTCTTAGAGCCACAGGATAAAGACAATTTAAAGCTGAAAGGATGGATCTGTTTCCACAGTAACCTAAGGTTACACAAGTGATATCTTTCCAAACCAGTAAAAAAGGAAGCTTTCTATTGCCTCCTTATGGTGAAAAGGTTTCAGCCTTTAAAAAAAAAAAAAAAAAAAAAAGCCAGAGCAAGTCAAGGTTCAGTGTCATTGCTTACTTATATATTCACCAATCACTCAGCTGGGAAGAGAAGTGCTACTTTGGAATTTTCCTGCATTCCAAAGTTCACTAATGCAATCCACTTCCACAACAACTTCTTTGCTGTATCCAAGGTTCCCCCTTAGGAGATCTCTCAAGAAAAAGGCACTCTCACACTGTCAGCATCCTATTCTTGTCACAGAGAATTCTTAATAGATATTTTAAAGAAGCCAGTGTTCCCCACAGATACTGTGCAAACAATACAATACCAAATTAGATCATTTATTCCATACCTGAGGTAGAGATGTTCCTGATTCCTGAATGGATGTCTTCACTGATTCTCCTGGGGGGGTGGGGGGGGTGAGAGAGAGAAACCATTTACAAAGCTGAAGGAGAACTAAGCACACTCCCATGCTGACTGGGTTTCTTTATATCTCAGCTGTCCTCTTCCCCTATTTTCTTCCCCTTACTGTGTCCTCTTTCCTCAGCTCTACTTGGCCCCAAGGTTTCAGCCTCACACTGAAGAACCTAACTGATAAGAAAACACAAGTCTGCATGCCAGGCAGGGGTTATATAGAAAAACTGCTTAAATAGCAAAGGGGGGAAAAAAGGCTCTCCTTTGCCTTTCTCCAGGTGAGGACCAGGTGACTGATGAATTTTTAAACTGATAGGGAGAATCCCATAACCTCACCACCTAGCAATATCAATAGCTTTTTTCCATGTGGACAAGGTGGATAAGGCCTAGAGGGGGACAGCCTTAGAGACTGCAGAGAAGGGAAAATGTACTTGTATTAGCCACTTGTACAACAGATGGCCATGTTTTCTTAGTCCAGTGATATTGATAGATCATAAAATAAAATGGCAGTTGCAAGATAAGGACAGTGAGCCTAGCAAATGTAGATGAGCCTAAAGTCAATATCATTAGGTAAAAATGACTTTATTAGCCCAGAGAGGTGGAGAAACCACCAGTTTTGAAGCCGTAAAGGGCTAGCTCAAACCCTAGCACCATCACTGATGAGTTCTGTGATCTTAGGCAAGTTTACTGCTGAAGTCTCAGGCTCTTTTGTTTTGGTTTTAAATCCCTAAGGTGAACATACCAACATCTACCTTAGAAGATTGTTGCAAAAATGAGAATGTCAAAGACAAGCAAAAAAAATGCCAGTATTTTTAAGGTTTGAGGGAAATGAGGCCTTTCAAGTGTGTAAGTTGAAACAGTGTTTTAAGGGGCATCTGGTTGGCTCAGTCAGTGGAGTGTGTGACTCTTGATCTCAGGGTTGTAAGTTCAAGCCCCACATCAGGTGTAGAGAATACTTAAAACAAAATAAAATCTTAAAAAGAAAACAATCTTTTTAAAGAACAACTGGTGATATCCTTTAAAACAACATTTTGCTTCTAGAAGTTTATCCTAAGGAAATAATAGAACAAGTATGCAAAAATATGTACTGAATAACTGTTTATAATGGCCACAAACTGGGGCACCTGGGTGGCTTAGTTGGTTAAGCATCTGACTTCAGCTCAGGTCATGATCTTGCAGTTCATGAGTTCGAGCCCTGTGTTGGGCTTTGTGCTGACAGCTCAGAGCCTGGAGCCTGCTTCAGATTCTGTGTCTCCCTCTCTCTCTGCCCCTCTCCTACTCACACTCTGTCTCTCTCTCTTCCTTCCAAAAATAAATAAACAGTAAAAAAAAATTTTATAATGGCCTCAAACTAGAAAAATACTTAAAAATGAAACTGGCTAAATTAATCATGATACATATAATGGATACTATACATGTTAAAAAGGATAAGAAAGATATTTTTGTATTTGACATGAAAAGATACATAAGACATAGTAAATGAAATGGATTATTTTACAACATGAATATTATTAATCCAACATACTTAAATATATGTATTTGTGTGCATATGCTTACACATAGATATGTTTAAAAATAACAGTCCAGCGGTATATAAATCAAATATTAACAGTGGTTATCTGATACTTGGGATTAAAAGGAAATTTCTCTTTATCATTTTGCATTTAAGCAATCATGGATTAACAGAATAAAAAACACAAAATAACTTATTTTAATATGCTTATCTCAGTTTAAGGCATTTAGTAAGAGCTTAATAAATTACAGTGATCATCATCATCATCCAATTGAAATCTATTTGGAAGTCAAAATTAATATGAAGACTTTTCCTTTTATTAGCAAATAAAGCATCCAGGTGAAAGCAGGTACCTAGCTCTCCTAAGAATCACCAGAGGTGTTAGGTGCCTCACTTATCTCTCCTGTATAATTACAGTGAAGGATAAACCTGCCGTCAGGGTGTGCTGTGGAAAGAAGACTGATTGTTCTTCATTCCTATCCAAATCTGCCAGCTCTCCTATTCTCCTTTTAAACAGCTTTCAAAATGCAAATTCTCACCACCTCGTCAATGTTTTGAGAAACATGCTGTCACTTCAGGAATAAATTCACTTCTCAATAGCTTTTGCTGGAGAGCAGAATACTAGGTGAGGAATGACAGGCATGAGCTATGCCATCTGGCTAATCTGGGAGAAATCCTTCTCAGTTTCTAGGTGCAGGCAGACAGCATGTAGGCTGAGTCTAAGATTTTGGCAAGGGGCCTGCCACATAAAGAAGGCTTCCATAGGCTCTCAGCACTGCACCCAGGACAAACTCCAAGCCCCTCAGGGAAGACTGAGCCCTCCTTACCTGCCTATCAATCCCCTGCCTCCTTGAGTTCTGAAACACAATCATCTACAATGCAGTGTGAGACCAAGTCTCAGCCTTCACTTGAAGGAGGACTCAAGACAAGCAAAAGAAATTCATTTTTTAAATGATGTTATAGGATCAAGTGCTGATGTTTTAAGAGAGAAGAGAGAAATCGTATGGGTTGAAATGCCTAATTTTTAATTGTATTTTTTCCTTCTTTTTAGGAGTACAGAGATGTCATCTGTAGAGTATCTAGATGTATTAAATAAGCTATAAAACAAGATCCTAGTAACCTTTCTTCTTCCTGCTGCTAGATATTCAATTTAACTCAATTTATTATCATGGCTAGATTAATGTTTCACATAGCCTGATTATAGTTCCATTTCAGGTATAAAACCTGAAACTTCTTAAAAACATCGCCAAGATGATGAAACTGAGTAAGAGGTATTTAAGTTCAAATAAGCTAATTCATTACATAATTAGAAATGCCAATGACTACATTTTTTTTTTTAATTTTTTTTTTCAACATTTTTAATTTATTTTTGGGACAGAGAGAGACAGAGCATGAACGGGGGAGGGCAGAGAGAGAGGGAGACACAGAATCAGAAACAGGCTCCAGGCTCTGAGCCATCAGCCCAAAGCCCGACGCGGGGCTCGAACTCACGAACCGCGAGATCGTGACCTGGCTGAAGTCGGACGCTTAACCGACTGCGCCACCCAGGCGCCCCGCCAATGACTACATTTTAAGAACTTAGCTGCTATTTATTTTGAGAACTTAATCAGAATAGGTAGATAAAGGAAATGGGAAACTCCAAAAATGCAATGATTTGTACTTGAATTATCAAGCATTTATAAAGAATGAATGTAGGGGCACCTGGGTGGCTCAGTCAGTTAAGCATCCGACTTCAGCTCAGGTCATGATCTCACAGCTTGGGGGTTTCAGCCCAGCATCAGGCTCTGTGCTGACAGCTCAGAGCCTGGAGCCTGCTTCGGATTCTGTGTGTGTCTCTCTCTCACCCTCCCCTGCTCACATACCCGCTCTCCCTCGCTCTCAAAAGTGAATAAACATTACAAAAAAAGAAAGAAAGAAAAATTGGCCTTACTCTGAGTATCAGGTTGTCCCACATTGAGTCTTTGTTCATTACTTCTCCCATTCTGGAGCTTCAAATATAAAGAATAAGGTCATACCCCCTGTTAGTTTTTTCAGAGGCACTTTATATCACACCTCTTTAAATATCTCAAGAGAATTCTTACCCAGGAAAAAAATTAAAGTATCACATTCACAGTTAAATTATCTAAAGGAGAATAGCAAGAGCGGTTAACTCCGTAAGTCCCATTTCTATAGCCAAAGAACAAGGCAACTCTTCTTTTTAAAAAGTAAAAATACAATGAACATGTAAATATGCTAAATTAGCTTATTAGAATATTCCAAAACAGCTCAATGAAGTCAGATGTTACGGTATTGTAGAGTTGCTATAATAGCTACAAGTTAGAACAAGCTGTTGGAACATCAGATTGACATTCTACCTGATCCTTTAACACAGAGGCAATGTACGTTATGGTTAAGGATGAGAGTTCTAGGGGTGCCTGGGGGGCTCAGTCGGTTAAGCGTCCAACTTCAGCCCAGGTCATGAATCTCACAGTTTGTGAGCTCAAGCCCCGCGTCGGGCTCTGTGCTGACAGCTCAGAGCCTGGAGCCTGCTTCAGATTCTGTATCTCCCTCTCTCTCTGCCCCTCCCCAGCTCACACTCACTCTCTCTGTCAAAAATAAGTTTTAAAAACTTAAAAAAAAAAAAGAAAGAAAGAAAGAAAGAATGAGAGTTCTAAAGTACTGGTGAGGATGTGGAGAAAAAGGAACCCTCATGCACTGTTGGTGGGAATGTAAATTTGTTCAGCCACTGTGGAAAACAGTATGGAGGAGGTTCCTCAAAAAATGAAAAATAGAAATACTACATATTCTGGTAGTTCCACTACTGGGTATTTACCCAAAGAATACGAAAATATTAATTCAAAAAGATATATGTACCCCTATGTTTACTACAGCATTATTTTAAAAAGCCAAGATATAGAAGCAACCTAAGTATGTATTGATAAAGAACAGATATGGATAAAAAAGATATGGTATATGTATAAAATGGAATATTACACAGGCACAAAAAAGCATGAGATTGTGCCATTGGTAACAACATGGATTGACGTAGAAGGTATCATGCTAAGTGGAGTAAGACTGAGAAAGACAAATACCACTCATATGTGGAATCTTAAAAAATATATATATGGGGACACCTGGGTGGCTCAGTCAATTGAGCATCCGACTCTTGATTTCAGCTCAGGTCATGATCCCAGAATCATGGAATCAAGCCCACATCGGGCTCTGCACTCAGTGTGGAGCCTGCTTAAGAGTCTCTTTCTCTCTCTCCCTCTGCTCCTCTCCCCCGCTCACACTCTCTCTCTAAAATAAAAATAAATTTAAAAATTTTAAAAATATGAATAAACAAACAAAAAGCAGAATCAGACCTATAAATAGGACAAACTGATGGTTGCCAGAGGAGAGAGGGGTGGGAGGATGGGCCAAATGGGTGACGGCTTCCAGTTATGGAGTGAATAAGTCACAGCCTAAGAAATATAATCAATGATATTAGCTTGTATGGTGACAGAAGATAGCTACACTTGTGGTAAACATAACAACATAACATAATGTATAAACTTGTCAAATCACTATGCTGTATACCTGAAACTAATGTAACATTTTGTGGCAACGATACTCAAAAAAAAAAAAAAAAAAAAAAATAGTGGGAGTTCTAGCCCAGACAAACCTGGCTATGAATCCTGATTCTGTCACTTACTAGCTATGTAAGCTTGAGCAAGTTATTTTACCTCTATGTCTGTTTCTTTATCTTCAAATGAGGATAATAGCAATAGCCACCTTATACATTTTTGTGAAGACTAAATGTACACAAGCATTTAGCACAGTGCTAGCTTATGGAAGAGCTTAATAAATGTCTGGTTACTGTGTTTCTATAATGCTTAGCTACACAGAAGTCACATATGGGCTTGGTTCTTAAAAGTCAGCTACCAAAAAAAAAAAAAATCAACTACCAATTCTGAGGGCTAGAATGAAATTAATCAGAGAATGAAAGATTGAACCGACCCTTTCTCTTCTCAGATGACAGGTCCTTTGTAAGGTACATATACCACATACTCCCAACCATCTGATAGGTTCAGCTTTCAAATGACAGTTCTCCTCTGAAGCTATCCTAGCCAAAAGAGAGAAGTATACTATTCATTAAGCTGTGTCTGTAGCTAAGTCTGTGTGTCTAAATTAAAGAAAAACATGTAAGTTGCTTTTATCACTAATAATAAGAGACTTAGCCAGAAGCTGATAATACTACAATACTACATAGAATTTGGAACCCCACATGGATGTGCATTCACATTTACATAGCTATTAAGGAGATACAACATCAAAACAAAGCTGGATTTAAAAAGCATCATATTGCAGAGTGACACAACTTTTTTATTCTATAAAATGTTCGTATCATGTGTCATTTAGTGTCACTATGATTTTTAAAGCACTTTGCACTCTTGTATGAGTTAACATCCAGGTATTCACCTCCTAATTTTATGAGAAATATGCTGAATCCATATGCCACAGGGTCTGTTTACTAAATGAATGATCAGGGTCACAGATACACAGAAAATTAAATGACAGAAAATTAAATGTCTATTTACATATACAGTAAATACAGTTATTCTCATCAACAAAATAGAAAGACAATAGTAAAAATATGGCAAGGTTTTAACTAAGAGTGACAGTATAATTTATATTAGATATACAATAGCAGAGAATACTCAGAAAACCTGGATGTGAATCCTAAATCAATTTGGTTTCATAATTTGGTATCATAGAGATTCAGAAGGACAAAAGAAAGTATATTTTATTCTTGAAAAAAAGTGACAGATATATTTAAGCTATGTCATGACTGATATATAGTTTATTAAATATGCCATGTCACAGAGGGAGGAACATGGACTGGGCCCAGTTCTGGTGATAGGTAGAGGTGGGCAATCACTTAATGCACTTTAGGCCTAAATTTCCTTATTTGTTCAATGAGGGGGGTGAACAGTATAATCCTTAATACCCATTTAGCTCTGAAATTCTATTGCTCAGAGATATCCTCACATCTCACATTTTTCATGAAACTATATTACAGGGTAGTTAATGTTTTCTTCAGATGCTTTTAAAGTGTTTATAATTTAATCATGAAATTGCACTGTGGCCTGAGGCCTGACTACAAATTCCACATATACTAGGATTAACTCTTCAAGATAAAAAATTAGCCAAGAAGAATTCTGATAATACCTTGCACCATTTACTAAAACAACAACCAGAAGTGACTATGTGATATTTAGGGTCACAACTCAATTACTCAATAATATCACTCAATAACAAAAACACTTTTGTTGAAATCATTAAATACGCCCAATAACAAGCAAATGCACAGAGAGGTAGATACAAGTATATTTATTTTGAATCACTGTATTAAAAAAAAAAGACTGGAAACAATCTAAATACACACAAGAAAGGGCTATATACATTGTAATACACCCAGGATTAATCGTAGGATAGAAGTGATTTATTGCTCTTCTTTTATATTTCTCTATATTTTCCAAATTATCTCAATGAACACATGCCAATTTTGTGACCATAAGAAGTTACACATATTTCAAAAACAAATGCACATGACTATCACATTTTTTCAGATATTAAAGTTCCAGAAAGTAGAACCATATGCACCCATTAAAAACAATGACAAAATAGAGGTTGTCACATATGATTCATATGGAACAATTTCCAAGAATTCTCAGCTCAATGGGCATAGTGTTCTACCATTTGCACAGAAAGGAAAAACCAAAAATGAGATATGGTATGTGTATAGACTGTCTCTGAATGTGTATAGAAGAAAATGGTTAACAACAGCTGCCTCTGGGGAAAAGAAGTGGAGTAAGAGAAAACATACTTTAAAAAATTCTTTTAGTATATTTTGAAATTTTTGTCCATGAGGATGCACTATCTATTTATATTTAAAAAGCTAAATCTTCTAGGGACGCCTGGGTGGCTCAGTCAGCGAAGTGTCCAATTCTTGATTTCGGCTCAGGTCATGATCTCACAGTTTGTGAGATCAAGTCCTGCATCCAGCTCTGCAGTGACAGCAAGGAGCCTGCTTGGGATTTTCTGTCTCCCTCTCTCTCTGCCCCTACCCCATGTATGTGCACTCTTTCTCTCAAAAACAAAAACAAAAACAAAAACACCTAAATTTTCTAAAGAACAAATGAACTATGAAAAAAAATGTTCAATTGGATATGTAGATACACAAACATGCATAGAAAAAAGACTAGAAGGAAATTTGCCAACATACCTTTAGATGGTAGAAGTGATTTATTGCTCTTCTTTTATATTTCTCTATATTTTCCAAATTATCTCAATGAACACATGCCAATTTTGTGACCATAAGAAGTTACACATATTTGAAAAACAAATGCACATGACTATCACATTTTTTCAGATATTAAATGAAGTCCATGCTGTGCAAATGTCTGTATTTTTATCAAAGTTCTGAAACTGTTTCATGCTGGAATTCCATACATGTGCTCCAGACTCACCCTTAAGTTATATGAAGGATCCTTAAGACTCAAATTTGGGAGAGATGCCTGGAGTGCACTTATATAACTTGTTTCACCTCCTTGAGCTATAAGCAGGAGAGAGGTATGGAGTTAAGATTTATAAGTTACTATCAAATGCATATTCAACAATGGCTCAGTTCAGGGTCAATCATCTTTCAAAATATCCTAAACTTTCTAACCACCCTACTAAGGTCAAAATATCTCCCACTATCATTAAGAATGTGCTAAAAATGCTACACCCATCCTTGATTTTTTTATTGGTCATGGGGTGACCTGTAGATCATTGGGTCTCAGCTATCCCCATTAGGCTGTAACTCTATGGTGGCAGTGGACTGCTAACAGAGCAAGAGAGTCCATGCTGAGCCTGAATCTAAAAGACAATGGGGGAGGGTGGCATGAGGAAGAAGGCCAATGTGAGACTGGTCACCTTTAAGAAGGGGGCAAATGCACCCTTTTCCATGGGGTTTTGGAAACTCAGGACACATGCAGGGCAGTTATGGGATCCCAGTGACAGGATGAGACCCAGAATTGGATAGTGGTCAGGCCAAACATTGGAGCAGTGCAGCAGGGCCTGGCATATCCTCAAAAGCTCTGAGTGTCCACTGTGCTGCCAACCTATGCAGAAAATGGGGGTGCAGACTATTTCATGAAGGCCAGGATGTTAGGAACTTCTCAGCAGCATTTTGCAGAGAGCTGAGACTCTGTGATCATGGGTGTGGGTGATAAAGTCAGCAGATCTGAGATATGAAAGTTAGAGGGGATGTGACCTCGAGCCACAGGCTAGTGGGGGCTGTGGACACTCAGGTTCTGTTCCCTCCACCCATCCAACAAATGAATCTTTACCAATCAAACCTAGTATGCCCAGGGTACTTTCCTTGGGCCACTGAGAGGCCAAAATTCTACTTACCAGACTGCTTGTATTTCTGGACTTTTGTCTTCAGGTCTATTCTGTGGATGTTCTTTAAGCATTTTTCTAATAAATCCAATCGATCTGGAGCAATCAGATTTAGCTTCTCCAATTCAATCACAAGATCTAGGAAACTCTAAGAGAGCCACCAAGAAGAAACAAATTTCAGTAAGGTGGACTGTTAAGCCCTAAATGCAAACCCCAAGCTGTGTGATTTGTAACAGCAAGCAAATGTGAGAAGAACCCATTCCATGATCTGCAGTGATCTTAAACCAGACCTCTCTGTTTCATAGTCCCTCCAGGGCCGGAAGCAAATTACACTCCTGGATTTTACAGAGAAAGAGGTGGTGGTAAGTCTTTTGGCGGACAACCTGTACCTAGGTTGGGGACACATGAGTCATTTTACGTCATCAAGAAGTACTGTGAGATGAGGCACCTGGCTGGCTCAGTCAGTAAAGCACACAACTCTTGATCTCAGGGTTATGAGATCAAGCTCCACATTGGGCATGGAGCCTACTTAACAAAAACAACAACAACAAAAAAGTACTGTGGGAGAGCAGGCCTAAAAATAAAATCTGCCTGAGTTCATTCTGTTCCAAAAGGCTACTCTGGTATTATACTGAAAAACTCTAATGGCTTTCCTAAAAAGGGAAGAGAGAAGATAGCTGGGGGAAAGAAAAATCCCCATGATGCAGTTTTGAAGTTCCTAAAATATGTAAAATTTTTTCAATGTTTATTTATTTTTTAGAGAGACAGACTGAGAGCTAGTGGGGGAGGAGCAGAGAGAAAGGGAGACACAGAATCTGAAGCAGGCTCCAGGCTCTGAGCTGTCAGCACAGAACCCAGTGAGATCCCACAAGCATGAGATCATGACCTGAGCCAAAGTCGGACGCTTTACTGACTGTGCCACCCAGGCACCCCAGAAATTTCTAAAATATCTTAATCACTGCTAGACATTCCAACTCATTCTGACTCTGGGAGTATGAGGCAAAATTAAAAAGTTAGGGTATATTGCTACTTACTTGCCCTAGACCACAGAGATTATGAAAGAACTATATTTCAGAAATAGGCATTGCTTTGGGTTTTATTTCCTCTAACATTTAGTTACTGAGGCGCTATATTTATTTATTTTTAATAATAATCATCATGAAATTGATATAAGTGATTGGCAATAAGTTGACTTGAGGATACCAAAAAGAAGTTCTATTTTTTCCTTTTCCTTCCCATTTGACGCATTTGATGGTGGGGGCATACAGTCACCCTATATTTATAGATTTCAGAAACAAAACTACAATTATTATGGAACATGAGAAAATTCTCAAGCAACAATTTACCAGAGTCCTTAAAGGCAGGTCCTTTAAGAACATATTTTCATATTCTAGAGACCGGAGTTTTTCCTGGCCCGTCCTTAGGCCAGCAGTACCACATAAGGTCAGACAATTTAAATACTTTTCCAGCAATTGCAATATCCCTGAGATCTTGTTTCCTACCTAGTTTCCAATCCCAAATCTCTAATTTTGCCATTCCCTGGATACACAAGTCATAAGTACCTTCTCCCTCCCCACCTCCACATGCAGCCTAATGACTCCACACTGATCTCAAGCTAGTTGAGGGAAAATAGATGGCCATGGGAGAGCAAGATGAAAGTGAATTTGAAGTAAAAAGATTTACTTTTCTCACTTCCTACCTTCACTCCCAGCTTGGGTCTCCATATTCAAGTGCCCACTTCCCTCTTCCCACACACTACAGAGCAACCCTCTCCTTCTGATATGCCCTTGGAAACATGAACCAAGAAAAAGAATACTCACCTTATCCTTGGCTACCTTGCTTCGGCCCATATGATCCCTCATGAGGAAAATTAATGAGGACACATCAGATTTGTCCAAATCTTCACCAATCTCTGTCATCAACACCCTGCAACCAAACAAGATTTTTTTTAAGTAAATTCAGATACTAATCCTAATGAAAACACCAAAAGCCTATGCTTCTGCTATGCCAATAATTGCTTAAAAGACTAATTCAGGCCCCCATTTGGATATGCACGCCCATAAAACAGAAAGCCTAGACCACCCTAGGAAGAGATCTTAAGGGAATTCAAAAAGGAAATTCATCCTTTCTCCTACTTTCAATAAGAGATAGTACCTCTCTTTCCAACTAACTGATCTACAAACAACTCAGAGAATAAAAACTTCCCTAAAGAATCCCCTAGTTCCCCCAGATGTTATGATGAAATAAGCGAAGAACATATATGACTAAGATGAAAGATAGAAATAGAATTTGAAATCATCCTGTCTTCCCCATCTTACAAGCCTCCAGGTGATGAGGATGCTGCAGATCCAGGGCCTACACTTTGAATCACAAGCTTCTAAAGCAAGCTTATACCTGGGATATCGTGGCCCACTCCTAAACTCAAAGGGTAAAAGGCATCTAGATCCTGGGGATTATGACCATAGATATTTTTGTCTACAAAGCCTCACCTGACTCAGTCACCTCTGCTCCAGTTGGAGCCACCATCACAGTTTACCTGGGCTCTCAGGACACCCTGTGGTTGGCATTATTGCCTTGACATTGTCATCTCTGCTTTAGAGGGCTGTTTTCCCAATTAGGCTCTCAAATTCTTGAGGACAGAAGATCCTTCTTTCATTTTGTTCTAATGCTTACTATACACCTGGCATATATTGACCGCCCCCCCATAAAAAGCCCACTGAACAGATGAATCAATGAATCTAGCATCCCCTCCCTCTACCCACCCTTTCCACCCTCTGGAACTACCTACATTCACATTAGCAAGGAGACAGGAAATAGAGAGTGCCCCAACTTATTCACTGAAACCCAGCACCTCTGAAAAAGTTTTAAGAACATATTGACATTTTATGATGGTTGAAGAGGTAGAAGATGATCAAGAACAACGACAACAATAAAAATAAACTCTTTCACTTGTTTGTGTGTTTGTTTTTAAGTAGGCTCCATGCCCAGCATGGAGGCCATCATGGGGCTTGAACTTATGACCCTGAGATCAAGACCTGAGCTAAGACTAAGAGTTGGATGCTTAACCAACTGAGCCACTCAGGCACCCCAATAATAAACTCTTGCGATTGTAGAGGGATTCACAGTTTTAAAAGTACTTCACATACTAAATTATCATAATTGATCTTCACCAACAAACCTGGGAAATCAGGTATTATTATTTTTAGCTTTACAAGTAAGAAAACAAAGTCCCAACTGGTGTAAGTGGCTGGCTCAGCCTAGGTGGCCTATAACTGGTATTTCTGGGACTTGAAACAGGCCTCCAGACCTCAGGTCTCTGACACTTTTCAAGGGCAGAGCTGCTTTCAACTCTCTTTAATACAGTTCTCAATAATACACATATTCTCCAAATATACACCATTGATATAACTTAAAGGCTGGTGGTCTGAAGAAAAAGGAACCATTAATTTAAGGTCACAAGTTATCTTCCTTTCTGCAGAAATGCAGCCTTTCTTATGGTTTGTGTGCTCCTCTCAGTCTCCAAGAGAGTAGTTTGTTAACAGGAGGAAGGAAAAACTCAGATGGTCTCAACTAAAGGGGACTCCAGTGACCATCCCTCTCTGAACTGGAGGGGGCCTATGGCTGTTTAATTGATGAAATGTTCATTCAGCACCCCTGCCCTACCAAGCCTCTAGGGAAAAGGACCCCAAAGAAACTCACAGAAAGGGAGTCCACTTCATAAGCTCCTTAGCAGGGGAAAGACCAATGGGGACTCAGGAGGGAACACAGAGTTCTACAAAGGTCAGGAAAATCACTGTCAGACTTGTTATTTCCTTTCTCAGTACCGGAATTTGCCAGTCTGACATCACAGACCACAACAGATCCCACAGACAGAGGATGGCAAGAATTACTAGTTCTTAGTTGTTCTTATCTCTCTCATTCTATCCATTCGGCAAACACATACTACCCAGCCCTTCCACTTTCTTTATGATCTTCTACCCAGTTACTTTAAGTGAACATGTTCTAAGAATTCAAAGACTTCAAAGGAATGAAGTAACATCATAAGGCAGTCGAATCTGTGGGCACAGAAAGTAATGTGTTTGCTTTTTTTTACTGTCTTCATGTCTATTGTTCATAAGTCCAGACCACCTCACTCCCTCCCACCAGTCCAGCCTTGGGAATAGATAATGAATTACCTATAGTCTGAAACAAGCTGAGGGTGCCTGAGCAGGTGCGTCTCCACCGCCCTTTTGTCCATCTTCAAAATCCGCTTGAGCAAGTCAAACCGCCTCACTCTGTACAGTAGCTCAGCCAAGCCCATGGCAGACAGCTTTCCTCTCTCACTTAAAATATCCAGAAGGTCCCTGACATTAAGGGGAACAACATCTGCAGCAATGTCCCGGCACAAAAAAAGAATCGTTTCCTTCTCGTCTTCATCAAGCGCCTCTTCAACCTGATAGATGACTTCAGCAGACATCCTGCGCAGTGTCTTTCCAAGGAAATGCAATAATAAAACTCCACTCCAGTCAACAAAAGGCCATGAGGCTGCTGACATCATTTCTGATGGTTTTCTTCATTTCTTTCAAAATCCCCTTTCCAATGGAGGAGTTCTGTGATTAAAAGGGAATCTTTTTAAATCCTCTTATCAAAATAACTTATGCCTAACATTCATGGTATAGGTTCTTCCTTTCTTGGTCTCTCTAACTTAGAAGATTAAACTTGTATTGTTAACCCTATAGAAAGTGATCTTCAGTAGACAAAGCAACTGATTGAAAAATCAAGACACACAAAGAAGGTAACCTACATTTTAAAGGAAATGAAACCAGAAACAAATTATCTCCCAAAAATCCCACAGGCCTTATCAGAATTTGTAAGAATGTAAAATACAGTAAGAAGAAAATCATAAATGACGAAATGGCATATGAATAACCTTGGTGGGAGGAAGAAGAAAAAGCCCAATGATGAAGAAGCTAACTGGACCAGAAAAACTGGTGTCACAGGGTTAACTCCCACTTTCAGTGACCCCAACCAGGTAAGTTTAAACAAACATGGGTCTTGATAAGAGACCTTTGGCAGGGTGTCAGAACTACTCCACCCATTTTTCCCAGTTGTCTCCTACTATAAAATCCCTCATTTACACCTATAAGTAGAAACCCTCCCTGGCATCCTCCCAAAGTCTCAGGTCATTTTCACAACTTCATCATGAATGCTCATAGGACCTCCCACTTTATCTGAACAAAGGCTTTGTCAAGCTTTGATCACTGCTTCAGACCCTGAGCCCATGGACGTGCCAGAGGCCCCTTACTCTCAACACATTACTCAGGTCAGCAATTGTCACAAGAGTTCCTGACGGTATCAGTGGAAGGAAGGAAGTAGAACAGAAAATCTGGAGAAAAATCTTGGTCCCAGGGCTGGACTTGGGTGGGAGCAATGGGAGGTCATGCCATGGATGACTTCTTAATTTTTTTCCATTGAAACTCAACCTATTCTCTTTCAAAGTCTAAGGTGCAAATGGCAGTCACTGTCTATTCTAAAGTTTCACAGCTATATTTTATGTTAAATAAACTCTTGTGTTCTGAAAGAGTATCTTGTCTATTTCTATCAGAGAACATTAAAAAAATAATTGGAAATACAACCCAACTATAAGTTGCTAACTATTACTATGTATTTGTGTACAAGTATATTTATATTTTTTTCTTTTTCTTTTTTCTTTAGGAGAGAGACAGATAGTGCAAGTGGGAGAGAGTGGCAGAAGGAGAGGGAGGGGGAGAAGGGGAAAGGGGGGAGGGAGGGAGAGGGAGAGAGAGAGAGAGAGAGAGAGAGAGAGAGAGAGAGAATCTTAAGCAGGCTCCATGTTCAGCACACAGCCCCACATGAGGCTTAAACCCACGACCCTGGGATCATGACCTGAGCTGAAATCAAGAGTAGGATGCTCAACTGAGTGACCCACCCAGGTGCCCCACTTGCATTTTTATGTTATTTATCGAGCTATATTTAGTGAAAATAACACTGAAGGTATTTTATTTATTTATGTACAATTTCAGTCCATAATAGATTTAAAGCATCTTATAATAACAACACTAAGTACAAGAAATATTTTATATGAGAACAAGGCAGGGGGAATTAGGTTAAAAAATATTAGTTTAGAAAGTTGAGCTGGGGTGGAAGGATAGAGAATACAAAGCAAATATGCAGACCAGAAAGGCCTAAACAGTTTTTAGTAGACTGTGAATTCGTCCCTGAGTTTTCTGGCAGTCAAAGCAAAAAATGACATATGGGACATTTTTTTGTTCTTGCTGTCAAAGACAAAATACCTTCTTAGAGTAAGCATAACTTTCCTAGAGATCCAGAGTCCCCCATCAATGAAAATATTGATAAGTTCTTTAGTGTCTGAAAGTAACAAAATCAAATTTACTTTAATTTTCGTTTTATTTTTCAAAAATCTAAAATATTTTGTTTTAAAGTAGACCATTTATATCTTTCACACTGGGCTTCCCACAACCAGGCTAAACAGGTGAGTTCTTAATAAAAATAGACATTTTACTTAATGCATACTTGCTAATAGGTATTCTTATGTCTATGCCAATCTCATACTCATTCATCAAAACTTCACTTAAATCTAGCCATTGTGAATGACTGAGGAAATAGAATTTACTAAACGATTGCTCAATGAAAGTGGAAAAGCTGGCACTCAGACTTTTTTTTTTAATGTTTACTTATTTTTGAGACAAAGAGAGACAGAGCACGAACGGGGGAGGGCCAGAGAGAGAGGGAGACACAGAATCTGAAACAGGCTCCAGGCTCTGAGCAGTCAGCACAGAGCCTGACGCGGGGCTTGAACTCATGGACCGCGAGATTGTGACCTGAGCTGAAGTCGGACGCTTAACCAACTGAGCCACCCAGGCGCCCCTCAGACTTTTTTTAAAATTTTTTGAGAGAGAGAGAGAGAGTGGGGGAGAGGTACAGAAGAAGGGAAAGAGAGAGAATCCAAAGCAGGCTCCATGTTCATTGCAGAGCCCAACACAAGGCTAGATTGCACAACCCTGGAATCATGATGTAAGCCAAAATCAAGAGTCAGATGCTTAACCAACTGAGCTATCCAGGCACCCCTACTTTACTTTTTTTAATCTGAAAGCTTAATAACAATTTTATGTGTTTCAGAGACCCTAAATCTATACTTTATTCAGGGGCTAACAATACTTTAACATAACTTCTAGTTTCCATGAAAGGTAGTCAAGTACTTCTTTTTCTTTTTTTTTTTTCAACGTTTTTTTTGTTTTTTTTGTTTTTTGTTTTTTTTTTTTGGGACAGAGAGAGACATAGCATGAACGGGGGAGGGGCAGAGAGAGAGGGAGACACAGAATCGGAAACAGGCTCCAGGCTCTGAGCCATCAGCCCAGAGCCCGACGCGGGGCTCGAACTCACGGACCGCGAGATCGTGACCTGGCTGAAGTCGGACGCTTAACCGACTGCGCCACCCAGGCGCCCCAAGTACTTCTTTTTCTATTGACTAAAAGTCACAATTTTGTTAGTAGTTGTTATATTTTAACCTATAAAATATTCGTACACACTAGAAAATATAAAATAAGGATGAGGTCATTAAACACAAGAGGAACAAATGAGATGTTATCCAAATTCACAAGACATATCTGGAAAAAAAAAAAAAGCCAAAGAGAACTCTAGAAATCAAATGTACAATTCCCTGTTTTTATTTATTTTTTATTTTTTTATTTTATTTTTTTTCAATATATGAAATTTATTGTCAAATTGGTTTCCATACAACACCCAGTGCTCATCCCAAAAGGTGCCCTCCTCAATACCCATCACCCACCCTCCCCTCCCTCCCACCCCCCACCAACCCTCAGTTTGTTCTCAGTTTTTAAGAGTCTCTTATGCTTTGGCTCTCTCCCACTCTAACCTCTTTTTTTTTTTTCCCTTCCCCTCCCCCATGGGTTTCTGTTAGGTTTCTCAGGATCCACAGAAGAGTGAAACCATATGGTATCTGTCTTTCTCTGTATGGCTTATTTCACTTAGCATAACACTCTCCAGTTCCATCCACGTTGCTACAAAAGGCCATATTTCATTCTTTCTCATTGCCATGTAGTACTCCATTGTGTATATAAACCACAATTTCTTTATCCATTCATCAGTTGATGGACATTTAGGCTCTTTCCAAAATTTGGCTATTGTTGAGAGTGCTGCTATAAACATTGGGGTACAAGTGCCCCTATGCATCAGTACTCCTGTATCCCTTGGGTAAATTCCTAGCAGCGCTATTGCTGGGTCATAGGGTAGGTCTATTTTTAATTTTCTGAGGAACCTCCACACTGTTTTCCAGAGTGGCTGCACCAGTTTGCATTCCCACCAACAGTGCAAGAGGGTTCCCGTTTCTCCACATCCTCTCCAGCATCTGTAGTCTCCTGATTTGTTCATTTTGGCCACTCTGACTGGCGTGAGGTGATATCTGAATGTGGTTTTGATTTGTATTACAATTCCCTGTTTTTAAAAACAGTAGCCAACTTTTGGAGTTCATAGTTATCAATGATGTAATAATTTTGTAAACTGTTAACAAAATTAGATAATCGCTTTTAAAAATATTATCTGCTCAGTTTGTTCCATCCAACCATTATACCAGGACTGTTTTCTGCCAGTCACGCACACCCAGCAAGCGAACTGGCATGCTGTCTTCCCTCTGTACTAATGGAGGTAAAGTTTGGCAGCAAAATCCAAATTACTCAGTGGTAGCATCTGGCATATTCAGAAAAAATATCAAAAGGAAAACTACAGATCTCATGCTGAGTCAAGCCAACACTCAGCAAAATGCCAGTGTGTATATGTTAGGGTTAAGTGTAGCTAAACACTGAACAGTTAACAGGCAGTTAAGTGTAGCTAAAGGTGACAGGCTCTTGAGAAAGGGGAGCATGGAAGGGAGACCTAGGGCTAGGATCCAGATAATCACTACTTTGTTGGGGTTTCTTTTAAGCCCAAACCAAGAAATTAACATAAAAAGTTCTCTCAGACTAAGGAAGCCTATAAGATCTTCAGAGGCAAACTCAAAACCACCCCATAAAGCTACCTTCACAACCCAGGGCATATGAGACATCCATTATGCTAGAGACAAGTTCATGCTTAAAAATTACCATGTACAAAAATAAAAATCACCATGACAGTAGACAACACAAATAAAATTCACATCTGAAGAACCTACATCTGAAAGAATTTAAATAAGTATGAAAATAATTCCAAAAAAATGAGGAAATTTTCTGCAGTATAATAGGCCAAATGAATGGTTCTGAGTCAGTGGCAATTTTGTCCCTCGGGGGACATTTGACAATGTCTTGAGACATTTTCGTCATCATTACCAGGTGGTGCTACTGGCTGTAGAAAACAGAGGCCAGGGATGCTGTTAAACATCCCCGGATGTACATTCCCCACAAAAAGGAATTATCTAACCGCAAATACCAATAGTGCTAAGATTGAGAAACTCTACATTAGATAATTGAAAAAAACTGGCTATCATAGACACTCAAATGAATTTATAAATACAATATAAGTCCAATAAAATTTTTTTAAAAATTTCCATGGACTGTGGCAAGCTGATTTTAAACGTATGTTAAGGAGGAGAAAGTCTAAAAATAGCCAATATAAGTTTTAAGAACAACCAGTTAGAAGTTGCCTTACCAGATATCAAGGTTTTATACAAATGTAATATGGTACAGGGGATATATAATAAAGCAACCAATACACAGGTGAGGACTCAGAAATCAATCCATACACAGATGACTGAGGTGGTCCTGAAAATCAATAGAGAAAGGACATTCATATCCAGAAATGGGGCTGGGATAACTGGTTATTCAATACATATAGGGGGAAATTGAGATCCTGTCCTCATATCATTTACAAGTCAATTCCACATGTACTCAAGTCCTGGATATAAAATTCTAAATGAAAATCTATAACCTCTGATTACAAAAGGATTTTATAAGACATAAAAAGTACACATCCTTTTAAAAATGAAAAAGATTAAAAAATGATAAAGCACAGACAGAGAAGGCAAATGCATCATATTTAATTAACAAAGAATTAGTATCCAGAATATAGAAAGCATTTCCACAGGGGCACCTAGCTGCCTCAGTCAGTAGAGCATGTGGCTCTTGATCTCGGGGTTGTTGGTTCAAGCCCCACAATGGGTATAGAGATTACTTAAAATTAAAATCTTTGAGAAAGAAAGAAAGAAAGAAAGAAAGAAAGAAAGAAAGAAAGAAAGAAAGAAAGAAAGAAAGAAAGAAAGAAAGAGGGAGGATGGGCTAAATGGGTAAGGGGCATTAAGGAATCTACTCCTGAAATCATTGTTTCACTATATGCTAACTAATTTGGATGTAAATTTTAAAAAAGAAAAAAAAATTAAAAAAGAAAGAAAGAAAGAAATCAATCCTGCAAATCAATAAGTCTAAGATAAGCAACCCAAAGGGAAAATAGGCAATAGGCACTTCCCAGAAGAAAAAACCAAATAGCCACTAACCATATGAGAAGATGCTTGAGCCATAATAGTGGTCAGCAAAATGCAAATTTAAGCTACAATGAGATATTACTTCCCATCAGTTAAATGCTAGTATCTGTTACCAATTGTCACAGAAATATAAAATTGCCAACATTACTAGAAGAATCACAAATTAGTACAGCCACTTTGAAGAACAATTTGACAATATTTGGTAAAGATAAAAAATATACATTACTCTATGACATGAAAATTTAATTTCTAAGTAAATATCCCTTAAAAACTCTCAGACAGGTATACACACTATACAGCCTAGAAAAGGAATGAACCAGAACTACATGAATCTCACAAACAAAACACAAAACAACACACCAAATATTTTTGCTGAAGCAAAAAGCAAGTTGCTAAAGCATACATACCATATGATTAATTCACATTAAGATCCTAACTGTTAAAAATACCATATATTGTTTAGCAATGTGTGTATGTGTGTGTGTGTAGTGAAAATATTAAAACATACATAGTAATAATGAATACTGAATTCAGAAAAGTAGTTTCCATTACAGGATGAACAGAATGTGACTAGCTAAAAATGTACAGGGGAAATGACTGAATTTGTAACGTTTTACTTTATAAGCAGAGAAATAGGTATACAGATATCAAAATAAATGTGCCTCAAACCACATTCTCTGACCACAGTACAACAAAATTAGAAAACTATAATAAGCCAAAGGGAAACCCTACACATTTTCAAAGTAAAAAATTAGTTTTTTCTCTTCCACACCCAGCCTTTACTAGTTCACAAGCACTGTATAAAGAAAATACAGGTGTAGGGGAGGAGGAAAGGGAGAAGCAAAGCATGCTGTATAGAAACCAACTCACAGCATTCAAAATGCTTTTAGAGCTTCCGTGGTGTATATATAGATAAATATTAGAACAAGAAAGCCTGGAGGCATCCCAAAGTTATCCTTCAAAAGAACAGGTCAGATTTTATTTAGCATGGTTCAAAGATGGAGAAGAGGGGGTTGGGAGTGGGTGGCAGTTCGAATGAGTTCTTTAAAGTTCCATGAAAGGACAGTGCTCACCACTTGCCAGCCCCCCACCCCCACCCCCACCGCAACTACCACTGCCTGAGCTGCCTAGCTCAGCACTCCACTCACCTCCTTAGAAGTTCACTTGCAGCTGCTGAGAGACAAAGGGGGATCCAAATCCAATTCTTTTTCTTTCTTGTTTTCAAATACCCAGTCCTCCTGATTGGTTAATATTCTGTCAGTTTGGTTTCACGCTACTGTTTTAAGCAGTTCACCTTCTCTAGCCAGACAAAACTGGCATCTGGGTATGTTTTCTAAAATTTGTAAGAAATCCCCCTTTTCTTTTTCTCCCTTTACTGGCAAATTCTAGTTTAATTCTTCTTTTCCACACCTACACAAAATCTCCACAGTGCTTCAAACTGTCCCCAATCTTCACAACCAAAGCAACTAAGACCGGTTCCAGTTTCATTTCTCACATGGAGGTCATGGGACCGTTGCCATTTAAAAAAACTAAACAAACCTGATGTCACCAGAGTTAAAATCCACAACACTGACTAATAGAAGGGGTGGTATCAGGTTCTAGAAACAAAAAACACTCCAGGTATTTTCAGTAGAAATACATGTAATACAGGTGCTTCCAAAACTGTTGTAAGAGCTGGAGGAAATGGCTCTCGCCTGGGCTTCTGAAAAAACTTCCTCTATACCCAGAAAGATCTTGGTTCAGCCAGGGCAGTGGGGAATCAGGAGGCTGTCCCTGGGAGTGCTGGGCTCACCTGCATGGGAGTGACCCAGAAATCAGAAAGCAGCCGACCACACCACCTGCTTCCAACACCTCTAAATCTGGTGAGTGGACATGGTAACTGCTGCTGCCCAAATCCCTACCTCACCACCACAATGCTTGCCAACAGAGAAACTAACAAGAGCAGCCAGCTGTTAGGCTTTACCTCGCTTCTGTTTACAAATCTTGCCTGAATGCACCTAGTTGGCAGAACTTAGTTTACATCCCAGTTGTAAAGGAGTCTAGGAAATGCAGTTTGTAATGTTCCATCCTCTAGGCAGAGATGGGAATGGGTCCTGAGCACCAACTGACCTTAGCCACCACAGAAGGATAATCTATGAGGACATTTTTATCTTCTTTGTGGTTAAATCCTGGGCAAGGACCCCAGTGCCTGACTCATAGTAGGCACTCAATTAGTATTTGCTGAATGAATCAGTGAATAACTGGAGTCTTCACAAGTTGCTACCAGGTAATGGCCTCACTTCCTTTTCTCCCTGGACTGATCCTAGAGCACATGCTAACTCTCTCTGACCAATACCTGCAATTATCTTGCCCTTTTGCCTCCTGACCACCAGCTCTTCGGTATATGACTCGTCCTGATTTGCCAGAACCTTCCAGTTTTAGCACTAAAAGTCCTGTCTGTATCATCAGGAAACTCCTCAGTCCTGGGAAAACCAGGATAGTTGGCCACCCCAGCATCCCATCTTTGGATGGTAAGCCTCCTCCACTCATACATTTAGAGTAGCAAGTCATGCCAAGGAGAGAGGGAAAGATCACACCAAACCCTTGTGGCTTTCAACTTGACCTGGTCCTTACTGTCACTCAGCAACTACTTTTACAGGACCTTGGTCAGCTCCATCTCCACAGCTGCCTAACAGCTCTAACTTTCACCACATACTAGTGCCATCCCTCATCAGTTGACCTTGCCATTTATCAGGAATAAGTTTCCACAACCTTCCACCTTCCCATTGTGGGGCCATCACCTGCTGCCCTTCACCTTGCCAGGGCCATCCACCCCGTACCCCCCATGCCCTCTGTCTCTGTGAGCCCCTACAAACACTCTTTCATCAACCTCTCTCTACCTCCAGCTTATAAACATGTTCAAGTCTCTCCAATATTAAAAAAAGAAATAAAACAAAAAAGACCTTAAGCCTGAGATCCCAAGGCCAACCACCCTTTCACTTTATTTCCCTTCACATAAATGGAATCTTATGAAGGAAGAGTCTGCACTCAGTGCTTCAACTCCCACAACTTCAATTCACTCCTTAGTATGCCCCTTATCTGCATCCTCCCTCCCACCATATCCCTTACATAATGACACTCTGTGCCAAGCCATACTGGAACCTGAGGCAAAAGAAAAATCAGTAATACTGACGCTGTCTCTATTTTAAATTCTGATATTTTGTTCATTGTGACTTTTTTGCATTAATGTCAATTTTTTTCAAAATATTACACTTCAAGATTTATCTTTTTTTTATTTTTTTAACATTTATTTATTTTTGAGACAGAGAGAGACAGAGCATGAACGGGGGAGGGGCAGAGAGAGAGGGAGACACAGAATCCGAAAGAGGCTCCAGGCTCTGAGCTGTCAGCACAGAGCCCGGTGCGGGGCTTGAACTCACGGACCGTGAGATCATGACCTGAGCTGAAGTCAGACGCTTAACTGACTGAGCCACACAGGCGCCTCAAGATTATTTATCTTGATTGCTGAGTTTGTGAGCACCCTCTTAAACGTTGTGCCTGAAGTAAAGTGTCTTACTTGGCTCACTCTAGTATTCCAGTCCTGCTGACAGTGGTCTACTTCCCATTAAGCAGGGAACTTGGTGACGTCCTAGTAGCTACATCCAAAGTCACTTGGAAGCCCTCTTTTACCTGGGCACACTACTCCGTCTGATGCTGCCGATTAATCCCTCCTGGAAAGTCTTCTTTGGCTCACCTCAGACCACTATAGCTTATGCAATACCTCCCTAACCTTCTCTGACTCCTCAGTACCCTCTTTCAGCAACTTCTCCTAGCAACTATCTTTTAGCAACTATCTCTCACCCAGACTTTCCCCCTGGTCTTTCTGTTCTCCCTGCCTATGGTCTCAACCCCTCCAAATTGATCTCCTTTCAGAATGAACTTTATAACATTCATGCTTGAACTAAGTCATTTTCCTGTTTTAAACCTTCCAATGATTCCTCATCTCCCATTGCAGGTTCCAATTTTCTTTGCGTTCAAGGCTCCTTGTAGTCCAGCATCTGCCTTCATCTCTTATTAACACAGACTTTGCACATTTGGCTTCAACCTAACTTCAACACAGAGTTCTTTCCCATGCCTCTATGCCTTTGCTTGGACTACCCTCTTCTACTTACATGTCTAGCAAAAACAAAACAAAACAAAACCCTTCTCAGTTTTCAGGACCAGCTGAAACATCTCCTACTGTGTAAAGCTTTCCTGGGAAAAGCACACACAGACTTAGCCAGTAACTTTTTTGTATTATCACAGTACTATGAACATACCTCCTTGGTATCCAGCATTAGTCCCAATAGGCGACAGTAAAGTGTGGTTAACTTAAGTTAGGCTTCTCAATCTTTCTCACAGGATGTCAGTTTTGCCTCCAAACTACCTGGTATCTAAAGCACCTAACATTCTCTGTAATCGGCAGCACAGCCACCAGCATAACTGGTTCCCATTATACCTCGACCTGTCCAAAGACATACTGAATATTCCATTCTTTGTAGTGCTTCTGTATCTGAAGCAAGGTCATAGCATGGCATGAAAACAAACAAACAAACATGGTCACAGTATGAAAGCAAATGTAATTTCCCTGAAACACCACAAAACTGAACAGTGATGGAGAAAAGCCAGCTTTGCCAGCTGCAGAAAGCAGCATGCAAAGCTGGAACTTTCATGTGTCTGGAAATCCCCACTGAGATATGAACATAAAGTCCCCGAGAGAGTCACCCAGAAGATTCTGAAAGGATCAAGGAGAAGGGGTTACATGATCCTGGGCAAAAGAGAAGTAGCCATCTAATGGGAGTTCTAGAACCTAACAGAACCCCCCTTCCTCCCGTTTGTGTACAGAATCTGTAGAGGTGGGAAGTTTGTGTAACAATTCAAGCAGCTAATATAATGAACCCTCTTTCCTCCTCCACCTGAGGCATTTTAAACCTCAGAGAGCACATGAAATGCCATTTTGCACAACCTCCCCCCACACACACACAGATATTTAAAATGAGGTCTATAAATAACAGATCATTATGTGGTTCCTGATTTCTGGAATGCTACAGATACATACTCAAACATAGTCTAGATGACCATATACTGAAGCTGAGCCATAAACACTCCAAGTTGAGATGTTACTGACCACTATTATGTATTAGTAGCTAAAATTATATATTAAAACATGATTTGGCTTCACAAGCCATGCGCTTCAATTATAGCAAATTTCCCACAAACAATAGATAATCTCAATTATAAAAAGACATAAAATTAGAAGATTTTTTTAAAACATTTTTTCTTAGAAAGGGAGAGAGCCAAACCATAAGAGACTCTTAAAAACTGAGAATAAACTGAGGGTTGATGGGGGGTGGGAGGGAGGGGAGGGTGGGTCATGGGCATTGAGGAGGGCACCTATTGGTGTGAGCACTGGGTGTTGTATGGAAACCAATCTGACAATAAATTTCATGTTAAAAACTTTTTTTTCTTTTTTTAAGTAGGCTCCACACCCAACATGGGGCTTGAACCCACAATCCTAAGATCAAAAGTTGCATATTCGACAGACTGAGCCAGCCAGGTGCTCCCCTAGAAGATATTTTTATGAAGTTCTTTAATGAAGTTCAGGCCCATGACTCTCAGGGAAGCTCCCACAAACGCCAACATAACATTACCACCAATCACCTCCCTGTTTTATAACAGTTGCATAGAAGCTGCAGAAAATGAGGGAATGAAAGAACCACAGAATAAGAAAGGATCTAGATAGAAGGAGATTATAAATCATCTAATCAGACACAAAAACATAAACAGAATCACCAGGGGCAATAAAAGCAAATCCTTTTAATGCAATGGCCCACTCCATCTTAACCAAAGTTAAATTTCCACAAGGGCAAACTTCTCCTACATAGCCCAAGCACCTAAGAGTATCTCCCCAAGAATACCTAAGAGTTCTGCCCAACCTGTAATTAAACTCACTGCAAATAGATATCTCCATGTTCTCTGGCCAGTGCTTTTCTGTCCCAACCTCTTTGCTCAAGCATTTGCCTCCATTTGGAAAGCTCCTCCCCTCTTCCCAGTCTCTACCTATTGAAATTCTACCCCACCTTTCAAGACTTCACTTCCATAAGCTTATCTTGATCCCCAAATCAAGTCATCTCCTGCTGCTTAGTAGCACTGTTTTATTTATTTATTTATTTATTTATTTATTTATTTATTTATTTATAGTCTTTATTTTTGAGAGAGAGAGCACAAGCAGGAGAGGAACAGGGAGGGAAGGAGACACAGAATCCAAAGCAGGCTCCAGGCTCTGAGCGGTCAGCACAGAGCCTGACGCAGGGCCAGAACTCACTAACTGTGAGATCATGACCTGAACCGAAGTCAGGCGCTTAACCGACTGAGCCACCCAGGCGCCCCATCATAGCACTGTTTTTACTTTCGTCTGGCATTTATCTTATTCTAGTTGGGTACCTGTCATATGTGGTGAGGTCCTTGAGGATTGGTAGGTTCTCATTCACCTTCATTAGGCTGTGGTGAGCCCTGGCCAGGCCTGCCAAAAACAGACTGGTCATCATTACACAGCTCCAGCAGGCCTGAACACGTGTAAAGCTTACTCATCCTTTCACAATGTACAATGAAGCAAGATGGGAGCTGGCGTTGGAGTAGATATCATACTTGGAACCTGGCTGTTAGATCCAGGAAACAGATTGTGAAAGGTAGCTTTTGCAAATATAAGGGGTAACAATGCTATTGGTTAAGTAACAGCGGCTTAAATGTGATTTGTAAGAGGCTGGGTGAGCCCCTATGCAGGGCTTCCTAGGACCTGGCAGGACCTCACCTTAAACAGGCAGAATACAACATCTCTAGCCAAGATGTGTTAACAAAAGGTACATCTCCCTGTACCTTTAGCTAAAATTTTACCTTTTGCATTTATCACAATTTCTAAAACCCTAAGATTTATGTGTCAGGATTTTCATTTTTGCCAAGTCTCTAGGCAGGTCCTCTGTGTGTGGTATAATTCTCGAAGGATGGACTCAAAGATGCCTAAATTTAAAGAATTCTTTCCTCAAATAGGACATCAACAAAATTACTAATACTTTGGGGCACCTGGGTGCCTCAGTCAGCTAAGTGTCCAACTTTTGGTCTCATGGCTTCATGGGTTGGAGCCCCACGTCGGGCTCTGCACTGACAGCACGGAGCCTGCTTGGGATTCTCTCTCTCTCCTCTCTCTCTCTCTGCCCCTCCCCCACTTACACTGTCTCTGTCTCTCTCAAAATAAATAAACTTTTAAAAAATTACTAATACCTTGTATGGCTCAGATACATACAAAGAATTAAGGCTAGGTCACAGCCCTTCTTTGCACTACTTAGAACTAAGATCTGGTCTCTGAACTCAGACTTTGCTGAATCATTAAAATTTGGAATCCTGCTTAAACTCAGTTTTGCCTGTTGGTTTTTGTTGCTGTTGCTGTTGTTGAGGAAATTGAAGCCTCAGAGTAAATTGATGAATGTAGTAAATGCCTCACACTATCATATGGCTGTTTGGTGTCTTCTTTATCACCATACAACTGCTATCAGGAAGATACACATTCCCTCTTCTCAAGGTTTTCATCAAAGGACTCAAAAGGGGGTCAAGAAACAACCAAGGTATCAGTTATGCTACAGTAAAATAAAATGTTTAGCAAATATTCTCTGAGGCCCATCTATACAAGACTAGCTTGAATTAAAAATTCAACCTAGGGGTGCCTCAGTTGGTCGAGAGTCCAAATCTTTTTTTTTTTTTTTAATTTATGTATTTTTGAGAGAGAGAGAGAGAGCACACAAACTGGGGAGGGGCAGAGAGAGAGAGAGAGAGAGAGACAGAGAATCCAAAGAAGGTTCCAGGCTCCGAGCTGTCAGCACAGACTCCAATGCAGGGCTCGAACTCACACACCATGAGATCCTGACCTGAGCTGAAGTCAGATGCTTAACCAACTGAGCCACCTAGGCGCTCCAAGAACCCATCTTATGGTTTGGGAGCTTGAGCCCCACATTGGGATTCTCTCTCTCTCTCCCTCTCTCTGCTCCTCCCTTGCTTGCACTCTCTGTCTCAAAATAAATAAATAAACTTAAACAAATTCAACCTAATAGGTATATTTTCTCAGTTTATACAACAGATTCTTAGTAGCTAAAGGGACAAGGTTAGCCCATCAGGAAACAGTCGTGTTCAAAATCACAAGTTGTGCATAATACCGGAGATACAAAGCTCTTAAACTTATTTTTATAGTATTCTTTCTTTTAATTATAAAAAGCACTACTTGGATGCTATAGGAAAATCTGGAAAATGAAGAAAAGTGAAGAAGAAAACTAAAATTCCTCATTTGCTTCAGCCCCATCATTATCTCTGGTACCTGTTTCCAGCTTCTCATTTCCTACCTGGTTCCTCTTTCTACTTTCCGTGGCATTCCTGTTGACAACCCAGGTGAAAAAGATAGACTCAGTAAATGCAGGTGCTCAGTAAATGCTGAATGTAGGGAATAATTAACTTATTATTTATGTTATTCAATTCTTGCAAGGAATTTGATTCATTCACCAGATAGTATCCACGCAAGATTTTCATGTGTTTATTCTTTAAAACAAATATCACTGATTTTAAAAACTATACTTTTTGAAAGTTTCAAGTCCAAAACCAAAACCAAACAAACAAAATATAGTAAGCTAAAGTGAAGATCTGAAAGAAGTTTAAAAAAAAACAACAAAAACAACAACTCAAGAACTTGACAAGTAGATAAGGAAGCTTATCAGATGATAAAAGGAAACCATTACCCTGGGGAACATTTTAAACCTTGGAGCACGGAACTACAAGAGGATTTTTCAATTATATTGAAAAACTGAAGCATATAGATATTAATGTAAATAAAATGGGTTAATTTCTCCAGTAGAAAGGTTCCATGTAGAAGACACAAACCATCTTGAATATATACATGAACATTATATCACATTTTTCACAAGTACTGAATCACCAAAGATGACAACCCAATATATAGAATAAGAAGAAAACAATGAGAAAGCTGTTTGTTTTGCACAAAAACTTAAATGGCCAAATAAAGACAATATGGCTAAAAGCAGAGACCATCAGAGAAAAAAGCAGTTTTATCTGGAAAGAAAATATTAAAATATATACATATTCATCATTCATTCATTCAAATGTACATGGAGTCAAAGAAGAAATTACTTCTCTAAACCCAGAATTGAGGGAGAAAAAACACTGGGGGCATATGAGCAAGCAGGTGAATTAAATGTAAATTGTGGATACACATATTCTCAGAAACAAGAAAGGTGGTCATTAGGGGGGAAAAAATCATTAGAAACACTGATGCCAGAGGAGAGTGAAATTACATCTGAGAAAAATAGAGATGTTAATAGAAAAAAAAAAAACAGTTCTGAAATGCAGTTGAACAGCATCATACAAAATAAGAAAACAAAAGAGCAAAAAATTATATATTTAAAAACACTTAAAAGGCTGTATTTGAGTGTGTAAATGTCTGAAAAAGACACTAAACTGCAACCTTTGGTTATCTTAGGGAACAGACTCCTGAGAGCTTTCTCTATTTACTCTGCATGAATTTTAACACAGAAAATTATAATACAACTTAACTGAAAAGTTTTTAAAGAAAAGTATTAGGATACAGAGTGTTAAGTGCAATTCATGGTAAGTGTAAAGACAGCCACAGAGTGTATGAAAATGTAGAGGAAGGGAACATTCGTGGGTGGGTTATGAAGTCTTGGGAGAGGAGGTGACAGAAGCTGAACATAAAGGAGAAATAGTGTTTCTTACCTCAATGATGCATAATACGGAAAACAGGAATGAGCGTTGAGTACATGTTGCCCTCTGTTACCTGTCATTACTTCTCCAACTGGCCCCACCATCTTCCTCCCATTCCTCCCCTGTCAGTGGCCCCCCTCCAGGCCCCTTAAGCCCAAGTTACCCGTGTGGATAACTACTCCGTCTCCCCCAACCACTCTGAGAGCTTCTGGGGGAAGGAACCAAGTTCAGTTCCGTCTCTATGTCCCCAGCACCCAGAACTCAGCCTGGCCCATAGGAGCTCAATAAATGCTTGTAGGATTACACTGAATCAAAGGAAAGGAGTCAGTTGAGTCCAAAAACACGACTTTAATTAACTTTTGCGGCCCTACAAAAGAAGAAATAACCAAACGGAGTCCGTTCCTCAGATTTAAAAAAGTGACACGCCTCGTGACTTCTACTGCTGTAAGATGAATCCCGAGGAGGCTCCAGAACCGGCCGGAAGGGCCAAGAGGGGCTCAATCCTTTTCTGCCAGGATCCGGGACAGTTACAGCCCCGGAGCCCAGGGCGACTCCCGCAAGGGGGCGCAGGTCGAGAGAGGAGAGACGGACAGGATTCTTAATTTTACTCACGCCCGGGTAGGCCGGCTCTTCCCGCTGGATCTCAGGCGGGAAGGGGACCCACCAGTGCGGGACCTGCCGTTAGGGGAAACCGCGTCGGGAGTACTCCGGGAACTGGAGGAGAGCGTTGCACGCATCAACAGGTGCACTCCCCATTGGGCTTTCCGCGAGCCTCTTCCAGCTGAGCCCCTGTGCGCCTCTTCCAGGCCGCCCACAAGAGACTTAAGGCTCGAGAACCCTCAGCCCCCCACACCTAAGAAACTCCACGAGAGCACATGCGCTGCTGTCCCGAAACTCTCCGTTGTGTAAGCAAAGGGCCCACGTGGCGCTCCGGGGAATTAACGTGCTGCTGGGGGAGACCCAGTGGGTGGGTGCTGCGGCTACGCCCCACCTCCCCACTGAGAGTGAAGGTCTGACTCGCGGGCGCCCCAGAGACGAAACCTGCTTCCGTTTCAATTTGCGCTAGGCCCCCTGCTACCCTGAAAAAACTGCCCTTTACTACACTCCCACCCACCCACGCCCATTTCCAGGAGGGCAAGGTGCACTTCACACCTGCAGGCGGATTCAGTCTCCTTCTTAAAGCAGGTGCAAGCTAGTAAGTAATATAGTGTTAAAGAGAAGTACCAAGGTCAGTAACAAACAGAAATCTAAAACATAAAGTCGTTAGAAAAGGCCATTTTAATCAGGACCTTCATCCCAGAAGCTGTAAGTAAAACACAAGGTAACATGAAAAGGGAAAACTTCTGTATGGCAAACATTCAAAATTCCTTTCCAAATTTGAGTCTTTTCTTTTTAATTTTGGAGTTAAGCCAAGTTTTTTCCTAATGAACTTTATCGTAAGATTATTTAGGGGCACCACCAGAGGGAAAATACCAAAAATTCTGTTCCTCTTATCTGAAATATCTTAACTAAAGTAGGTCAAGCCCACCAGAGCCCAGTTTAAATTTTAGATTACCCAGGTCTGTCGGTGTCCAAATGCTTGACATATTCTATTGGCACTACAGTCTCATTGCGTAAAAAATTTCAAGTGTCAACAAATGAAAATAATTCGAGGCAATTTAGCGTCCTTACTAACCTACGCCCTTACTCATTTCCTGTTCCCTTGAACCAAAAACGTACTTCAGTGGCCTCTGTTCTATTGCATTCCACTGTTAATGTTTAGAAAGAACATGTCCTTCTGTCCCAATCAGGACACAGTCAAGAAATAACATCTTGAACTCAACGTCTCCCAGTTCTCTGGGGGGAGGCGGGGAGCGGAGAACAAGTTTAAGCTAAGGCTTTACCAAAATCTTACCAATCATTCCAAACTTTCGCAAAGTTTCCTTGCAATTTGCCAAAATACATATTGCACTGCTGTGAAAAACAACAGTCCTGACCTACTTCACCAGGCTATGGGGAGAAAGTAAAAATTCCTGCCAGACCAGCTACTCCGGCGGAGACACATACATACTGCTGCAGGAAAAGTCTTCTTTCTCATCAACTTTTCGAAAGAACAAAAGCCAAGTCTTTTGAACAGTTTACCCCAGGAATTGAGCAACTCTCAATTTTAAGCAACGTTTACTCGTCCTCTGGAGCTTCAGTGTTAGGCAAGGGTTACGTGGGCTGGAGGTAGGGGCTCTCGGGACAGCACCCGGGACCCTGGCAGCCTCCCGCGGCCCTGCTGAGAAGTGGGGTGGGGGAAGGCGAGGGAGCGGGTTTGTTAGGCGGTTTGTCCCGCTGCCACCGCCCCCAGCCGCCCCCTCCCGCCCCGGGAGGGCGCCTGCCAGTCCAACGGGAGGTAAGGACCCCACAGGACTGAGTCACCTGCCAGAAGGCCCCCTCTTCCCGTAACCCCTGCCTGGCTTCTCCCGCCCCAGACCAGTTCCGGGAAGAGCTAGTCCGCGAGTAGCTGCAAGGGGCGGGAGGGGCGGCTGGGGAGGCCCCCCCCCCGCCCCCACCAGCCTCGAGTCTTGGACCTGGGGAGGGTGGGGAGCGGGGAGAGCAAGCCCTGGGCACTTACCGTCCTGCACACCGCGGGGCTCTTCTTAGGCTGCCCTGTCAGGCTTCGCTGACACTGACGCAGAAAATCGTAGGCAAGATGGAGAAAGGAAACTGAAAGCCTAAGCCTGGAAGCGGACGTGGCGCCTTCCTGCCCAGTCACGCCTCCATTGGCCTTGCTCACCCAGGAAAAGCCGCTAAGAAAACTTGATGGCCTGACGTTCACTGTGTTAAACCCAGAGACCCCCCTCCGCCCCCCCACTCACCAGTCCCTGAGTCCTTTTGAATTAAAACACTCCTGTGCCACAGTCAACCAGCTGTTAATACCCTCTATTACTGAGCAGGGGAGAAAAAATATCACCCCAAAATGTGTCTTTGGCATGTGGATTGTTCTGGTGATTATTTTCAAGAAACAAACTCGGAAAGAACCTTTGACCCTCCCTCTAACTGTGTAGACGAATTTGGATGTGCTCTAGGAAGGGACCTATCAACATAGTTAACTATAGTATAATATGAACTAGGTGTTTTAGACAGGGAAGAATTTAGCAAAGTCTGTTAAAATTCCTCTCTCTGTCCCAATGTTTCCGTCTGGCCCAGCAAACATTTGTTTACCGAACATTTACTCTCTTTCATCTTCCTGTGAATTGTCTTCCTTCCCTTTGAGGTCCCAGGCCCCTGACCCCTCCCTTCTCCTTATCTCTGAATGACACAGAAGCCTCACTTGCCTGACTGCCTGATAGGTAGGTAATTAAATTTTGTAGTCTGTTAATCTGTCATATGCCAATTTAATTCTTAGACCAAACAAAAGAACGTTGAAAGGTAAAGTAAAATTGTCTTCTTCCTCAATATCTGGATATGCTATGAACCCAGGGTGTTTGTTTAAGGTAGTTCTAGATGTCACTAAGAGCAAGCAGGGGCGCCTGGGTGGCGCAGTCGGTTAAGCGGCAGACTTCAGCCAGGTCACGATCTCGCGGTCCCTGAGTTCGAGCCCCGCGTCAGGCTCTGGGCTAATGGCTTGGAGCCTGGAGCCTGTTTCCCATTCTGTGTCTCCCTCGCTCTCTGCCCCTCCCCCGTTCATGCTCTGTCTCTCTCTCTGTCCCAAAAATAAATAAAAAACGTTGAAAAAAAAATTAAAAAAAAAAAGAGCAAGCAAACACTGCTAGTGTTTGGATACCAATGCATGGGAATGAATAATCGCAAGTGCAAAAGCACTTTATATTTTAATGTTTATTCCTAAAAACCACTTTCTTCTGTGTCTTTTTTTTATTTCTTAACTTTTCTTGAAATCAATTTAAGCTTATAGGAAAGTTGCAAGAATAACACCAAGAGATTAACTACTGGCCTGACAGCATGAGGAGCTCAGATGACCCACTCCCCAGTGATACTGATGAAAATTATTTTAAAACAAGCGAACAACAAATAATCACTTAAACCCTTGGAAATAGTCCTAAGAGAAAAACAGCAAATGAAAAAAATATCTATTCAAGAAAATCCATGAAAATGTGATAAGAAAGGCGAGTGAGAATCTGTAGTATTTCAACCAGGACCGCTTCACCCTCTCTACTCAGCAGAGACCCCACTCTGCTGCAATCAAGAACACAGGTTCTCCTCTCCCCATAATTCCAGGGGGTGGAGCAGAATGTCAGCAATTCTCACCAGGCCCTAGTACCTGACGCTAAAGCTAAATCCTGGGTAGGTGTGGTTGAGAGATGGAGGATCTTTTCTCCCATCCAGTCCACTCATGGAATAGAGGATCTACCTTGGGCTGGAGTGCTGCGAATACTAGGGACCTAATCACCCTCACCTCAGAAGTGGTAGTTGGGACCAGAGAGATAAGCCAGAGGACCTCGGGCTACTACCCCCTCCTCTACCTAGAGTTCAGCCCCTAAGAGCAGAGATGTGACTCAGTTTGCCACTGTTCTTCCTCTTCCCCAAAGCCCTGGCTTTCTAATTGAAGGGGGTGAGGGGGGGGCAGTCCATGAAACACATAGCTTAAATCTCTTCCCAAAGGAAGTGATTTCATGTGCCAAAAACATGGAGAAATGTAAGCCAAGCTGTGCTCTCAAAAACCTGGGGGTTTTAGTGTTAGGCAATTGTGAGGAGATTCAAGATATGGGCTAAATTGTAAGTTGGCTAGTTTGCCAGAGAGAACCAAAGATAAAGACAGTTGAGGGAAGCCCTCCTTGGGTGAGAACAGATAATAACACTGACCTCATAAAATATTGCTTCAAAGGACCCAGAAGTTGATTGGATCCATTTATAGAGAAATGTATGTCTCAGGACAGCATTGAAAATAATAGAGCAATCAGGCAGTAAACTGTTGAAGTTTAACAGCTGGGTGTGGTCAGGAAATAAGACAAAGAGAGCTGTAGCCAAATTACCATAATACTAGGATAAAAACATCAGAAATTTAAGAGGGGGGGGAGTAAACTTTACTAAAATAATCCAGCCAGTCACTAAACAAATAAACAAGCAAATAATAATAACAAAGTGAGGAGGACGAGGGAGGAAAAATAAGCACCCAGAGTTGGTACTTGTAATAAATGCCCAGTTTCCAAAGAAAAAACAAGGAAGTATGCAAGGAAACAGGAAGGTATGACTCATACACTGGAAAAATAGGCAATAAAAACTGCCTGTGAGAGCAACTTGATGTCAGATTTATCAGAAAAAAATTCAAAGTAGCCATTATAAATATTTTCCCAGAGCTAAAGAAAAGCAGGGTTAAAGAAGAAAGGTACTGATGAAGTTTGGGGGTGATGCATGGAGTGGTCCGGAGCCAATGGCCAAGAAAGAATTCTTGAAGACATTTTTGGTGCAAAAACGTGATTTTATTAAACCATGGGAACAGGACCCGTGGGCAGAAGAGCGGCACAGGGGTCATGATGGGTAACTCATTATATACCCTCAGGTTGGGAGGGGGTCAGGGATAGAGTAAGTCTCTAAGGTATTTTGGGAGCAAGGTTTCCAGGACCTTGCTAGAGGGGCTAGATGTTGCTAGGCAACCATTTATTACCATTTAATAAAACCTCAGTCATGAGACCCTTCAGATATATATCAGGGGGCCATAAGCCACATATCACACATCATTAAGCCACATATTACATATTATGTCACACATATCCCACCTGGGGTGGGGAGGGGTGGGTGGGAAAGAAGCATGCTGTTAGCCTGTATTTTGCCCTCAGCTTGGCCCACACTCCTTCATCAGTATGATAATGTCCTATCAAAGAAAGAATACCAATAAAGAGATATTCAGCCCCTAGAACAGGGACATAACTCAGAAATTATAGAAATGAACCAAATAGAAACTCTGGAGTGGAAATAACTTTATTATGGGCTCAACAGTAGATTTGAACTGGCAGAAGAAAGAATAAGCTAACTAAGAAATGGAGATTATACAAGCCAAAGAACAGAGAGAAATGAAGAGAGCCTCAGAGAAATGTGCAACACCATGGAGCACACCAAACACATGCATAATGGGAATACCAGAAGAAGAGAATGAAAACAAGCAGAAAAAATATACAAAGAAATAAGAGCTAAAAGCTTCCCAAATGTATTCAAAAACTGTAACCTACACATCCAGGAAGCTCCAAAAATTCCAAATAAGATAAATGCAAAGAGCTCTACAAGCAGATATATTACAGTAACAATGCTGAAAGTCAAAGACAAGGAATAAACCCTGAAAGCAACAAAGGAATGACAACTCTTGCTTACAAGTATATACCAGTAAGGTTAATAGTTGACTTCTCACCAAAAACTAAATAAAGGCTAAAGGCAATGAGAAAACATATTCAAAGTGCTGAAAGAAAAAAAACTTTCAACTAAGAATCCTATATCCAGCAAAACAACCTTATGAAAATAAGATTGGGGAAATAAGGTGAAATACTCAAACAAAAACAAAAAAATTGTGCTAGCACACCTGCCTTTCAAGAATTACTAAAGGAAGTTCTTTAGGCTAAAAGCAAATAACGCCAGACAGTAATTCAAATACTCACACTCAAAAAACAAAGAGCACCAAAAAAAGTAGTTACAAAATTATAAAAGGCAGTATAAATAAAAACAGTATGGAGGTTCCTCAGAAATTAAAAATAGAAATACCATAATATCCAGTAATTCCACTACTGGGTATTAAAGAAAATGAAAACACTAATTCAAGAAAATATATGCACCCCTATATTTACTGCAGCATTATTTACAATAGTCAACTTAAGTGTCCACCAATATATGAATGGAAAAAGATGTTTATACATATATGCATACATATATATATATATATACACACACAATAGAATATTAGTCATAAAAAAAAGAATGAAATCTTAACATTTGTGACAACATAGATGGATCTAGAGGGTATTATGCTGAAATAAGTCAGACAAAGACAAATGATTTGATTTCACTTATATGTGGAATCTAAAACACTAACACACATAACAAATGAGCAAACAAAAAAATAGAAACAGACTCATAAATACAGAAAACAAACTGGTGACGGCCAGAGGAGGGGAGTGGGTGGGTTGATAGGAAAAATAAGGGAAGAGGATTAAGGAGTACAAACTTCCAGTTATAAAAGAAATAAGTCTGGACTAAGTACAGCATAAGGAAAATTATTGCAATAACTTTGTATGGTGACAAAAGGTAAATATACTTATGGTGAGCATTTCATAATGTAATTGTCAAATCATTATGTTGTACACCTGAAACAAATATTGTATGTCAACTATAATTCAATTAAAAACAAAAAAATGAAAATATAGAAAATAGTATAAATTAAAATTTCTTCTCTTCCTCTTAATTGGTTTAAAAAGCAATTGTGTAAAGTAATGTAATGGATCATCGTGCCTATAACAGATAAATTAATATATGTGAAATATATTTGCCAATAATAGCACAAAGGAGGTGGGTAGGAGCAAAGCTATACTGGGATAAGGAAATGACTACAGATGGTAAAGTAATAATTGTACCAATGTATTTTTGAATGTATAACATTAATTGATGTGATATATAACAAAATACCACAAAGGGAGGAAAGAGGGAATAGAGCTATGTAGGAACAAGATTTCTATATTTCATTGGAACTAGCTAGTATAAATCCCAGCTGCCTCTGGTAAGTTAAGATGTAAATGGTAAACCATAGAGAAATCACTAAAAAATAACTTTAAAAAATATGTTGAAAAATCATTAAAGAAATTAAGATACTACATTAAAAAATATACGCTTAATGCAAAAGGAAGCAGTAAAAGAGATATAAAGGGACAGAAAAGGCATGAGACATATAGAAAACAAAAAGTAAAAGTAAAATGGCACATGCAAATCCAACTATGTAAATAATAATATTAAATGGAAAAGGGGGCACCTAGGTGGTTCAATCGGTTAAGCATCCGATTCTTGATTTTGATGCAGGTTTATGAGTTTGAGCCCCTCGTTGGGCTCTGCGCTGACAGTGCAGAGCCCACTTGGGATTCTCTCTCTCCCTCTCTGTCCTTCCCCTGCTCACACTCTCTTTCTCTCTCTCTCTGAAAATAAACAATTATATATATATATATATATATATATATATATATATATACACACACACACATATACATATGTAATGTGTATGTATGCATATGTATGTATATGTATATACACACAATATGTATGTATATGTATACATATATATACATATATATATATATATATATATATATATATATGTAATGGAAAGGCTCAAATAACCTAATCAAAAGGAAAGCTTGTTAGACTGTATTGAAAAAAATCTATGCTCGAGCTATAACTGTCTCGTGGTTGGTGGGTTTGAGCCCCACATCGGGCTCCCTGCTGACAGTGCAGTTCCTGCTTGAGATTCTTTGTCTCTCTCTCTCTTCCCCTCCCCTGTTCACTCTCTCTTTCTCTCAAAATAAATAAACATTTTTTAAAATACAAAGATACAAATAGATTGAAAATAAAAGTATGGAAAAACCATAGACCAGGGGAAAATATTTCCAATACATGTCTCACAATGGACATAAAACTTGAATATATGAACAATAATAACAAAACAAATAACCCATTTTAAAAATACGCCAAAGAGGGGCGCCTGGGTGGCTCAGTCGGTTAAGCGGCCGACTTCGGCTCAGGTCATGATCTCTCGGTCCGTGAGTTTGAGCCCCGCATTGGGCTCTGTGCTGACAGCTCAGAGCCTGGAGCCTGTTTTCAGATTCTGTGTCTCCCTCTCTCTGACCCTCCCCTGTTCATGCTCTGTCTCTCACTGTCTCAAAAATAAATAAAACGTTAAAAAAAATTTTTTTTAATAAAAAAAATTTAAAAAAATACGCCAAAGATTTGAATAGACACTTTACAAAACAATTGCCAATAAGTACATGAAATGATACTTGATACCAATAATTATTAGGGAAATGCAAATTAAAAGCCTACTGGAATGGCTAAAATCAAAAGAACTGACAATACAAAGTATCAGCGAGAATATGGAACAACTTCAACTTTAATACAATGCTAGCAGAAATGTAAAATGGTACCACTTGGAAAACAGTTTGGCTACTTATTATAAAGTATACTTATCATATGACCCCACAAAAGTACTCTTAAGTACTTATTCAAGATAAATAAAAGCATGTATCTGTACAAAGACTTGTATATGAACATTCACAGCAGCTTTACTTATAATAACCCCAAATTGGGAACAACTTAAAATTCCATCAATAGACAAATGGATAAACCATGGCAGTATATCCATGCAATGGAAATACTACTCAGCAGTAAAAAGAAATAAGCCAAAGATTCATGCAACAACATGGATAATTATGCCTGATATGCAAGCTAAATTATTTAGGGGAAATGTACTGATGTCTTTAAAATACATCAAAAAAAAGTCCGTGAGGGGAAGATGGCGGCTTAGGAGGACGCTGGGCTCACTGCGCATCCTGCTCATCACTTAGATTCCACCTACACCTGCCTAACTAACCCAGAAAACCACCAGAAACTAGCAGAACGGAGTCTCCGGAGCCAAGCGCAGACAAGAGGCCCACGGAAGAGGGTAGGAAGGGCGGAGAGGCAGTGCATGCTCCACGGACTGGCGGGAGGGAGCCGGGGCGGAGGGGCTGCCTGTCGGCCAAACAGAGACCCCGAGTCTGGCTCGCAAAAGCGGAGGGGCCGGACGAAGTGTGTTCAGACAGCAAGCGGGACTTGCTTAGCATCTGGGAGGTCATAAGTTAACAGCTCTGCTAGAAAAGCGGGAAGGCTGGAGGACAAAGGGAGGGAGGGTTGCTGAGCCCCGGGACGACAGAGCTCAGTTTGGCGGGGAACAAAGGCGCTCGCCAGCACCATCTCCCCCAACCATCCTCCAGCCAAAATCCCAAAGGGAACCAGTTCCTGCCAGGGAACTTGCTTGCTCCGTGCAAACACCCAACATGGTGCTTCTGTGGAGCCACCCCTCCGGCAGCGGGTCTGACTCCCTCCCACTGCCACAGGGCCCCTCCTGAAGTGGATCACCTAAGGAGAAGCGAGCTAAGCCTGCCCCTCCTGCCCCCGTGCACCTTGCCTACCCACCCCAGCTAATACACCAGATCCCCAGCTCCACAAGCCTGGCAGTGTGCAAGTAACCCAGACGGGCCACGCCACCCCACAGTGAATCCCCCCCCTAGGAGAGGGGAAGAGAAGGCACACACCAGTCTAACTGTGGCCCCAGTGGTGGGCTGGGGGCAGACATCAGGTCGACTGCAGCTCTGCCCACCAACTCCAGTTATATGCCACAGCACAGGTGAAGTGCCCTGCAGGTCCTCACCACTCCAGGGACTATCCAAAATGACCAAACGGAAGAATTCCCCTCAGAAGAATCTCCAGGAAATAACAACCGCTAATGAACTGATCAAAAAAGGATTTAAATAATATAACAGAAAGTGAATTTAGAATAATAGTCATAAAATTAATCGCTGGGCTTGAAAACAGTATAGAGGGCAGCAGAGAATCTCTTGCTACAGAGATCAAGGGACTAAGGAACAGTCAGGAGAAGCTGAAAAACGCTTTAAACGAAATGCAAAACAAAATGGAAACAACGACGGCTCAGATTGAAGAGGCAGAGGAGAGAAGAGGTGAACTAGAAGATAAAGTTATGGAAAAAGAAGAAGCTGAGAAAAAGAGAGATAAAAAAAATCCAGGAGTATGAGGGGAAAATTAGAGAACTAAGTGACACACTAAAAAGAAATAATATACGCATAATTGGTATCCCAGAGGAGGAAGAGAGAGGGAAAGGTGCTGAAGGGGTACTTGAAGAAACCATAGCTGAGAACTTCCCTGATCTGTGGAAGGAAAAAGGCATTGAAATCCAAGAGGCAGAGAGAACTCCCTTCAGACGTAACTTGAATCGATCTTCTGCATGACTTATCATAGTGAAACTGGCAAAATACAAGGATAAAGAGAAAATTCTGAAAGCAGCAAGGGATAAACGTGCCCTAACTTATAAAGGGAGACCTATAAGACTCGTGACTGATCTCTCTTTTGAAACTTGGCAGGCCAGAAAGGATTGGCACGAGATCTTCAATGTATTGAACAGAAAAAAATATGCAGCCCAGAATCCTTTATCCAGCAAGTCTGTCATTTAGAATAGAAGGAGAGATAAAGGTCTTCCCAAACAAACAAAAACTGAAGGAACTCATCACCACTAAACCAGCCCTACAAGAGATCCTAAAGGGGATCTTGTGAGACAAAGTACCAGAGACATCGCTACAAGCATAAAACATACAGACATCACAATGACTCTAAACCCGTATCTTTCTATAATAACACTGAATGTAAATGGATTAAATGCTCCAACCAAAAGACATAGGGTATCAGAATGGATAAAAAAACAAGACCCATCTATTTGCTGTCTACAAGAGACTCATTTTAGATCTGAGGACACCTTTAGATTGAGAGTGAGGGGATGGAGAACTATTTATGCTACTGGAAGCCAAAAGAAAGCTGGAGTAGCCATACTTATATCAGACAAACTAGACTTTAAATTAAAGGCTGTAACAAGAGATGAAGAAGTGCATTATATAATAATTACAGGGTCTATCTATCAGGAAGAGCTAACAATTATAAATGTCTATGCGCCGAATACCGGAGCCCCCAAATATATAAAACAATTACTCAAAACATAAGCAACCTTATTGATAAGAATGTGGTAATTGCAGGGGAATTTAACACTCCACTTACAGAAATGGATAGACCATCTAGACACACGGTCAATAAAGAAACAAGGGGCCTGAATGACACATTGGATCAGATGGACTTGACAGATAATATTTAGAACTCTGCATCCCAAAGCATCAGAATATACTTTCTTCTCGAGTGCACATGGAACATTCTCCAAGACAGATCATATACTGGGTCACAAAACAGCCCTTCATAAGTATACAAGAATTGAAATTATACCATGCATACTTTCAGACCACAATGCCATGAAGCTTGAAACCTACCACAGGAAAAAGTCTGGAAAACCTCCAAAAGCATGGAGGTTAAAGAACACCCTACTAACGAATGAGTGGGTCAACCAGGCAATTAGAGAAGAAATTAAAAAATATATGGAAACAAACGAAAATGAAAATACAACAATCCAAACGCTTTGGGACGCAGAGAAGGCAGTCCTGAGAGGAAAATACACTGCAATCCAGGCCTATCTCAAGAAACAAGAAAAATCCCAAATACAAAATCTAACAGCACACCTAAAGGAAATAGAAGCAGAACAGCAAAGACACCCCAAACCCAGCAGAAGAAGAGAAATAATAAAGATCAGAGCAGAAATAAACAATATAGAATCTAAAAAAACTGTAGAGCAGATCAACGAAACCAAGAGCTGGTTTTTTGAAAAACTAAACAAAGTTGACAAACCTCTAGCCAGGCTTCTCAAAAAGAAAAGGGAGATGACCCAAATAGATAAAATCATGAATGAAAATGGAATTATTACAACCAATCCCTCAGAGATACAAACAATTATCAGGGAATACTATGAAAAATTATATGCCAACAAATTGGACAACCTGGAAGAAATGGACAAATTCCTAAACACCCACACTCTTCCAACACTCAATCAGGAGGAAATAGAAAGCTTGTACAGACCCATAACCAGCGAATAAATTGAATCAGTTATCAAAAATCTCCCAACAAATAAGAGTCCAGGACCAGATGGCTTCCCAGGGGAGTTCTACCAGACGTTTAAAGCAGAGATAATACCTATCCTTCTCAAGCTATTCCAAGAAATAGAAAGGGAAGGAAAACTTCCAGACTCATTCTATGAAGCCAGCATTACTTTGATTCCTAAACCAGACAGAGACCCAGTAAAAAAAGAGAACTACAGTCCAATATCGCTGATGAATATGGATGCAAAAATTCTCAATAAGACACTAGCAAATCGAATTCAACAGCATATAAAAAGAATTATTCACCATGATCAAGTGGGATTCATTCCTGGGCTGCAGGGCTGGTTCAACATTCGCAAATCAATCAATGTGATACATCACATTAATAAAAGAAATGATAAGAACCATATGATCCTGTCAATCGATGCAGAAAAGGCCTTTGACAAAATCCAGCACCCTTTCTTAATAAAAACCCTTGAGAAAGTCGGGATAGAAGGAACATACTTAAACATCATAAAAGCCATTTATGAAAAGCCCACAGCTAACATCATCCTCAATGGGGAAAAACTGAGAGCTTTTTCCCTGAGATCAGGAACACGACAGGGATGCCCACTCTCACCGCTGTTGTTTAACATAGTGTTGGAAGTTCTAGCATCAGCAATCAGACAACAAAAGGAAATCAAAGGCATCAAAATTGGTAAAGATGAAGTCAAGCTTTCGCTTTTTGCAGATGACATGATATTATACATGGAAAATCCGATAGACTCCACAAAAAGTCTGCTAGAACTGATACATGAATTCAGCAAAGTTGCAGGATACAAAATCAATGTACAGAAATCAGTTGCATTTTTTTTAAAACATTTTTTTTAAATGTTTATTTATTTTTGAGACAGAGAGAGACAGAGCATGAACGGGGGAGGGTCAGAGAGAGAGGGAGACACAGAATCCGAAACAGGCTCCAGGCTCTAAGCTGTCAGCACAGAGCCCGACGCGGGGCTCGAACTCACGGACCGCGAGATCGTGACCTGAGCCAAAGTCGGCCGCCCAACCGACTGAGCCACCCAGGCGCCCCTGCATTTTTATACACTAACAATGAAGCAACAGAAAGACAAATAAAGAAACTGATCCCATTCACAATTGCACCAAGAAGCATAAAATACCTAGGAATAAATCTAACCAAAGATGTAAAAGATCTGTATGCTGAAAACTATAGAAAGCTTATGCAGGTAATTGAAGAAGATATAAAGAAATGGAAAGACATTCCCTGCTCATGGATTGGAAGAATAAATATTGTCAAAATGTCAATACTACCCAAAGCTATCTACACATTCAATGCAATCCCAATCAAAATTGCACCAGCATTCTTCTCGAAGCTAGAACAAGCAATTCTAAAATTCATATGGAAACACAAAAGGCCCCGAATAGCCAAAGTAATTTTGAAGAAGACCAAAGCAGGAGGCATCACAATCCCAGACTTTAGCCTCTACTACAAAGCTGCCATCATCAAGACAGCATGGTATTGGCACAAAAACAGACACATAGACCAATGGAATAGAATAGAAACCCCAGAACTAGACCCACAAACGTATGGCCAACTAATCTTTGACAAAGCAGGAAAGAACATCCAATGGAAAAAAGACTGTCTCTTTAACAAATGGTGCTGGGAGAACTGGACAGCAACATGCAGAAGGTTGAAACCTGTCAGAAAGACCACTTTCTGACACCATTCACAAAGAGAAACTCAAAATGGATAAAGGACCTGAATGTGAGACAGGAAACCATCAAAACCCTAGAGGAGAAAGCAGGAAAAGACCTCTCTGACCTCAGCCGTAGCAATCTCTTACTCGACACATCCCCAAAGGCAAGGGAATTAAAAAGCAAAAATGAATTACTGGGACCTTATGAAGATAAAAAGCTTATGCACAGCAAAGGAAACAACAAACAAAACTAAAAGGCAACCAATGGAATGGGAAAAGATATTTGCAAATGACATATCGGACAAAGGGCTAGTATCCAAAATCTATAAAGAGCTCACCAAACTCCACACCCGAAAAACAAATAACCCAGTGAATAAATGGGCAGAAAACATGAATAGACACTTCTCTAAAGAAGACATCCGGATGGCCAACAGGCACATGAAAAGATGCTCAACGTCGCTCCTCATCAGGGAAATACAAATCAAAACCACACTCAGATATCACCTCATGCCAGTCAGAGTGGCCAAAATGAACAAATCAGGAGACTATAGATGCTGGAGAGGATGTGGAGAAACGGGAACCCTCTTGCACTGTTGGTGGGAATGCAAACTGGTGCAGCCACTCTGGAAAACAGTGTGGAAGTTCCTCAGAAAATTAAAAGTAGACCTACCCTATGACCCAGCAATAGCACTGCTAGGAATTTACCCAAGGGATACAGGAGTACTGATGCATAGGGGCACTTGTACCCCAATGTTTATAGCAGCACTCTCAACAATAGCCAAATTGTGGAAAGAGCCTAAATGTCCATCAACTGATGAATGGATAAAGAAATTGTGGTTTATATACACAATGGAATACTACGTGGCAATGAGAAAGAACGAAATATGGCCCTTTGTAGCAACGTGGATGGAACTGGAAAGTGTGATGCTAAGTGAAATAAGCCATACAGAGAAAGACAGATACCATATGTTTCCACTCTTATATGGATCCTGAGAAACTTAACAGAAACCCATGGGGGAGGGGAAGGAAAAAAAAAAAAAAGAGGTTAGAGTGGGAGAGAGCCAAAGCATAAGAGACTCTTAAAAACTGAGAACAAACTGAGGGTTGGTGGGGGGTGGGAGGGAGGGGAGGGTGGGTGATGGGTATTGAGGAGGGCACCTTTTGGGATGAGCACTGGGTGTTGTATGGAAACCAATTTGACAATAAATTTCATATACTAAAAAAATAAAAAAATAAAAAATTAAAATCCATCAAAAAATAAGATGGATTGAAAAATGAACAAAAGAATGTGTTAAAACAAGTATAGTAGAATCTAAAACATTTGACCTTCGAACTGTGAAGGTTCACATATGCAGATTTTTTTAGCATACTACAAAAATGTATTTTCTTTTCCCTATGATTTTCTTCATAACATTTTCTTTAGCTTACTTTATTGAAAGAAATCAACAGTTTATGTTATTGGTAAGGCTTCTGGTCAACAGTAGTTAAGTTTTTGATGAGTCAAAATTTATGCACAGATTTCTGACTGCATGGGTGATTGGTACCTCTAATCCCCTGCATTGTTCAAGAGTCAATTGTAGTATAATCTAGTAGTAGGTATATGGGTGTTTACTGTAAAATTCTTTCAGTTTTGCCTTATGATTGAACATTTTTTAAACAAAAGGTTTGGGAAGAAAATATTGTGCTGAGTGAAAGAATCCAGACACACAAAACGTACAAGTATGATTTCTTTTACAGTACATAAAGTACTATATAGTTTATTTATATGACATTCTAGAACAGAAAAAAACAAATCTCTAGTGACAGAAAGTAAATCAGTGTTTGCCTGAAAGTGTTGATTATAAAGGGGGATAAGAAAAATCCTGAGGTGGGGCGCCTGGGTGGCGCAGTCGGTTAAGCGTCCGACTTCAGCCAGGTCACGATCTCGCGGTCTGTGAGTTCGAGCCCCACGTCAGGCTCTGGGCTGATGGCTCGGAGCCTGGAGCCTGTTTCCAATTCTGTGTGTCTCCCTCTCTCTGCCCCTTCCCCGTTCATGCTCTGTCTCTCTCTCTGTCCCAAAAATAAATAAAAAACGTTGAAAAAAAATTTAAAAAAAAAAGAAAAATCCTGGGGTGCTGGAAATATTCTGTACACTGATTGGATGGTAGTTACATGGGAGTATATATTTGTCAAAAGTCATTAAACTGTACACCTTAAATAAATGTATTTATTTATGTAAACTACACATTGATAAAGTTGATTTTAAAACAAACAGGCAGGGGCACCTGGGTGGCTCAGTCATTTAAGTAACTGACTCTTGATTTCAGCTCAGGTCATGGTATCATGGTTCCTGAGATCGAGCCCCTTGTTGGGCTCTGCACGGATAGTGCTGAGCCTGCTTGGGATTCTCTCTTTCCCCCTCTCTCTCTCTCTGCCCCTTCCGTGTGTGTGTATGTGTGCGCGCACACTTGTACGCTCTCTCTCAAAAGTAAATAAACTTTTGGGGCACTTCGGTGGCTCATTCGGTTAAGCTTCCAGCTTCGACTCAGATCATGATTTCACAGTTCCTTGGTTCAAGCCCTGTGTTGGGCTCTGTGCTGACAGCTCAGAGCCTGGGGCCTACTTTGGATTCTGTGTCTCCCTCTCTTTCTGCCCTTCCCCCACTCCTGCTTTTACTCTCTCTGTCTCTCAAAAATAAATAAAACACTTTAATAAAAATAAATAATAAAATTTTAAAAATAAATAAGTTAAACAAAGAAGCAAACAAAAGTGGATGGGAAGCTCTGAGCTTCTAAATGGGTCTAATCCATTCTGATCATCTCACTGGATAATCTGGTTGAGCTATTTCCTTGGGGAACTTCCATTGTCAGTATTTTCATATTTTTCCTTTAGATTGTTCAGATTTAGCAAGAGGAATTTTTTAACCTCTCACCTGCAAAGGAAAGGCCTGGCTGCCAGAGCTTCCAAAGTGGAGAGGGAAAAGATTGTTGAAGTTTCCTAATCCAACAGGCATACCTCATCTTAGTTGGACATATTTGACCTGCCCCCTTCCCCACTTACTGAAACCCTTTCTTCCTTTGCTTAAAGGAGCCCAATCTCTCCAGATGAACCTCCCACATTTCTGGTCATTCCATCTCAGTCTCTTTATAGATAGAGTTCCTTTGCTTTGTTTGCCCCTTAAATATTGACTCTGTCCTTGACCCCCTTCTTTTTGTCAGCCAGGATTCAATTATCTTTTGTTTTAGTGATCACACATCCCTCTACTGTATTTCTTTAGTTTCCTTGTCCATCTGATTTCTCTTATGGTCTGTTAGAGTTCTATCTGTCATCTACCTTCATGAAGCACTAAAGGAATGTGTTGAGTACAGAGTATGACAGAGAGAGTCAAGGTCAGAGGAGAGAAAAATAATCAGAGCCTAATGCCACCAACTGGTTCAGTGATGTCCCAGGCCTGGAGGGAGACGCTGACACAGATGTGGCATTTCCGAGTCATACTGCTGCTGTTCCTTACTTGAGATGACCTATTTCCATGCTGTTGCCCCACAGCAAGGAGCCCTTTTGCAACACAAAGCAAATGTTCAGACACTCTGGTTTTCCTTTCTTTTTGACTGAACATTAAAAATAAAATGTTAGGAAAGAAATCATTGTGCTAATGGCAAGAAGTCAGACATCGAAGAGTACATACTGCTTTAGTACGTAACACTGAATTTAGAAATAGGGCTGTTTCCCCATGGCTCAGGGCAGACTCCAGTGGAGAAGCTATCACGCACATATCCCCTACTAGAGCCTGCAAAGATATTTTGACAAGGGGAGCTACCATTTGAAAATAGGCATGCAGTACATGGTAGCTACTATTTTAACATGGGAATATTAATATGCTGTTTATACAGATCAATTCATGTTATTCTCTGCAGAACCATTATCCTCATTTTATTACTGAAAAAAACTGAGGGTTATAGAGGCAGAATAATTAAGTAACCAGAGGTTAAAGTCATGTAGGTAATAATTGGAAGAGCTTGGGTTCAAAAGCAGGGAGTCCAACTCTAGAGCCCTATCAGAGAGACCTGTTGACTAGTGTTAACTAGAAGTAGCTATATTGAGAATAGAATGCCCCTCACTCTCACTCCATATAGAGATACTGCTACTACTGATCATTTTATTGTCTCCATAGTTTTGTCTTTTCTAGAATGTCAGAGAGTTGGAATCATATGTAGCCTTTTCAGATTGGCTTCCTTAACTTAGTAATATGCATTTAAGGTTCCTCCATGTCTTTTCATGACCACAGTTTATTTACCCATATGTCTACTGAAGAACACTTTGTTGCTTCCAAGTTTTAGCAATTATGACTAAAGCTGTTTAGACATCTATGTGCAGGTTTTCATGTGGATGTAAATTTTCAACTCCTTTGAGTAAATACCAAGAAGAAGGATTTATGGATTGTATGGCAAGAGTATGCTTGGTTTTATAAGAAACTGTAGAGAGACAGGTCCTAAAGGTGCAGTGACGAGAGAATTAGAAAGCAGGGGGCTAAGACTCTCCAGGAGCCGAAGCCATCGGTCCCCTGGCTCAATCCTCTTTTATTTTTGCAAAGTGTCTGATGACAGCAAGCACATACAACATAGTATATGGCATTTTGACAAGTCATGCACCTGCAGTGTATTCCATACTGGGTCATGAGTACATCTGGCACCAGAAAAAAACATTCTTATCCCCAGGCCTAGCACCCATATGATGTCCTTCTGGAGAGAACGAGCAGTCTTGGCAGCCTTCCATCCTGGAATGAAACTGCTTTCAGTTTCTTGCTGCTCTGTCCCTTTCCTTCAGGACATTCTTATGGTGCCTCCAGCTTCTTGTTCTCCAACAAGAAACTACCAAACTTTTCCCAAAGTGCTGGTATTTTGTATTCCCATCAGCAATGTATGAGAGTTTCTGTTGCTCCACATCCTTGCCAACATTTGGTGTAAAGAGAGTGTAGTGATATCTCATTGTTATTTTAATTTGCATTTCCCTGATGACATATGTTGTGGAACATCTTTTCATATACTTATTTGCCATCTGTATGTCTTCTTTGGTGAGATGTCCATGAAGGTCTTTGGCCCATTTTTTTAAAATTTAGTTTTTTATAATTACATCCAACTCAGTTAGCATATAGTGCAATAATGATTTAAGGAGTAGAATCCAGTGATTCATCACCTACATATAACACCCAGTGCTCATCCCAGCAAGGGTCCTCCTTCATGCCTCTTCCCCATTTAGCCCATCCCCCCACCCAAAACATCTCCAGCAACCCTCAGTTTAGTTCTCTGTATTTAAGAGTCTCTTATGTTTTGTCTCCCTCCCTGTTTTTATATTATTTTTGCTTCCCTTCCCTTATGTACATCAGTTTTGTATTTTAAATTCCACCTATGAGTGAAGTCATTTGATATTTGTCTTTCTCTGATGAATTTCACTTAACATAATACACTCTAGTTCCATCCACGTTATTGAAAATGCCAAGATTTCATTCTTGATCACCAAGTAATATTCCATTCTTTATCCATTCATCAGTTGATGGACATTTGGGCTCTTTCCATACCTTGGCTATTGTCAATAACACTGCTATAAACATTGGGGTCCATGTGCCCTTTCAAAACAGCACACCAGTATCCTCTGGATAAATACCTAGTAGTGCAATTGCTGGGTCATGGTATAGTTCTATTTTTAAGTTTTTGAGGAACCTCCACATTTTTTTCCAGAGTGGCTGCAGCAGTTTGCATTCTCACCAGCAGTGCAAAAGGGTTCCTCTTTCTCTGCATCCTCGCCAACATCTATTGTTGCCTGAGTTGTTATTTTAGCCATTCTGACAGGTGTGAAGTAGTATCTCATTATGGTTTTGATTTGTTTTTCCCTAATGATGAGAGATGTTGAGCATTTTTCTACATGTCTGTTAGCTATCTGGATGTCTTCTTTGGAAAAGTGTCTATTCATGTCTTCTGCCCATTTCTTCACTGGATTATTTGATTTTTGGGTGTTGAGTTTGTTAAGTTCTTTATAGATTTTGGATACTGACTCTTTATCTGATATATCATTTGCAAATATCTTCTCCCATTCTGTTGGTTGCCTTTTAGTTTTGCTGATTATTTCCTTCACCATGCAGAATATTTTATCTTGATGAGGTCCCAATAGTTCATTTTTGCTTTTGTTTCCCTTGCCTCCAGAGACATGTTGAGTAAGAAATTGCTTCAGCCAAGATCAAAGAGGTTTTTGCCTGCTTTTTCCTCAAGGATTCTGATGGCTTCCTGTCTTACATTGAGGTCTTTCATCCATTTTGAGTTTATTTTTGTGTATGGTTCATTCTTCTGCATGTCGCTGTCCAGTTCTCCCAGCACCACTTGCTGAAGAGACTGTCTTTATTCCATTGGATATTCTTTCCTGCTTTGTCAAAGATTAGTTGGCTATACATTTGTGAGTCCATCTCTGGGCTTTCTTTTCTGTTCCATTGATCTGTGTGTCTGTTTTTGTGCCAGTCCCATACTGTCTTGATGACTACAGCTTTGTAATAGATCTTGAAGTCTGGTATTGTGATGCCTCCAGGCTTGGTTTCCTTTTTCAGGATTGCTTTGCCTATTTGGGGTCTTTTCTGGTTCCATAGAAATTTTAGGATTGTTTGTTCTAGCTCTGTGAATAATGTTGGTGTTATTTTGATAGGGATTGCTTTGAATATGTAGATTGCTTTGAGTAGTATCGAAATTTTCATAATATTTGCTCTTCCAATCCATGGACATGGAACATTTTCCCACTTTTGTGTCTTATTCAATTTCTTTCTATAATTTTCAGTGTATAGATTTTTCATATCTTTGGTTAGGTTTATTCCTAGGTATTTTGGTGCAATTGTAAATGTGATTGATTCTTTGATTTCTCTTTCTGCCACTTCATCATTGGTGAATAGAAATGCAACTGATTTCTGTGCATTGATTTTTATATCCTGCAACTTTGTGGAATCCATGTATCATGGATTCATGTATCTAGCAGTTTTTTGGTGGAATTTCATGGGTTTTCCACATAAAGTATCATGTCATCTGCAAAGACTGAAAGTTTGACTTCCTCCTTGCTGATTTGGATGCCTATTATTTCTTTGTGTTTTCTGATTGCTGAGGCTAAGACTTCCAATACTACATTAAGTAGCAGTGGTGAGAGTGGACATCCTTGTTGTGATCCTGACCTTAGGGGGAAAGCTCTCAGTTTTTCCCCATTGAGGATATTACCGGTGGGTCCTTTGTATGTGGCTTTTATGATCTTGGGGTATGGTCTTTCTATCCCTACTTTCTTGAGGGTTTTTATCAAGGAAGGATGCTGTAATTTGTCAAATGCTTTCTCTGAATCTATTGAGAGGATCATGTGATTCTTATTCTTTTATTAATGTGATGTATCACATTTGCGGATATTGAACCAGCTCTGCATCCCAGGTATAAATCCCACTTGATCATGGTGAATAATTCATTTAATGTATTGTTGGATCCAGTTGTCTAGTTGAGAATTTTTGCATCCATATTCATCAGGGAAATTGGTCTGTAGTTCTCCTTTTTATGGGGGTCTCTGTCTGGCTTTGGAACAAGGTAATGCTGGCCTTGTAGAATGAGTTTGGAAGTTTTCCTTCTATTTATATTTTATGGAACTACTTCAAAAGATTAGGTGTTAACTCTTCTTTAAATGTCTGGTAGAATTCCCCTGGAAAGCCATCCGGCCCTGTACTCTTGTTTTTGGGGAGATTTTTTTTGTTACTAATTCAATTTCTTTACTGGTTATGGGTCTGTTCAAGTTTCCTATTTTTTTCTGTTTCAGTTTTAGTAGTTTATATGTTTCTGGGAATCTGTTCATTTCCTCCAGGTTGCCCAATTTATTGGTATATAACTGCTCATAATATTCTCTTATTACTGTTTTTATTTCTGCTGTGTTGGTTGTGATCTCTCCTCTTTCGTTCTTGATTTTATTTATTTGGGTCGTTTCCTTTTTCTTTTTGATCAGTCTGGCTAGGGGGTTATCAATTTTGTTAATTCTTTCAAAGAACCAGCTCCTGGTTTCATTGATCTGTTCTATTGTGTTTTGGTTTTTGGGTTTTTTTTTTTTTGATATCATTGATTTCTGCTCTAATCTTTATTATTTCCCATCATCTGCTGGTTTGGGGCTTTATTTGCTGTTTTTTACCTCCCAGCTCTTTAAGGTGTCAGGTTAGGTTGTGTATCTGAGACCTTTCTTCCTTCTTTAGGAAGGCCTGATTGCTGTATACTTTCCTCTTATGACTGCCTTTGTTGCATACCAGAGTTTTGGGGCTGTGTGTTATCATTTTTATTGACTTCCATGTATTTTTTAATTTCCTCTTCAATTTCTTGGTTAACCCATTCATTCTTAGTAAGATGTTCTTTAATCTCCAAGTATTCATGGTCTTTCCAAATTTTTCTTGTGGTTGATTTTGAGTTTCATAGCCTTATGGTCTGAAAATATGTGTGGTATGATCTCAATCTTTTTGTACTTGTTGAGGGCTGATTTGTGTCCCAGTATGTGATCTATTCTGGACAATGTTCTATGTGCACTCGAGAAGAATGTGTATTCTGCTGCTTTCAGATGAAATGTTCTGAATATAGCTGTTAAGTCCATCCAGTCCAGTGTGTCATTTCAAAGCCATTGTTTCCCTATTGATTTTCTGCTTAGATGATCTATCCATTGCTATAAGTGGGTTGTTGAAGTCCTCTACTATCATGGCATTATTATCAATGAGTTTCTTTCTGTTTGTGATTAATCGATTTATATATTTGAGTGTTTCACACTGGGGGCATAAATGTTTACCACTGTTAGATCTTCTTGGTGTATAGACCCATTATTATGATGTAATGCCCTTCTTCATCTCTTATTACAGTCTTTACTTTAAAATCTAGTTTGTCTGATATGAGTATGGCTACTCCAGCTTTCTTTTGGTGACCATTAGCATGATAGATGGTTCTCCCTCCCCTTATTTTCAATCTGAAGGTGACTTTAGGTCCTAAATGGGTCTCTTGTAAACAGCAGATAAATGTTTGTTTTCTTATCCATTCTGTTACCCTATGTGTTTTGATTGGAGGGTTTAGTCCATTGACATTTAGAGAGAGCACTGAAAGATATGAATTTCGTGTCATTGTGTTGCCTGTAGTGTTGAAGTTTCTGGTGGTGTTCTCTGGTCCTTTCTAGTCTTGTTTGCTTCTGGTCTATTTTATTTTGTTTCATCTTTTCTCCCCTCAGAGAGTCCCCCTTAAAATTTCTTGCCAGGCTGGTTTAGTGGTCATGAACTCCTTTAGTTTTTGTTTTTCTGGGAAACTCTTTAACTCTCCTTCTATTTTGAATGACAGCCTTACTGGATAAAGAATTCTTGGCTGCATATTTTTTCTGATTCAGCACATTGAATATATCCTGCCACTCCTTTCTGGCCTGCCTAGTTTCTGTGGATAGGTCTGCTGCAAACCTGATCTCTCTTCCCTTATAGGTTAAGGACTATTTTCCCTTGCTGCTTTCATAATTCTTTCCTTATCTGTGTATTTGATGAATTTGACTACGATATGCCTTGTTGAGTGTCAGTTTTTGTTGAATCTAATGGGAGGTCTCTGTGCTTCTTGGATTTTGATGTCTGTTTTTCCCCAGATTAGGAAATTTTTCTGCTATTACTTGCTCATAAAATCTTCTACCCCTTTTCCTTTCTCTTTATCTTCCAGGACTCCTATAATTCGGATGTTATTCCTTTCTAATAAGTCACTGAGTTCTTCTCTAATTCTTGTATCATGCTCTTTCGCCTTAGTTTCCCTCTTTTTTCTGCTTCATTATTCTCCATAATTTTGTCTTCTATTTCACTGATTCACTGCTCTGCTTCGTCCATCCTTGCCCCTGTTGCATCCATTCAAGATTGCATCTTGGTTATAGCGTTTTTAATTTCATCCTGACCCGATTTTACTTCTTTTATCTCCATAGAAAGGTACTCTATGCTTTTTCAACCCCATCTAGCATTCTTATTATCGTGATTCTAAATTTTATTTCAGACATCTTGCTTATATCTGCGTTGATTAAGCCCCTGGCTGTCAATTCTTCCTGTTCTTTCTTTTGGGGTGAATTCCTTCATTTTGTCATTTTGGAGGAAGAAAAATAACTAATAAATAAAATAATAAAATTAAAATAAAATGAAATGAAATGAAATAAAATGAAATGAAATAAAATAAAAAACATAAAATAAAAAACATAAAATAAAATAAAATAAAATAAAATACAAAAAATAAAATAGGGGCACCTGGATGGCTCAGTCAGTAAATCATCTGACTTCGGCTCAAGTCATGATCTCACAGTTTGTGGGTTCAAGCCTCGCATCATTATCTGTGCAGAGAAAAAGGAGTGGCAGAATATATTCAATGAGCTGAATTGGAAAAATATGCAGCCAAGAATTCTTTATCCAGCAAGGCTGTCATTCAAAACAGAAGGAGAGATAAAGAGTTTCCCAGATAAACAAAACCTAAAGGAGTTTGTGACCACCAAAGCAGCCCTGCTTCAGGTTCTGTGTCTTCCTCTCTCTCTGCCCCTCCTGTTTGCACTCTGTCTCTCTCTCTCTCTCTCAAAAATAAACAAACATTAAAAAAAGTAAAGCCTAAAACAACATAAAAAATCAAATAAAGAAAACTAGATCCTAGGTGTGTTTTGGTCTGGTTGTTGAAAGAAGCTTAATAGGATAGAGAAAAAAGGGAAAGAAAAAAAAGGAAAAAAGTGAGAAAAAGTTTAAAAATTTAAAAAAGACTTTAAAAAATGTATACAATAGAATAAAATGAAATGAAGAAAGTGAAAAAGAATTTTAAAATTTTACACAAAATAAAAAATATAGTAAAAAGAATTTTTTAAAAATTTTTAAAGGAAAATAAAAATAAATTTTTCTCTTTCTGTATCCAAGAAAAGGAAAAGAAAGGAGAAAAAGAGAAAAACAAAACAATGTAAACAAAAGCAAACAAAACAAAACAAAGCAAAATGACAAATAGATAAACCAGCAAACAGACTGAAAACAGACTGAAAACTGAGTTACATCCTGTTTTCCCTATAACTGAAACTATGAAGCACTCTGTACTCTGTACAGGAGAGACTTGTGGTCGTCCTCTACAGCATGCACTTGGAAGGTGCATTTGGGTGGGGCTTTGTGTAACAGCTCTGTTCTCCACTGGGTGGCATTGCTTAGCTTACTGGAGTGGATCAGTGTGGTGAGCGTGCATGTTTATGCACCTGAGTGGGATAGCTGAAAATGGCATCACCCAGCTTCCTATTTCTGTCACAGGAACTCTGTGCTCTCACCGGCCTGCAATCATGCACCTCTCCTTTGTCTCAGGCTTCCATCTACTCCCTACTTCTTCACTGTCCATGTCCACCTGTCAGGCAGCACCTCCATCCTGAATTTTATCTCAGATGGGGCTGTGTTTCCAAACCCCTCACTTTTGAGAACCCTGTGGCTTGGATCCAGTCCAACCCTCTGAGGCAGGGTCTTGTTGAGCAATGGCCAGGTGCTGGCTTGCCCCAGAGAATGTTCATGCAATTGTGTAGTGGCAGAGGTTCAGAGATTATGGCAATTCACAACACACAGATGGCACCAGGTTTCACCTCACTCTGGCATCTTTGTTCCAATACCAACAAACATGGCTGTTCTCTGGGGTCCTGAGACATGGGCTGTTCCCCATGTCCGCTGGGACCTTTGTTTGTGGGGAAGCTGTATGGCCTCTACCAAATGCCCTCCAATCAGGGAAACAACTTCTCCCCGTGTGATCTACAGACCCGTCGGTCCTCACTGCCTGCTCCTGGGGATTCTCCCTTCCTCCCCACCAGAGCACTGCCAGGTAGTGAGCTCTGGAATTTCTAACTCTGCACTCCCATGTTTATAGAATCTTAATTGTATTGAAACCCTCTCCTTTCTCCCTGTCAATGTTTTTGGGGAGCAGATTTCTTGTTCAGTCCCTTGTAAGGGTTTCCCCTTTTTCTCTTTCCCTCCAGCTACTTTCAGGGGGAGTGCTTTCCCTGTATTCTCCCATTGTGCTGCATTCTTCCCCCTTTCTCTGTCCTCTCTCTGCAAAAACAGCTCCCTACCCTCCACAGCTTCTCTCTCCCCCAGCTCACTTCTTCACACTGTGTACCTGCTGAGTTCTGCAGCTCAGGTTATGTAGATTATTGTGTTAATCCTCAGATCAATTTCCTAGGTGTGCACAATGGTTTGATACCAATCTAGCTGCATTTCAGGAAGGAGGGAAACTGAGAACTTCCATGCTTCTCTGCCATCTTGGCCCCACCCCTCTCAGGACCACACCCATTTTTAAATGAGATTGTTTTCTTATTGAGTTTTAAGATTTCTTTTTATATTTTGAATTTTTAAAAATTTTTTAACATTTATTCATTTTTGAGAGAGAGAGACAGAGAGACAGAGAATGAGCAGGAGAGGGGCAGAGAGAGACACACACACAGAATCTGAAGCAGACTCCTGTGCTGATAGCTCAGAGCCTGACATGGGGCTCAAACTGGGAATGGCAAGATCATGACCTGAGCCTAAATCAGACACTTAACTGAATGAGCCACCCAGTCGCCCCTCTTTTTCTATTTTGTATGTAACAGTCCTTTATCAGATATATCTTTGCAAATATTTTCTCACAGTCTGTGACTTCTCTCTTGATATTGTCTGTCACAGAGCAGAAACTTTTCATTTAAATGAAGTTCATCTTATCATTTATTTATTTCATAAATTGTGCCTGTGGTCTCATATCTAAAAATGATTGCCAAGCCCAGGTGTGCTTAGGTTTTATCTGATGTTATCTTCTAGGAGTTTTATAATTTTGCATTTTAAATTTAAGTCCCTGGTCCATCTTGAGTTAATTTTGTGAACGGTGTAAAATCTGTGTTTAGATTAAATTTTTTTGCATATGTATGTCCAATTGTTCCAGCACCATCTGTTGAAGAGACTGTCTTTGCTCTATTGCATTATGCTTGGTCCTTTGTCAAAAATCAGTTGACTATATTTATGAGGGTCTATTTCTGTGCCCTCTATTCTGTTATGCTGATCTATTTGTCTATTGCCAATACCATATTATATTGATTACTGTGGCTTTATAGTAAGTCTTGGAGTCATAACATCAGTCCCCCAACTCTGTTCTTCTTCAATATTATGTTGGCTATTCTGGGTCTTTTGCCTCTCCATATGAACTTTAGAATCAGCTTGTCAATATCCATAAAGTAATTTGCTGGGATTTTGCTTGAAATTGCACTGAGTCTATGGATCAAGTTAGGATTGGTTTAGTTTTGGAGAGGATTTATAAATACTGGGGGACAGGAGGCAGAAGAATTATTGTGGAGATATAGAGATAATAAATAAGTTAGTAATAATCAGCTACAGACAAATAAATGGAGGGATTTTAACATAGGCTGTATATTAGATGATATTATATATTTCCATTAAATTTCTTGGGTGTGATGGTGGTATTACAATCATGTAGGAAAATGTTCTTGTTCATAGGAGATAAATACTGAAGAATTTAGGGATAAAGTATCATTGTGCCTGCAAGTTACTTTCAAATGGGTTAGCAAAGTGTGTGTGTGTGCACAGATGCCCATGTGTCTGAAGGTTTAGAAAGACAGAAATAACAAATGTGGCTAATGTTACCACTGGGGACTCTAGATGAAGTGTGTGTGTGTGTGTGTGTGTGTGTGCGCGCGCGCGCGTATGTGCACGTGTGTGTATTCTTTAAACTTTTCTGTTTTTCAGACTTGAAATATTTGAAAATTAAAAGTTGGGAAAATATCTGTATGAGATTCTGATATTCTACCAATTGTATTTGGAATGCAATACAAGATATTTCATACACATCATTTTGTTTTAAAATGTTGTATTGAGTTTGGGAAAGAATATAAATATAAACATTTCCTACACAAACATTAGTCACAAAACACCATATCAAGGGAAAAATATATTCTTCTGAAGTTTGGTTATTAAAAAGCAAGATACATTCTACTGGGAAGACAGGAACCAGTGAGGTGCTTTGCAGGGTGTCACTGTATATATTTATTTCTTTTCTTATTTATTATCATCCTTTGTGACTAACCTTTAAGATCCATGAACCAGGGACCAAGACTCTTGTTTCTCACTGTACATCCAGCACTTAGTACAGTGCTTGGCTTATAGTAGGTCCCTGTATTAGCTGGGTAACACTCACTGCGTTAACAAAGTAGCCCCAAAATAGTAGTAGTTTAATATAATAGAAATTTCTTTTGTCATCACCTACCTAAACAATGCAGGTATTCCTGGCAGGCAGCTAACAGTGATTTCAGGGAATGAAACGCTTCATGTTTTGGCTTCAACATTCCCAAGGGATTTGTTATCCTCAGCATTCAGTCAGCAGAAGGGGAAAGAGTGTGAAGAAGGCATACCTGCTTCTTAAAATCCTGTCATAGAAATGACACATCTCATTTTCACATACATTCAGTTAGTGAAAACTAAACATATGGCCATACTGAGAAGCAATATGTGTATGTGTATGGGTAGAGGGTAGGGGTGTCTGGAAAACCCTTGTCCCTGAGCTGGCAGCCACTTCCCAAGGACAAGTCTATAATATGGAAAGACAGTGAATTTTGGTAGACTGTTAGCCATCTCTATCATAGTGTTCAAATGTTTGTTGAATGGATGAATAATGTTTCTGAGACTGCCTTATTCTTTGCAAATATAATATCTTGTAAATCTTAAGATGGGGAGAAGTTCAGATGCAGTTCATAACAACCACTGGTGGTTCTGTTCACTTTATAAATTCTTCTTTGGCAAGATGTAGTAACAAGGCCTACAGTACCCCCTTGTCTGAAACAACTTAAAAACCAGATCAACAAAATATATGAAACAACAGTTTTCAGACATTGAACATCAAACAGTGCAGGACAGTGATCTTGAGAGAGGTGAGCCCTATGATTCTCCTAGATTCCTGCCTGGAAAGATTTTCCAGGTTGTGGCACAGGGACAGAGAACTCAGGCAACACCTAGTCATCTCCTTAAATTGAGGAGACACAGTCCTAGGAGGCTAAGTGGCTAGAGTTTGCAGAGCATAGTATCAGAGGTGAGAGTAATGAACAGAGAGACAGCTCTAAGGATCTTCACGGGGTCCCCCTTAAATATCCAGCTAACTATTAATCAGTGTGCATGAGGGAAGAAACCATCCAAGTGTGGGGGAAAACTACCCAAAAGAAGCAGAGGAAACAATTCTCAAAGTTCACCCAGGGCCAAGAATGATTCAAGTTTGCACCAGACAGTGGAAAATCTTATAATTCATGGATCACTGAGTAGTGGAGGAAAATCAACCCTACACTCAAAGCTACTCTAGATTCATATAACTTAAGAGCAAGACTGAAAAAGATTCAACTGTTTATAAATAATTTGCATCTCAGGACAAAGCTCAAATTTACTTATAAGAATACAAAAATATCTAGCACCCAACAAGGTAAAGTTCACAATGCCTGACATTTAATTTAAAAATTACAAAAATGCAAAGAACCAGGAAAATACAACCCATAATGAGGACAGCCATCAATTAATAGAATCAATGAATCCCAACTACAAGAAATATGATAAAACTACACAAAATAACATGATAAATTTCTTAGAACCAGTGAGATGCCTGTGGATATGACTAACCTGTCAATTTGTCCCATAACTTTCCCTTAGGACAGGACTTGACTGAGCTAACGACATAATATTTCTAGAACATTGCCAGAATATGAAATTTAGTGTCTCCTCCATTCTAGACCTTAAATGAATCAGATCGGCCCTAAAATGTGAGATCCAGCCTCAGATAATACCAGCTGTCACCAGCTTTCATCTAGACAGCTTCCATTTTACTGCTCAGAATTCTTCCATTTATTTTCTTTGCCTGCCTGGATTGGTGGTCCCCTTGAATTTTAATCTATGCTCACATCCTTTTAACTTGCACAATTCATTTGGACAGGATTTTTTGGCTTTGGCTTTCAACACTCTTCCAGACCTGATTTGGTAAATGTCCTCTGCCCCTCAGGACCAGATAGGCTAACCACCATTCCTATCAGGAAAATGAAAATTTTCCAGGAAATTTGAAAAAACATATCTTAAAATTTCTCATCACCAGAAAAAAAACTGTGTAAGGTAATGGATGTTAACAAAATTTTTCTGGTAATCATTTTGCAATATATACATATATTAAATCATTATATTATACACTTAAAATAAACATGATGTTGTATATCAATTATATCTCAATTGAAAAAAATTTCTGGGGCACCTGGGTGGCTCAGTTGGTTATGCGCCCAACTCTGTTTTGGCTCAGGTCATGATCTCACGGTTCATAAGTTCAAGCCCCACATCGGGCTCTGTGCTGACAGCATGGAGCCTGCTTTGGATTCTCTGTCTCCCTTTCTCTCTGCCCCTTCCTTGTTCACACATGCCCTCTCTCTCTCTCAAAAATAAATAAACAGGGGCGCCTGGGTGGCGCAGTCGGTTAAGCGGCCGACTTCAGCCAGGTCACGATCTCGCGGTCCGTGAGTTCGAGCCCCGCGTCGGGCTCTGTGCTGACAGCTCGGAGCCTGGAGCCTGTTTCCAATTCTGTGTCTCCCTCTCTCTCTGCCCCTCACCCATTCATGCTCTGTCTCTCTCTGTCCCAAAAATAAATAAAAAACGTTGAAAAAAATTTTTTTTTAAATAAATAAACATTAAAAAATTCTTTTTAATTTTTCCAAATATAATTTAAACTTTCTGACTATGTGGCCAAACTCTAGGTAATGTTGGCATCTATCTGGGTATTATGAAAGTTTTATCAAGTTGAAAGCTGAGAATTTCAATCATATTTGTTATTAAATCTGGAGCCTTAATTGAAATGTGCCTTCACATCAACTATGCTTTATGAGAAATAGTTCATATTCTTACTGCCTCAATCAAAATTAAGCAATAATTACTAGTGCTATTGACACAAATGCTAACTCTATAATAAGATGCTTTATATAAATAAAGTTCAATAAAGTATTTTTGGACATCTTCTGTATTACTGCAAAAACTAATTTTTGTTGGATTGTTTGCTTTAGTAGCTGTCATTAAAAAATTAACCTAGATACATGGATTTCTGATCATATTGCTCTTTGTTAAAAACACTTGGTCATGCTTCTGCTATATAAACAATGCTTAAGTATCTATATAGAGTCATATGTGGCTTATATGTACAAGCCTAAAATAAACCAGAATGGGTAGTGCAGCTTTAGTAGTCCCAAAGAAGGCTAAGATAAAAGAAGTTCTGGAACACAACTTTATTTTTATTTTGGTAGACATTTGGTTCCAGTAAGGCAAGGAGTGAAAAGGAATGTGGGAAATCAGAGAATATAGACTATAGCCTGGGGCTGCAACAAGTTGCTAGATGGTGAGCTTTGGAACTCTTATGGCACTGCAGCTAAACCTATGTGATTTGTGGGTTAGCGAATAGATAAAACTATGTATAAGAAGTTTAAATGGGTGCCTGGATGGCTCATTTGGTTAAATGTCCCGGCTAATTTTTTTTTAATTTTTTTAATGTTTATTTTTGAGAGAGAGACAGAGTGCAAGTGGGGGAGGGGCAGAGAGAGAGGGTGACACAGAATCTGAAGTGGGCTGCAAGCTCTGAGCTGTCAGTACAAAGCCCCATGTGGGGTTCGAACCCATGAAGCACAAGATTATGACTTGAGCTGAAGTCAGATGCTCAACCTACTGAGCCACCCAAGTGCCCCTAAGTGTCCTGACTCTTGATTTCAACTCAGGTCATGATCTCATGATCGTTAAGACCAAGCCCCGTGTGGGGCTCTGTGCTGGGTGTGGAGCCTGCTTAAGATTCTCTCTCTCTCCCTCTCACACTGCCCCTCCCCAGCTCACTCTCTCTCTCTTTCTCTCTCTCTCTCTCTCTCTCTCTTTTTCCATCAAAAAAAAAAAAGTTTCAATGAGAATTTATACTCTTCATTTAAAAAGCAAAATTGATGAATAGACATTTTTTTAAATTTTTTTTTTTAACGTTTATTTATTTTTGAGACAGAGACAGAGCATGAACAGGGGAGGCTCAGAGAGAGAGGGAGACAGAATCTGAAACAGGCTCCAGGCTCTGAGCAGTCAGCACAGAGCCTGACGCGGGGCTCGAACTCATGGACCACGAGATCGTGACCTGAGCCGAAGTCGGACACTTAACCGACTAAGCCACCCAGGCGCCCCAAATAGACATTTTTTAAAGAAAACATACAGGTACATGAAAAGATGCCCAACATTGCTAAATCATCAGGGAAATGCAAATAAAAACCACAATGATATGTCACCTCATATCTGTCAGACTAACTATTATCAAAAAGACTAAAGGTAATAAGTGTTGGTGAGGTGTGGAGAAAAGGGAACCCATTTACACTGTTGGTGGGAATATAAATTGGTGCAGCCACTATGGAAAACAGTATGGAGATTTCCTCAAAAAACTACAAGTAGAACTACCATATAATCCAGCAATTCTCCTTGTATTTATCCAAAGAAAATGAAAACACAACTTGAAAAGATATCTGCACCCCCATGTTCATTGCAGCGTTATTTACAATAGCCAAGATGTGGAAACAAACTAAGTGTCCATTAGCAGGTAAATGGTTAAAGAAGATGTGGTGTGTGTGTGTGTGTGTGTGTGCGCGCGTGTGTACTTAAGTAATTAAATAATTCACTAAATATTTAAGTGAATGAATAGAATACAAAGAAAAGAAACTGAAATGTCTGCCTCTTTTGTTGTTGCAACTCCATGGACCTCCTTGACTTGGATCTTGGAGAAAGGTTGGGCAAGAATGCCCCATTATTTGCACTCAGGAGTTCTTTTCCTTGTAATTTTGACAAAACAAAACAAATGACCAATGTGTTGAAGGAGTAATGTTTATTGCGTGCAATGGCCATAGAATAATTGGTTGCATTCAGCAGAAATTGGTCACAACCTCTGATGGTATTTGTATCACCAACTCAACAAATAAGAAAAGGTTATACAGCATGTGTCAAAAAGCTTAAGCCTAACTCAGTTCTAATATCCTTGCCATGGGTTTGGGGAAGGGCCATCCAATCCCAGAATACATGCCCAGGTCACCGTCACAACTTTTTTGTAAATAAGGTCAGTTTTCTGATAGGCAGTTGGAATCCTGGAAGCCTCTGAGACATTGGAAAATATAGGAGTCTCCCCAATTCTTCATTCCCTAAACATTTATAGATTCATAAATGAAGTGTTTATCTGTGACAAATCATTTCTGTCACCTCACTTATATTTTTAGACATCTAATGAATTTATTCATTCAACAGACACTTCCTAAACACCTATCACATAGGTATAGTCCCTGTCTTCAAGGAGGCCATAGTTTAATAAGGGAGTCGGACAAGGAAATGAATAATTATGATGCATTATAAGTGCTATAATAAAAGTATGTACAGGGTTTAGGCTATAAAAGATTTCATTCATTTTCTTATAAATGTAGAAATTGATAGATTAGACTTATAATTGCTGATTAACCCAAATCAAATATAAGGAAGCACTTACAGATAATGAATTAAGGAATTAATACCTTGAGTTTAATCCCTGTATTGTAAATATATGAATTGTGACATGTTTCCTTGTTAGAACTTATCTAGCATCTGCAGATACAGTTTCAGTTTTAATTATATGTTTCATTAGAAAGTCTGGTCTGCATATAAGATATAATTCTAAGACTGTATATCTGTGTTAAACCCTCATGCTTTAGTATTATGTTACTATGACATGGGATTCACAGGTCCAGATGCTACCACCACCTGTGAACCTGATTCTTTCTCAGTAAAATGATGCCACCTGCACTGACACAGGCATTCTTTATTTTTAGGACAGTTATTGCTATGGTTATTATGAACCACAAAGTTGGCCTTCAGTACTATGTTCCTGAATAGTCAGTATTTCCCATGGAAATTTTGTAGCAAGAGAATAAATGAAATAAAATATATCATACATACAGCACAAGAATAGCTATAATCACACAACATTCACTTAATTGTTGTATTCATTTAAATGTATAATGCAGGGGCACCTAGCTAGCTCAGTTGGAGATGTGTACACTTGATCTCTGAGTTGTGAGTTCAAGCCCCACGGTGGGTATAGAGATTACTTAAATAAATAAAACAAATATAAAAGTTTTTAAAACATGTATAGTGCAAATTTTTTTCCAATCTCTTTGCTCTTTTACAATAAGGTAAAAATGTCTGACTAATTTAATTTTTCCCCTAAATTTTAATTTAAATTCTATTAGTTAACATTTTAAATAACTAAATTTAGAAGGATGTTTGGCTTATTACCAACTCAGCAGGAAAATGTAGGTTTAATGCTCTTATTATTTCCAAATTCAGTTTGGGAACTGAGTAATTAAAATTAGCATAGGTGGAACATATGGTACTAAATGCTTTATTTATAATGAGATTTAATTAATTTACAAATACTCTAATTGGTAAAAATCCAAAAGCAAAATTGTGGAGGCTCATAAAGCCTGGCTAGTTAAGATTTAAGAAAGGAATGTTTGCATTGGAAGTAGTGGACAAGGGTGGGGGTGGTGGGGTGCAGTATGGCTCCCAATCAAATAGGAGGAGGTGGGAGATTGTCCCCGTCCACAGGAACTTTAGGAGGAGCTTCCTTAGAGAAAGCAATTGTAGGATCAGTAGATTGTTCAGTATGTAAAGGGACTAAGGCTGCTCTAATTACTCCCCACATCGTAAAGGGAAGATTACCTTGTTCATGACATCTTAAAATTTTTACCAACTCTCTCCCTTACTTCAAGGTCTAGAGTTCCTCTATCAGGAAACCAAGGATTGTTTTCAGTAACACTTTTTAAAAGGCTCTGAAGTTGAGCCTCAGTAACCGTTGCTCTGCTAGCTTTTAACAGCTGTCAGAGAACTTTGATGTAATGTTTTTGTTCAGCAGAGTTCTGTTCCATCTTAAGAAACCCAAGCCCGAACAATGCCCTGGAAATCAGATAACCTAAGCACGCTTGGATGACTTACTGCGCAGTAGTTTCAGTTTGCCTTCTTCAAGGGTTCCGCCGTCAAATCGTCGCTGCCACGAACCTGGTCGGGGTCACCAAATGCTGGATTTGACCAGTAAACCCTGGGGCGACGAATGACATTACTCCAGACTCCTGAATCCGTGAAAGGAGAAAATGAGGAGACCAATCGTTCTAGTGGCCATGGTCCCAAGCAAAGCTCAGTCTCCGGTTTTTATTGACAATCTTATTAGTACTTCTTAAAGGGTGCAGGGGAAAGGAACGTGTAGTTTCAAAGCAGGAGCAAAGCATAATCACAAATTATCGGGCGATAAGTACAATCAGGGTAGTGACTTACAGGCTGGTGAGCCAAGCCGAACGTGAGGGGGCAGTGTATAGTCAGAGGAAGGGAATTGTTTTACTATTTTAGATTAAGCATTTACAGAGTGGAAAAGAAAACATGCTGATCCACAAGCAAGGTCTGGCTGTTTTCAGCCTTGACATTTCAAAGGAGACCCGGTTTTCCTGGTCTGCTTTGCTGCTTCTCAACCAGCCGTTTCCCAGGCTGCAAACATTCCTTTCTTAATTCTTAGCCAGCCAGGCACTACAAGCCTCCAGACAAAATATTTCTTTTTAACTATAACTTGCTTTGAAGAGCATTGTTTGGAACATTATTAAAACTAATTCTTAGAGTGCCTGGCTGGCTCGGTCGGTAGAGCATGAACTCTTGATCTTAGGGTTGTTGGAACCCTATGTTGGGGATAGAGTTTGCTTTAAAAAAAAAAAAAGTACTCTTTTAGCTTTAAAACACAGAATGAAAATGTATGACTTTTCCAAATGGCACAAAACCTGATTTACTTTTTTTTTTCTGATTTACTTTTTAAGTGTACATAGCGTTCTTATTTTGTAATAGATTCCCAGAAACATAAGACTTTAGCAATGACCAAAATTCTTTTCAGTTTTGTAATTTGAGGCCACATTTCAAAAGTTACTTCATTTTTTTTTTTTGCATGTGAAATTAAACAGAAAAATACACAGACTTAAGACAAGGGTTTTTGTCTTTTTAAAAAATAGCTATAAAGCTATGTTTTAAATTATGTGTATGAAAGATAATTCAATCTAAGACAATATATCGCATTTACCAATTTAATCTTTATCTGAGTTTGCATTTTGAATATAGTTTATTACATGTATAATATTTATAATATTTAATAATATAATACAACATAACAAAATATTAACATGTACTTTTATATATAACATAATATATAAAATTAAGGTAAAACTTCTCTTTGAAGTAGATCCTTTCTGATAGAGTCATTGGCAAGTAAATGCAATTTCCATTAGGTGTTCTAGTCTTTTAGTTTCTGAAGCTGATTTTCCAACCTAAAACAACAAAAAATTGTTTTTATGTTTATCTATGAATTTTGAGAGAGAGAGAGCAGAGAGGGGAGGGGTAGAGAGAGAGGAAGAGAGAGAATCCAACCCCCATGCGGGGCTGGAACCCATGAACCGGGAGATCATGACCTGAGCCAAAACCAAGAGTCAGACACTTAACTACCTGAGCCACCCAAGCATCCCACAAAAATCTTTTTTTTAAATTATTTTTTCTTTTTTCACAAAAATCTTTTTGAAGCCAAAAAACCCAAAACACAAACAAATTTCCAAACCCTCTCCCCACTACCTCACAAATTGTTGTTGGAGGTAAACCAGAACTCACTGAGGATTCCACTCTTATTAGCATAGCATTTGAATTTGAATACCTGGCAACTTTGGGGATTTTGAGGACCCACAAGGATTATATCAAATTTTGAAACTCCTGTTGCCAACTGAATGACAGGTACCATGAATAACATTTAATTTTTGTTGTATACTACCTGGGTTTTATGTTATAAACTATAAATTGAAAAAAATGCTTTAAAATTTTTGATGAGTTTTTTGAATGCTATTAAAACAATTTTCCTTATTGTTTATTTTCTGAGAGATAAAGAGACAGAGCATGATTGGGGGAGGAGCAGAAGAAGACACAGAATCCAAAGCAGGCTCCACACTCCGAGCTGTCAGCACAGAGGCTCAACCCCATGAACCATAAAATCATGACCTCAGCCAAAGTCAGATGCTCAACCTACTGAACCACCCAGGAGCCCCTGAATGCTATTTTTTAATAACAACACTCTTATGAGGAGAAATCACATTAAATTCCAATCTTTGTCTTAGCATTTTATATGTAATATGTAAATATTATCATCTATGTGCATTCAACATACACAAACAGGGGTGCCTGTGTGGTTCAGTTGGGTGTCAGACTCAGGTAGTGATCTCATGGTTCATGAGTTGGATCCCCATGTCAGGCTCCCTGCCATCAGAGCAGAACCTGCTTCAGATTCTCTTTCCCCCCCTTCTATGCCCCTCTCCTACTCACTCTCAAGCACGCTTTCTCTCTCTCTGTCAAAAATAACATAAATATTAAAAAAATACACAAACATGGAAGTTAAAGGTAAGACAAAGATTAAACATATTTCAAAATATTTGCTTATCATGATGACTACATGCTATCATGAGTTAATATAGCAGATCAATGTACTCTGTTTTCCTTTTTTTTATGTTTCAAGTTTTTATTTAAATTCTACTTAGTTAACATATAGTGTAATATTAGCCCACTCCCCACTCACGTCCCCTCCAGCAACCCTCATTTTGTTCTCTAGAGTTAAGAGTCTCTTATGGTTTGCCTCCTTCTCTCTCTCTCTCTCTCTCTCTGTCTCTCTCTTTTTCAGATCAATGTGCTCTTAGGGCAGGGTTCATTGTACTGATAGTTGGTCCAAGTTCATATTTTGGTCTTCTTGATTTTTTTTTTTTTGGTTGACTTTTTTCATGACTAGATCATTGTATTTACCTAGTAATGATGCTGACAGGGTTCATAGCTCTGTTATTTTCTTTTTGTTTGCTTGTTTTTGCATTATTGGTATTAGCTTCAATCAGCAATGTCTTTGTGAAAATCTTTCTAAGCCACTTAGCTACTTCTTGAAGATTAGTTTAGTTAAAACTAATTAATTGATAACAAATTCCACAAGCCAAGCACATACAAAGTACAGTCTGTAACAATTTGCTGAAAAGTTCCTTTATTGTCTGCCTTGAAGGGTAGAACTCCCACTTCCCCTTTAAGACTGCTTATTTACTTTTCAGCATACAGATCTTTTACATCTTTGGTGAGGTTTGTTCCTAGGTATTTTATGGTTCTTGGTGCAATTGTAAATGGGATAGTTTTCTTGATTTCTCTTTCTATTGCTTCATTATTGGTGTATACAAATGCAACCGATTTCTATACACTGATTTTATATCCTGTGACTTTGCTGAATTCATATATCAGTTCTAGGAGCTTTTTGGTGGAGTCTTTCAGGTTTTCCATGTAGACTATCATGTATGTCATCTGCAAAAAGTGTAAGTTCGACTGCTTCTTTGCCAATTTGGATTCCTTTTATTTCATTTTGTTTTGTGATTGCTGAGGCTAGGACTTCCAACACTATGTTAAAAACAATGGTGAGAGGGGCGCCTGGGTGGCTCAGTCGGTTAAGCGTCCGACTTCAGCTCAGGTCACGATCTGGTGGTCCGTGAGTTCGAGCCCCGCGTCGGGCTCTGGGCTGATGGCCCAGAGCCTGGAGCCTGCTTCCGATTCTGTGTCTCCCTCTCTCTCTCTGCTTCTCCCCCGTTCATGCTCTGTCTCTCTCTGTCTCAAAAATAAATAAACGTTACACAAAAAAAATTTTTAAAAAAACAATGGTGAGAGTGGACATCCCTGTCATGTTCCTGATCTCAGGGGAAAAGCTCTCAGTTTTTCCCCAGTGAGGATGATATTAGCTGTGGGCCTTTCATACATGGCTTTTATGACGTTGCAGTATGTTCCTTCTATCCTGACTTATGAAAGGAATTGACGAAGACACAAAGAAATGGAAAAAAACATTCCATGCTCATGGATTGGAAGAACAAATATTGTTAAAATGTCAATACTACCCAATGCAATCTAAATATTCAATGCAATCCTAATCAAAATTGCACTGGCATTCTTCTCAGAGCTGGAACAAACAATCCTAAAATTTGTATGGAGCCACTAAAGACCCTGAATAGCCAAAGTAATGTTGAAAAAGAAAAACAAGGCAGAAGGCATCACAATCCTGGACTTTAACCTCTACTATGAAACTATAATCATCAAGGCAGCGTGGTATTGGCACAACAACAGATACACAGACTGATGAAATAGAATAGAGAATCCAGAAATGGACCCACAAATGTATGGCCAACTAATCTTTGACAAAGCAGGAAAGAGTATCCAATGGAAAAAAACCAGTCTCTTTAGCAAGTGGTGCTGGGAGAACTAGACAGCAACGTAAAGAAGAATGAACCTGGACCACCTTCTTATACCATACACAAAAATAAACTCAAAATAGATGAAAGACCTAAATATGAGACAGGAAACCATCAAAACCCTAGAGTATAAAATAGGCAACAACCTCTTTGACCTCAGCTGCAGCAACTTCTTACTCGACACATCTACAAAGGCAGGGAAACTAAAAGCAAAAATGAACTATTGGGACCTCATCAAGATAAAAAGCTTCTGCACAGAAAAGGAAACAATCAACAAAACTAAAAGGTAACCAATGGAATGAGAGAAGAATTTGCAAATGACATATCAGATAAAGCGTTAGTATCCAAAATCTATACAGAGAATATCAAAGTCAACACCCAAAAAACAAATAATCCAGTGAAGAAATGGGCAGAAGACATGGATAGACACTTTTCCAAAGAAGACATCCCGATGGCCAACAGACACATGAAAAGATCAGTCATCATCAGGGAAATACAAATCAAAACCACACTGAGATACCACCTCACACCAGCTAGAGTAGCAACAACAGATGTTGGTGAGGATGTGAAGAAACAGGAACCCTCTTGCACTGTTGGTGGGAATGCAAACTGGTGCAGAAACAGTGTAGAGTTTCCTCAAAAAAATTAAAAATAGAATTACCCTATGACCCAGCAATAGCACTACTAGGAATTTATCCAAAGGATACAGGAATGCTGATTCATAGGGGCACATGTACCTCAGTGTTTATAGCAGCGCTATCAACAATTACCAAATTATGGGAAAAGTCCTAATGTCCAGCAACTGATGAATGGATAAAGTTGTGGTATGTATATATAATGGAATACTACTTGGCGATGAATAAGAATGAAATCTTGCCATTTGCAGCAACATGGATAGAACTGGAGAGTATTAAGCTAAGTGAAATAAGTCAGTCAGAGGAAGACAGATATCATATGTTTTCACTCATATGTGGAATTTGAGAGACTTAACAGACCATAGGGGAAGAGAAGGGGGAAAATAGTTTCAAACAGAGAAGGAAGCAAATCATAAGAGACTGTTAAATACAGAGAACAACCTGAGGGTTGAAAGGGGGGGTGAGGGAGGAGGAGAAAATGGGTGATGGGCATTGAGGAGGGCACTTGTTGGATGAGCGCTGGGTATTGTATGTAAGTGATGAATCATGGGAATCTACTCCTGAAACCAAGGGCACAGTGTCTACACTGCATGTTAGCTTGGAACAATGGAACATTGGATTCCACTTGGAATCCACAAAATGAGAGGAAATCCCACTGTCAATCTGTACAATAAACATTAGTAAAATTGAATTCATTTTTATTAAATATGAAAAAAATATATGTAAGCTTAAATGATGCTGCAATAAACATAAAGCTGCATATACCTTTAAAAAAAACAAAAGAAAAAAATACGTATGTAAGCTTAAATGTTTTCTCTTCTCTCCCCAGTAGATGGTCTTGCACATTCCCTGAGTTATGTATATTCCATTTGGGGGACCATCATGTTAGAAAATGAATCTATAATCTGATAACCAACTTTTTAAAAGAAAAATGGTAAATATCAGAAATAGGGAAGAGAAGGAGAAGAATCAAGGATAGCACTGAAATTATTTTTACTGGAATACTTCTCTTTAGCTCCTAATTAAGCAGGCCTTGCCAATGTCCTCTCTCTATGAAGTTAAATAAATTTACATTAATATCAGACTGCATTTCCTTTAAAACCCAATATAAAGCATCTTCATTTCCACAGTATCATTAAAATCTACATTTGATGGAAGCAGCAAGTGGATGACTGTAAATACACCCCATGGCTGTAAATATATATTGAACACTAAGTTCTGCTTGTTTCTACTGCTTCCATCATGCCAATATCCTGCAAACCCTTCTTTTCCTTTTTCATTTTCTTCTAATTTTTTCTTCTATCATATTAACCACTCACAAGGTTAAGTTCCTATTCTTTCCATGTTTTTGTCTTTACATATATTCTCTATACCACTTTGTCCCCTGAAGTGCTCTCTCATGTTACTTTTTTAAAAATGTGTGAACCTCTTTCATTAGGTGTATCAAAATAGAGTTTCCTTCAAAGTACAGGGATACAGGGGCACCTGGGTGGCTCTGTCAGTTGAGCATCTGACCCTTGATTTCAACTCAGGTCATGATCTCATGGTTCCCAACCATGAGCCCCAACTTGAGTCTCACGTTGAGCCCCCGTGTCAGGCTCCATGCTGACAGTCTGACAGCACAGAGTCTGCCTGGGATTCTCTCTCTCCCTATCTCTCTGCCCCATGTGCACGTGTGTGTTCTCTCTCTAGCTCTCTAAATTAAATAAACTTTAAAAGCAAAACAAAGTACAGGAATACAGAAAAATTACTATATTCACTATTTGTTGTTTTTCATTAAATATTACATGCCATAATTTAGATTTTTAAAAATCCTTACAGTTTACTTCAAGCATAATTAGATAGTTCTGAGAAAAGATCCAAAAGAATAATTCTATGGCATCTTATAGTACTTATCACATACCAACATGATAGCTAATGTAATATAGTGGTTACTATGGAGTCAGACCTGGGTTGAAAATTTAACTCTGGAACTTACTAGCTGTGCCATCACAGGCTTTGTTACTTTACTATGGACTTGCCTTACATACAAAATGGGGCTAAAAATACTTTTACATATAATCATCTACAGTGCTTATTTATGAGGCTAATACTTTAACATTATTTCCAATTGTCCTTTGATCATACATTTTAAGAATGAGTATCACATTTAACTGGTTCTAGTCCAAGCAATGGCAGTAGCTAGGATGACAGTGATTTGTGTGCTTTGCAGCTCCCAAGGAATTAAAGCAATAGTTTTCAAATTAATAGAATGTAAGGAAAACTTCACTCCTTGCTTCCAGAAAAAATTGTGATAGATAAGAAAAACTCAAAAATAGGAGAAAAAAATTAGTTTTTCTCTATCATAAATGTGTCAAGCACTGCACTTTCCATCTTTTCTGCACCTAACCCAGCAAATGAGTTTACTCATAGCTATTCAGGGTATCTACTTTTTTTTTTTTTTTTTTAAAGTAAGTTCTACACCCAACGTGGGGCTTGAACTTATGACCCTGAGATCAAGAGTCACACACTATATTGATTGAGCAAGCCAGGCACCCCAGGTTACCTACTTCTTAAGTGAGCTTTGATAGTTTTGTCTTTTTATGTTTATTTATTTTTGAGAGAGAGCGAGAGCGAGACAGAGGGTACCCATAAGATTTTAATCTCTACACCCAATGTGGGGCTCAAACTCACACCCCCAAGATCAAGAGTCATATGCTCCACCAACTGAGGCAATCAGGTGCCCCTAACAACCTGTGTTTTAATTGGAAAGTTTTAGAGTTTCAATTTTAGACCACTTACATTTAATGTAATTATTCATATGATTAAGTTTAAATCTACCATCTTGCTATTTTTATTTTTCCTCTTGTTCTTTGTTCCTTTTTAAACACTTTCCTTATCTTTTGCAGTCTTTTTTTATTATTTCATTTAACCACATTCCATTTACTACTATCAGCTTATTGGGAATTCTTACCTCATGTATTTACTGATTTCTCAAGTTTAGGTTTATAAAGAAGAAATTAACAAAGGAAAAAAATATCCTGGAGTTTTATATTAACTTTGTTATTCAAGAAAAAATATTACCTCTCTTCAACAAGCTCAGTTTTAAATCTCAACTTTACTTAGAAATTTAATTAAAATTTAAAAATTCAATGTAGGAAAAATGTGGTTTATTGTTAGAAATACAGGGGAAAAATGTCAAACTTTTCACATCATGAGGATAATGAGAACTAAGGCAAGAGTAGATAACATCACAATAAAGAAAAATGAACACAGTACATGGATATGTCAACCAGAACTGGGCTGTAAATTGTTTTATAGTATAATCTATACCACCTGCGGAGGATGGTAAAAACAGCAAGGCCAATTCCCATCTAAAAACATACTGGAGTGCACTCATGTTCATAGTAGCATTATTCACAATAGATAAAATGTAGAAGCAAACCATGTGTCTATCAATGGTTGAATGGATAAGCAAAATTTAGCATACACATACAATAGAATACTATTCAGATTTAATAAGAAAGGAAATTCTGTCCCATGCTACAATATGGATGAAACTTGAGGACATTATGCTAAGTGAAATAAGCCAGTTACAAAGGGACAAATACTTTATGGTTCCATTTAGGAGGTACTTTTGAGTAGTCAAAATTATAGAGACAGAAAGTGGAACAGTGGTTACCAATAGTTGGGAGATGGGGAAATGGGGACTTATTTAATAGGTGTAGACTTTCATTTTAAAAGACGGAAAGTTATGGGGATGGATGGTGGTTATGGTTACACATTTTGAATGTATTTAGTAATACAGACTGCACACTTAAAAGTAGTTAGATGGCAAACATTATAACAACTAAAAAAACCTGAAAAAACAGAAAACAAAACCTGTTAAAACATATCCATTTGGTCAGATATATGCTAGTGTTCTGATTGTGCAGAATGCACAACTGCTGGTACTCAATCTCCCACATATTTCAAACCAAATCTGATATGGCTTGAGACTTTAAATAATCTCTACACCAAATGTGGGGCTTGAACCCATGACCCCAGGATCTAGAGTCCCATGCTCTACCAACTGAGCCACCCACATGCCGCAAGACATTTTTTTTTTTAATGACAAAAAAGACCAGCAAATGTATTCATACTTTATTAAATCTTAATAGTATTTTTAGGGAAAAACACACAGATGAGTAGGGTACATTGAAGAAATCTTATTTTTATAGGAGAGTTAAGAAGCCTTTAAGATACTTTCAGGTATTATCTTCAATGATGCTTCTTCTCTTTTTTCTGGGACTCCAGGTAATATTCAGCCCCTACAGCTACCACAAATGCAGCAAATCCCCATTTGAATCCTTTTAATAATGCACCAACAAAGGAAACATTGTTTGCAAAGCCACCCATGTATCTCCAAGCTTCATTGCTAGAGGAAAAAAAAGGGAAAATTATAATCACACATAACTTATGTACATTCACTGAGTAAAACAGACTTAATTTTCATCTAACAGACTTAAATGCAACCCTATATAAGATAATCTAAGTGGATCACAATAGGAGTCTTTTGTGACATAAGATAATTAGGTCTATATGCCCACGTTTCACATATAAAACAGAAGAAAAAAGACTTGATGATTTCACACTTCACAGCCATTAATAATCAGGATTTTATAGAATTCCCAAATGTAAGACTCACTTCAGCCTATTCATTACCGGTCAGCTGTGTGGCTTTGCCCACAACAGTCATTACAGCATCATATAAAGAGAAGTTAGAAACTTGGGTATTAAACTTTGCTCTGCCACTTAGATTCTTCACAGCCTCTTAGGCTGCACAAGTTACTTAACCTGTCAGGGCTCGCTTCCACTTTTACTCAATGATGATTACTATCTACCTTATAGTGTTATTATAAAGATTAAACAGGGTAAAGTATGATATATTCTGGCACAGAGGGTATGTAACACTCAACATTATTATTACTATTCGAGGCTCACAGCTTTTCCCTGTCATAGCAGACTGAGCTTTAGAAGACTGACTTCCTGCCCTGGCAATCATTCTTCAGAGTATCCTGAACAGAGAAGTAAACAGAAGTCAAAGACCTCTAGTGAAAAAAAGTCTCTCACAGATAGGGATGAATAAGTGGAAAAAATCATGTTATAAAAAACAAAATACACTTAAACTCTAAAAAATCTGACTTACTAGAATACATGACAGCTAATCACATCTAATTCAGATACCAAAACCAGACAAAGATATCAGAAGAAAACTATAGAATAATATCCATCATGAACATAGATGCAAATATTCTCCACAGAATTTTGGAAAACTGAATCCAGTAATATATGAAAGGATACTAACATCATGATGAAAGGTTTATAGTTCAGGAATGCAAGATTTGGTTTGAGATTTTAAAATCAATAAGAGTAATTCATCATATTAACAGAACAAAAAAACAATGTGAGCATCTCAGTAGCTGCAGAAAAAGCATTTACCACTAAAGAGAACTCCACAACTTGATGAAGGGCATCTATGACCACCCTCCAACTAATATATTTAGTGGTGAAAGACTGAATGCTTTCCCCCAATTAGCAACAAGGCAAGGATGTCTGCTTACACCACTTTTATTCAACATTATACTAGCAGTGTTAACCAGAGTAATAATACAAGAAATAAAAAGTTTACAAATTGAAAAGGAGGAAGTAACACTGATTTTAGACAAAAGGCTCATTAAGTAAATTCTAAGAAATCTGTAAAAAAAATCTGTTAGAAGAAAAATGTGAATTTAGCAAAGTAACAAGATACAAAGTCAATCTATAAAACTCAATTGTGTTTTCACATATTAGCAAAGAAAATTGAAAATTTATGTTTAACAATACCATTTACAATAGCACAAAAATATGGAATTCAAGATAAAATTAACAAAATCTACATAAGACTTGTATATAAAATAAAACACTGCTGAGAAAATTAAACAGAATCTAAACTGTCCATAGACTACAAGACTCAATAGTGTTAAGACACCAAGTTTCTTTTTTTTAGTTTTTATTTAAATTCCAGTTAGTTAACAGTGTAGTATTAGTTTCAGGTATACTATATAGTGATTCAACTTGTTAAGACATCAATTATCCCTAATTGAGCTATGAGTTAATGTGATCTCAGTTAAAATTCAAGCAGCCTTAGTAGAAACTGAAAAGCTCGTTTTAAAATTTAAATGTAAATACAAAGAACCTAGAATAGCTAAAACAATTAAAAAAAAGAAAGAAAAGGAACTTAGATACTGATCCTCTAGAATAAATTCTATCTGAATTATTTAATTATTCTTACCGGCCCCATGGATCCCTTAGCCCTCGTGCAGCCAGCTTCTCCTGGACAGTTTCTAATGGTGTCCCTTCTATCTTCCATTGTTTATAATCTGGAAGTTTTAGTTTACCATGACCATGTTCATGTCCATGGGCCATGTCTAAACGATAAGATTAACATAAAAGAGAAATATGCAGATGGTAGATATCAAGCACCCAAGTTTACTATGCAGATTGTAGATATAAAATACCTAAACATTTGTTAATATTTTAAAAGAAGAGTCAAATAAATATTTGAAAATTCTGAGTTAATAGGTTTTACAAACAGCATCTTATTACATAACTAGTTTACGTTCACTTAGGAAATACACATGTACAAATTTTAAAAAGAAAAAGTCAATATTCCCACCATTCAGAGATACCCATTTACTTTTGTTCCTTTCATTTTAAGAACAGCAAACATTTATTGTGCTCTCTGCCAGGAGCACCAAAGTGCTTTAACATGTATTAACTCCATTACTCCTAAAACAACTCTTTGAACTTAAATTCCAGTAACTGTCACCATTTTACAGATGGAGACAATGAAACTCCAATAAGGCAACTTTCTGAAGGTAACAAAAGTCGTAAATGGTCCAACTGGTTTTGAACCTTGCAGTTTGGTTTCACAGGCCTTGCCCCTAACTTCCAAGCAATAATACTGTTCCTTCTTTCTAGTCCTTTTATAATGTGTAAATATGCATAGCGACAATGTTGTACATACTGTTTTGTTACCTGCTTTGTTTAGATGATTCTTTTAAAATGCAGTGTTACTGTGTTTAAGTATTTAAGATCATATGCACTTTTTCTGTAAAGAGCCAGATAGTAAATATCTTGGCCTTTGTGAAACAAAAGGTAAAATCAAGGATATTTTGTAGGTGGGGCGCCTGGGTGGCTCAGTCAGTTAAGCGTCTGAATCTTGGTTTCAGCTCAAGTCATGATCTGTTTGTGAGCTGGAGCCCCACCTTCAGTGCAGAGTCTGCTTAGAATTTCTCTCTCCCTGTCTCTCTGCTCCTCCCTGGCTTGCTCTCTCTCTCTCTCTCAAACAATAAATAAATAAACATTTTTTTAAAAGGGTGTTTTGTAAGTAGTTACATAATGAGAGAAAAATTTTTTTTCAAAATATAAGAATAACTGAGTACAATTTTTTGTAAAACAGGTCTGATGAAAAAAATTAAATTCCCTTTTTTTAGGGATAGTATTTTGCTTAACTGGGGCATAAAGTTAGTGTTCCTTAGTTATCAAATTCATTCCAAACGTTCATCTGTAAAAACCAGTCTTAGCTCACGGGCAGTACACAAACAGGCAATGAGCTGGATTTGCCCAGCAGGCTTTGGTTCGCTGACTACTGAATTAGATCAATGGAGACCTTAGGACTCCAAAGGCTCCTTAAATAAAATATGCCTATAATGGTTATAATAAAGACCAAATTTACTAGTGTTTTTTGTTTGTTTGTTTATTTATTTATAATCTCTACACTCAAGGTGGGGCTTGACACCCCCAGATCAAGAGTCACATGCTCTACTGACTGAGCCAGGCAGGAGCCCCACCCACTAGTGTTACTGTTATAGATAATGTAAAAATAAACTTCAGGTCAGTCCCCAGTTAAATTGCTATGAATTTCAAATTAAGGGGGTATGAATTAATACCCCCTTTTCTTTAAGGTTACCAGTAGCAATTCTATAATCACCACTCTCCAGAAATAAAACCAAACCAAATAATCACTACCATTATTTCTGCATTTATAACTATGAACAGGCCCAATAATAAGGCAGGGCTCTTACACTGCATTTTAGAAGACAGAGGTAATTATTACATAGTGTATACTAAAGACACATTATGTGAAATGCTCATACCATTAAACAATAGTTCTCAGAATATGGGGGGAGGGTGGGAATTATACATAGTAATTCTGACAAATTAACCAACTCTTTATATTTAGACATATTAAGATAATCACAAAACATTATTTTGATGATTTTTACATTTAAAAAAGAATAAAAACCAAGCTACCAAACACAAGCTAGAACAACATTCACAATTTCAAGTGAAAACATCTGATCCATTATTTCCTTATTATTATTATTTGGTGGATTCAATAATATAAAGGGAAAAAAATTACAGTTTCAGATTTCAGGCTAACTTTTGAGATTCAATACATTACTATAAAAGAAATTATTTTAGAAGTATTTAATTAGAATGATGTCTTGGCTTCTTCAAACCATGTTTTAAAAAACTTTTTTTGTTTAATGTTTCATTCAAAAATCTTTAAAGAGATTACAAGACAAACCCTCATTTTGGCAAGTATCAATTCTAGAATATTAACTCTAATTGACCATCAATATACTTGGAAAAGAATACAAAACATCAACATTTTTTGATAAAATAGCTTGACCTGGGAAAATGAAAATGGAAGCATTACCATGCATGAAGGCTATTTCAAAGTTACAATATTACTATGTTCAAAATACTAAGTAATGTGGGAGATAAATCTTTGAAAGAAAACATGAAAGTATACATACACTCATTTCTCCTAATTTCTTTTAATAAATTCAATATGTTTTCTCTTTTACCTCATTAAAATATTTCAGAAAGAGTCCCTTACTAAATCGAATATTTCAATGACTTTTCAAAAAGTTGAACACAATTTCTAGGGAAACTTTTGTTTTCTTTTAAAAATTATTTCCACTTATATTCATACAATGGAGTATTACTCGATAATCAGAAAGAATGAAATCTTGCCATTTGCAGCTATGTGGATGGAACTGGAGGGTATTATGCTAAGTGAAATTAGTCAGAGAAAGAAATGACTTCACTCATATGAGGACTTTAAGAGACAAAATAGATGAACATACGGGAAAGGAAACAAAAATAATATAAAAACAGGGAGGGGGACAAAACAGAAAAGACTCATAAATATGGAGAACAAACTGAGGGTTGCTGGAGGGGTGTGGGAGGGCGGATGGGCTAAATGGGTAAGGGGCACCAAGGAATCTACTCCTGAAATCATTGTTTCACTATATGCTAACTAATTTGGATGTAAATTAAAAAAAATAAAAAATATAATTAAAAAAAAAGAATACAAACACAGGAAAAAAAATTATTTCCACTTCCAATAGTCATAAATCAAACAATGATATCCTGATCACTTGAAGGAAGTTCAGAATTCTACTTAAGTGCAGACTTTAGTGCTATATAGATCTGACATCAAGTCCTGGATGCACCATTAATAGCTATAAACTCCTGGGCCTATCATTTAATCTCTCTGAACTTGTTTCCTCATATAACATGAGCATAAAACCTACCTTGCAAGATTGTGAGATTTGAGGAAAACACATTGTGATGTGCTTTCCACTTTCGTACCCAGGTGGTAAAAATGTGACTTAGCACAACCATTGTGAAAAACTGGCCTGACCTAGAAATGTTGAGCATCTGAATACCTTAAGGTCTAGACCTGCACTATTCAGTATCATAGCCACTAGGACTTAAAGTGTGGCTAGAATTTTTATGTCATTTTAATTTAAATTTAAAATCGGATCTTCAAGTCAGTTATTGGAAATTTTTTTTTATGTTTACTTATTATTTTTGAGAGAGAGAGAGGAGAATGAGCGGGGCAGAGAGAGAGAGAGAGAGACAGAATCTGAAGCAGGCTCCAAGCTCTGAGCTGTCAGCACAGAACCCAACACAGGGCTCGAACCCACAAACCACAAGATCATGATCTGAGCTGAAGTCAGACACATACTTAACTGCCAGAGCTACCCAGGTGCCCTACAAAATTTGTTTTTAAGGTTTATTTATTTTTGAGAGAAAGTGTGCAAGGGGGAAGGGGCAGAGAAGGGGGGGGACAGACAATCTGAAGCAGGTTCTGTGCTGACAGCAGCAGGCCTGATGCAGGGCTCAAATGCATGCACCGTGAGATCATGATCTGAGCCAAAGCCGATCGCTCAACCAACAGAGCAACCCAGATGCCACAGTTACTGAAAAATTTTTAAAGTGTGTTTGGAACAATTCAGGTGAACAAATCTGTTTTTTCAACTGTAAACTTTACAAAATATAAACACTGGATCAAGTGTTTATATTTATGAAAACTTACAAAACAAAAATATTCTGCAAGTGTAAAATACATTGGTTTTGAGATGGTATAAAGAAAATGTAAAATATTTCATTAATAACTTTTAATACTGATTACATCCTGAAATAATATTTGAATATACTGGGTTAGATAAAATATATAATTAATTGTTTCTTTTTACCTTTTTAATATGGTTACTAGAAAACTGTAAATTATATGAGCTCTTGCCTTAAATTTGGATAGCACTGTTATTTTTTTTTTTTTAATTTTTTTTTTTTTCAACGTTTTTTATTTATTTTTGGGACAGAGAGAGACAGAGCATGAACGGGGGAGGGGCAGAGAGAGAGGGAGACACAGAATCGGAAACAGGCTCCAGGCTCCGAGCCATCAGCCCAGAGCCTGACGCGGGGCTCGAACTCACAGACCGCGAGATCGTGACCTGGCTGAAGTCGGACGCTTAACCGACTGCGCCACCCAGGCGCCCCTGGATAGCACTGTTATTAAAAAAACTCATGTTTTTTTATATGTAACAATAGAAATATACATATATTTTTAACAATATATGTATTTTATAAAAATCTTTTTAGCCACATTGTTTATGTGGCTAGCCCCAAACTGTAAATGACCCTAACATCCCACATTAATGAATTATGGAATAGACACATTACAGAATACCTAATGAAAAACTACATGCAAAAGTATGAACAAATCTCACAAATAAAGAAGGGAGAGTAAAAAAAAAGATAAATACACTTTGATCCCATTTATATAAATTGAAAAGCCAAACAATTCATTTTTTAGAAATGCATCATAGATGGAAAAATTAAAGTAAAAAAAAAAAAAGAGTAAAAAAAGTGAATGTTTATGACAAGTCAGGACAGTAGTACATCTTGGTGAAGGAGATAGAATCATAGAAGCTCAGACAGGGAGCTTCTAAGGCAGTGTTTTTCAATCTAGTTTTTAATTCTTGCACCCCAAAGGAGGATTTTTGGATATTTTTTTCCCCTTATGATGTTTTCATTCCTCCCCCTCCAATGAAATTTTAATACCACAGATGTACTGTATATCTGCTTACATACCATGGCTCTTTGGAGGGCCACAAACCATTGTAGTCTTTGTTATTTGTTTTGTCTTTAAGATTTTTTTTCACCTCTCCTCCAAGAACAAATTTTCACCTCCTTGAAGGGCAATCACCTCTGCTGAAAATGCAAGTTCTAAGTTATTGGCAATGCTTTATTTTCTAACCTGAAGGGTGGTTACACAGGGTTTGCTTAATTATAATTATTTAAATGTATTTATGTTTTATACACCCTTCTGTTATGTAAACTTCACAATAAAAACTAAAATTAGATAAAATAACAAATTATGCCAAGGACTCAACAACGGATAATTATTTCAGTTTCAGAACCGTTCAGACAAAAAAATCCAGCAAGGTCATTAGTGCTACAAAGAAAGAACATGTGATCATGAAATTTTAAAAAAGCTATCTTCTTGTGTTTGGAGTGAACCTGTAATTTGGTGACCAACCTCCACTAACCTGGGCTGGCATATTTTCACTAACTATGAAATAAGAGGATAATAGGGGCGCCTGGGTGGCTCAGTTGGTTGAGCATCGAGCTTCATTCAGCTCAGGTCATGATCTCACAGCTCCTGAGTTTGAGACCCCCATCGGGCTCTGTGCTGACAGCTCACAGCCTGGAATCTGCTTCGGATTCTGTGTCTCCTACTCTTTCTCTCTCTCTCTGCCCCTACTCCACTCATGCTCTCTCTAAAATAAATAAACATTAAAAAACGAAAGCTTAAAAAACAATTTAAAAAATGAGGATAATGCCACTTACAGTACGTGTAATTTTATGGTTTTCCAACGACTTTCAAGTACATATCCCAACTACCCCTCATTTTTAAACTTGTGAATAAGAACATTAGAAAATAAAAGACAAGTGAACTTTTAGTGTCCCCTCCAGTCCCTGCGCCTACTTATGTGTAATTTAAAAATAGTAACCATTCTATAAAACTGAATGTGATTTTCGTACACTGCTTTCTGCATAAACATTCACACCAGAAAAAAAGCCTTGCCTAAAACCATACATGCTTGTTGTGAGGCAGATATTCCAATTATTCTTATTTTACAATTTCTAGATTTGAGGCTGTTCTGATTTTATTCAGTTCAAAGGTAAACCAGAAAACATGCGGCGGGGGTTTGCGGGTGGGAAAGGAGGAAAAAAGTATAAGCACAGTAACTCTCACCACTTTCTTCTACAAACTACCCCTAATTACCCCAGGACTTCATTGTTCTCTCTTGCTAGTTCTTCGATCTTCTTCCCTCGAGGTACATACTCTCAGGCTCTTTCCCCGTTTAGTCTCTCCCTTTTGTACAATCCCCAGAATACAGTCTCACTCTTATTCCTGATCAAGAAGTCTCCCACCAACTCTAATTTACCTGACAGCAATCTGACCTCTCACGACACTCAATTAACCCTCCAGCCGGAGCCAAGCGGAAACGGAAATTGTCGCCTGAGTGACTTACCGCAGGAAAGCAGAGAGGCCATTTAACGTTCCGCACTGGGTCACGGATTCCTGGACTCAGTGGAGGGTACATGGAGAATGCTGGAAGCCGACATTTTTTTCCGCACACCTGTGCATCAGTGGTCTGACTGAGGTAAGAGTAATTGTAGAGGACAGAATGGCAGGGAAAGAGTGATGTTTTCCTTGCTTGGAGACCGGAATCCTTAGACACTGCACAGAGGGGAGGACCGCAGACATACTCCAGCCAATAAGTGAGGGAGTTGTTGAGCGCGGACTCACCCAATGGGAAGGCTGGTTGTTGCGCTGCAGTTGGCAGGCTGCTGCGGGAGGCGGTGGCGGTAAGAAGCCGGAGGCAGCGGGGTGACAGGTAGGCGGCGGCGCTGTCTTTGGGGGACGCAGAGTGCCAGGTCAGGACGGTTTTTCTTCTCTCGGCTGCAGGAACTGACGAGGGGGGTCTGGGGAGGGGGCAGCTGGAGTGTTGGTGGTTCCGGAACCTCGCGTAGACAAGGTAGCTTGGGAGGGTCGTGAGGAGAAGGCAGCTGAGGCGGGTGGAGGCTGAACCTTGCGGGGCGACAAGGGGGCCTAGGGCGTGGGGGGCTGCGGTGGCGCTGGCAGAGAGAGGAGAGAGGCAGAAGCAAGACGGTGTCATGAGGGCTGGACGACTTCCTTGCATGAAGCTCCAAGAGAGAAAAGGACGCGGCATTGCAGGCACCTGAGGGAAATCCTAGGAATTGCTTCTTATGGCCATTTCCCGGGGTGGGAAGGGTGTGTGGAGAAGAAACATTTACTGGCGGTCAGATCCTTCAAACTGTTTATAGCTATACATTATGTAATCGTTGGCTATCATTTACCCAAATAACTAGGTTGTCGCTCTTGGAAGAGGTCTTGCAACCTATTGATGTGTCAGAATAGTTTTTTTCGTTGGTTTGAGTGGTTTCTACCTTGGCAGTCTCTGTAGGTGAAGAAGCATGAAGGATAATCAGGAAGAGCTTATCCCAAATACGGATTTGGGTTGAGAGATAATGTTAGTTTGAGACGAGCGACTAGGTTCGTGTTTGTATAGTTCATGAATTTATTTGTTTTGAGGGTCAAGGTTGATTACAAATACTTTTTTTTTTTTTAATCTTCAGGAAAGTGGAGAGCCGCAAAAATCTATAGTAGGAGGTAAGTGCGAGTTGGAAAATGACTAGAAAATTAGTTGCTAGATTTCCGCCCCCCCCCCCCCCCGAATTGTGAATGTTAGGGACTATGAAAATAAGGTGGTGGTTTGAAGGAGGTAGGGCGGGGAAGTCATCTTTTAAGTAATTTGCTTTTTAAGTCTGATGAACTAGTTATGAATTGTTTCTTAGGTTTAATAAGTATGCTCTTTGAACCTTTCCTAGTGAAGTAAAATGTATTTACAGACATAATTAACTGTAAGTTAACATTTTTTGAGTTTTTATAATTGTTTGCACAGTGGAATGTAGAATAAAATAGGAATTCCATTCCGTAGGTGTTACCAAAGGTCAAACTACATTTTGCTATAAAATTTGATTTTATAGCCCACTGGAGAGGTGTTTTAAAAGAAGCATTATAAACTGCTAAAATTTAAGCTGATTGAAATGTAGCCTATAGCTGAGAAGATAAAGACTAATGTAGTATGAGCAAGTGTATAATTTTCCTTTTTGTATTAATGATAATTTATATTAGTATATCCCAGAACCTAAATTAAAAGACTTGCTTTTTTTCTCTGAATATCATTTGGTAAAGAGAGGTGGATCATTGGAGTTTGTTCTGAAATGTTTAGAGTACTGAGATATTTATCAGTACTTCAGATAAAAATTTGGATACTTGGTGTTTCACTCATTGTCTTTTTACCTTTTTGCAAGAGTAATTCTATCTCAGTCATAAAGAATACTTCTGCTTCTATTTTGGGTGCATTTCTGTAGTGTGAGTACCTGTGAACAAATCTCTGCTTTTTTGCAGGATGGTGTGCATGTCTGTGTGTTTCTGTGTGTGTGTATGTGTTTCTTCTTCTTATGTAACCAGCCTGCTAGAGCTGTCTTAGAGAACTAATGGCTGATGTTGAATGGCCAGTAGGTGTCATTGTAGAATGCAACAGAGTTGAACATTGGGTAGGAAATTACCAAGTGATTTAAAAAACACTAGTCAGAATTAGAATATAATAATAATTGGCTTATTATTTCCACATCATTAGAGGCCCAGTTTTCTGACACATTTCAGTATTGGAGCTGTTTATAAGGAATTTGAAACACTGGGTGTAAAGAAATAACATTTTTTGCTCTAAAATAGACCTTCAAAGCTTTTTTAACCCAACTGTTAAGCCATCTTGATATGCAATATGGATTTGGGTTTGTTTGAATGTTTTTAATTCACAGTTCTGGCATTTAATAGTGTTTTATTAAGTTCTATAATGATTAAGATTTTCAGCTTGACTGAGCTTTATAATAGAAAAACCAATGCTACATAATAAAACACTAAAATAATAAAATGTGGACAGAAAGTCTCCAAACAAGTTACTAGCTGCACACAAAAAAGTACTTTGTTGTTGTTCTTTTAATGCAAGAACGGAAGAATTTCTGTCTTTCATTCTTTGTGGCTTCTTAGTTTTTCTCATGTTTAAAATAGCTTCTTTTTATATTTTTATCCTGCTAGTAGACTATGTGCTTTCTCAGGATGATGACCGGAGTATTTGTCATTGTCTGAAATGTAACATAATGAATTCTGGAGGGAGCAGGCATAGAAAGCTCTGAAGGTGGCTTACAACTGGCATGAGTACAGCCCTTACCTGCTGAGCCTTCTACTGAGCTCTTTTCTTTTTGTAGCTCTGGTCCTTTGCCTGCTGTTGATACAGTGTTTAAAAATAGAGTTGGACCTAATTCAGAAATTCTCCATGAAGGTGGCGAGTTACATATGTATCAGAATAATCTAGGAGCTAAAAAAAAAAAAAAAAAAAAATCATACGCACATATCCATTATATCACCTCCACTTTGCTTCAGATAGGTGGAATATGAAGGGAGGTAGATATATTTTGAAGAAAAAAAGACCCTCCTAGATGATATGGTTCATCACTGGCTTCCACTTTAGAATTATTCATCTAATTCACGGCTCTCATACTTGTGTAAAATAGCAATAGTAGTTTTCACTTGAAAAGAAAGGGCTGCCAAATCAACCAATATTTTTATAGCTCAATAAAATTTCACCATTTAATGTCATATTTGGGGTAGATCTTCTAGCCAGGAGCTAAAATTTCCAGAAATAAAAATTGTGTTGAATGTTTTGATTTGGATTAGTTTTTACTTGGCAGTTAGCTGCTTTCCATAAACCAAGCTAATTTCTTCCACGATTCAGACCTGTGCTGATTTGCACAGATATTTAGTCATGTCTTGTTCTTTTAATGTCTCTGAAAGCTATCTAGTTTTAGAACCAAACTAGAATTGGATCAAAGTCCATACCTTACATTAGGGTTCAGTCTTGGTATTGTACATTGGACAAATGCAAAATGACATTTATCTACCATTATGGTATTAAACAGTAGTAATAAAGCTTTTTAAATCAGAATGTATTCCTTTTGTAGTTACTTCTGTCTAAATGAAAATGGGAGTGGAGAGTATACTGTGGTTCTTTCTACTTGATAATTGTAAAATCTAAAGTTAATATGAATTTGCAGTCTATCATAGTACCTACTGCTTTATTGTTTGTGGAAAAACACTAGGAGTAAATGTTTCTGTTCAGAGTTCTGTGGTCAGATCTCTTGTCATTCTGAACCTTGTTCTTTTGATTTTGTTTGCTCAGTTAGCATCTAAATGTGATGATTCTTAAATCTGAGTCTTTAATCCAGAGCTTTTTCTTGATTTCTGGTTCCTATCCTATAAACCTAATTGCCTTCTAGATGAGAATGACCTGCAGGTCCCTCAAATAAAGTATGTCTAAAAGTGAATTCATGTTTTATTCTTTTATCATCTATGTGGTAAAGCTGGAACCTTGTATTATCTTTGACACTTTTTATTCATATACCCCTCATGTCAATAATGTTAGGTTCTGTGGACTCTACCTTCTTATTACTTTTTAAATCCCATTTACTTCTCTCAATTTCTATAACCTTTAAAAAAAGTATGAAGAGTTAGGACTTAGAGGTGTACTATCTAGATTAGAATTTGAGATCTACATTTGTAGCCTCAATTTCTTTGTTTAAAAACAGAGTTGTACAACTGTCCAATTGCATTCTTAGGCATTTATTCCAGAGAAATTGAAACTTATATTCATACAAAACCTGTACATAAATGTTCATAGCAACTTTATTACAAATAGCTCCAAACTGGAAACAATTCAAATGTTCTTCAACAAGTGAATGGTTACACAAACTGGCACATTTATACCATGGACCACTAGAGCGAGCAATAAAAAAGAACGAGCTACTGATACATACAACATCCTGGAAGACTCTCAAGTGAAAAAAGCCACTCTCAAAAGGTTACATACTGTATGATTCCATGTATATAATGTTCTTTAAATAACAAAATTGTAGTGATGAAGGGCAGATTAATCATTACCAGGGGTTAGGAACCAGGGAGAGGGGAGCCTCTTGATAGAACAGTTCTGTATCTTGATTGTGGCAGTTGTTACACAAATATACATATGTTATAAAATTGTACAAAACTATACACACACAAATGAGTGCTTATATAACTGGTGATAACCTGAATAACCTCTGTAGACTGTACCAATGTGAATTTCCTGGTCTTGATATTTTATCATAGTTATGCAAGATGTTACCATTGGGGGAAAGTAGACCAAGGGTACCTGGGACCTCCTGGCACATATTTTGGGAACTTCCTGTGAGTCTATTTCAAAATAAAAAAATTTTGAAGGGTAATTACAAAGATTAAATGAGAAAATATAAGTAAGTTTCTTATTACAGTACTTGGTGCATCATAAATACACAATAAATATAATAGTAGTAGCAGCAGCAGTAATGATAGTTCAGGCCTCTCACCTCTTTCACTAGGACTATTCCAACAGTCTTATGGGTCACCCTGGCTTCAGTCTTTTCTCGCTCCAGTCCATTCTACAGTGCAACCAGAGTACTCTTTCTGAAGTGCCTATCACATATTACTTACCACATGCATAGTCCTTTAATGGTTCCCTGTTGTACTTTCATACATTAATTTCATTTTTTTTAATGTTTATTTATTTTTGAGAGATAGAGCATGAGCGGGGGAGGGGCAGAGAGAGAGGGGGAGACAGAATCTGAAGCAGGCTTCAGGCTCTGAGCTGTCAGCATAGTCTGACGTGGGGCTCGAACTTGTGAACCACAAGATCATGACCTGAGCCGAAGTTGGATGCTTAACAGACTGAGCCGTCCAGGCACCATAATTTTATTTTTTTTAAATCATAGTGGAATGAAGCATTGGAGTCAGCATGACCTTCAGAATACTACAATCGGTGAATTAAAGATAAAAACAAAAATCTTGAGTGATTTTTCTCATCTTTAAGGTACTATTTTAAGTATTGTTACTTTAAAGTTTTGTTTTTATATTGGTGCCTAACACACTATGCCAAAACCTAATGACTGAGGGCAAAGAGATTGATAATTTTTCATCATTCTGTAGGTTTACTGAGCAGTACCTCTGTTGGTTTCACTGGACTCTCATGTAGTTGAAACTGCCTGGAGAATTGACTGAGTTGGAAGGTCCAAGGTGTCCTCACTCGCATGTTTGCACTTGGTGCTGGCTGTCCATTAAAGTCCTTCAGTCTTCTCAGTATGGCTTCTCATTCTCTAGTACGCTAGTCTGGCATCCTTACATGGCATTTTCAGGGCAGCATTCTAAAAAAGTGAAGGTGGAAGCTGCAGGGCTGCAAGCCCTCTTTGGGGCTTAGGCTTCACAACTTTCATAATGTTCCTTCCAAAAGCAACTCACCAGGCTAGCCTAAATTCAGGGGAATGGAGAAATAGAAGAAGACCTCTGTCACAGTCAGTTTGAGCTGCTATAACCAAATACCATAAACTAGGTGGCCTAAACAACAAACATTTATTTCTCCCAATTCTGGAAGCTGGGAAGTACAAGGTCAATGTACCAGCAAGTTGTGTTTCTACTGACAGCACACTTCCTGGTTCAGAAATGGCTGTCCTCTTATTGTGTTATCACATGGCAAAAGTGGGAGAGAGCTGTCTGGGCTCTCTTGTATAAGTGTATTTATCCCACTTATGAGGGCTCTACCTTCATGACTTAATCACTTCCCAAAGGCCCTACCTTCTGATACTGTTACATTAGGGGTTAGTATTTCATTATATGAATTTTGGGGAGACATATTCAGTCTATTAACAGTAATCTACAGAGAGATCAGATTATTTTCCATTTTCTTAATGTAAGGATAAAAAACACTCCCCCAAAATGATATATTTGCTAAGAACTGTGAAAAATTTTGCTGAGACTTAACAAGTAAAAATAAAAATACAAGTACAAAAGATGTTAAATGGCAATCCAGGTAAGACAGGTTCAAAATCTTTGTGAAATAGAATAGTTTGCATAATATGTGAGGAAATCAACCTTATTGCTTACAACAACAGCATTACTTGGGAACTTGAAGGAGGTTAATCTGTAGAAAGGTCACTGATATTTTTTTTATATGAACAGCTTTTATTATTGTCTTTTTTTTTTAATTAAAAAAATTTTTTTTTAATGTTTATTTTTGAGACAGAGAGAGACAGAGCATGAACAGGGGAGGGTCAGAGAGAGAGGGAGACACAGAATCTGAAAGAGGCTCCAGGCTCTGAGCTGTCAGCACACAGCCCAATGCGGGGCTCGAACTCACGGACTGTGAGATCATGACCTGAGCCGAAGTCAGATGCTTAACCGACTGAGCCACCCAGGCGCCCCTTATTATTGTCTTTTAAAGTTTGTTTATTTTGAGAGAGTGAGAGAAGGAGAAAACCAACAGAGCGGGGGCAGACAGAGGAGGGAGATAGGATCCAAAGCAGGCTCCGCACTGACAGCAGAGAGCATGATGCGGGGCTTGAATTCACCAACTGTGAGATCATGACCTGAGCCAAAGTCGGATGCTTAACTGACTGAGCCACCCAGGCACCCCTATTCAAACAGCTTTTAAACAGCTGATTTAACATCTTTCATCAAAATGTTTATTTTTTCTAACTTCTTATTTTCATATAATTTGGTCTTGCCAGTCACAGTTTTATAAGCCACAGTACTGTTCTAGAACATAACTTCCAAATGTTGGCAAGAAGTTATAGTACAGTATTATGAAATCTTGTCACTGTGTCACACTACTATAAACACCCCTCCAGCTGAACTATAATAGTGCTGTACCTTTGCAGATTACAGGCTCTTTGTTTAGTCTTCCTTCCTACTCTACCCCCTATTTCAGTGGAAATATTTTATGTTTTATCATCATTAAATTGAAGCATAGCTAAGATGGCTGTTGGCATCTTAGATCACAGATTTGTTGCTTGGAGTCTCTTTTTTACCTTATCAGTAAGCAATTGTGTTTGGCTGCTAGAAACAAGAAATAACCATTGCTTAAACGGGATAGTAGTTCATCTCTTTGTCTTGTGGAAAAAAATCAGAAACTTGAAGAAAGAAAGGCGGAGAACAAAGGGGGCACACTTCTCATCTTCTAAGAAATCTTTCTAGGGGTATCTGAGTGGCTCAGTCAGTTGAGCATCCGACTTTGGCTCAGGTCACATTGGGCTCTGTGCTGACAGCATGGAGCCTGCTTCAGATTCTCTCTCTCCCTCTGTCTCTGCCTCCCCCTCCACTCATGCTTTCTCTCCCCAAAATAAATATTGAAAAAAAAAAAAAAGAAATCTTTCTAGAATTACCCACACACTATTTCTTCTGATCTCATTTACCAGAACTTAGTCATTTGGCTATAAGTGAGGTTCTGAAATGGCTTTTAGCTGAACATGTAGACCAAATCAATGGGGATAGGGGTAGGCATCTATATTGGGTGGGAACTAATAGTCTCTGCCATATTTGCTTCCTGTCTTCTCTGCTGATTCTGCTGCTGACTGCCCATTTGTTGCTGTTAAGTCATCCATCCACTAGACGTGAATTAAGTACTAACTGTGCTCTGGCCTTGTTAGAACTGGAAATACAAACACAGCTGAGGAATGTTCCCTGTCCTAGAGAAGCCAAGAGTTTAATAATAGGACTAATAAACTTGTATACAGGTTTCTGGGAATGGAAAGTATTAAGTACTGTGTGCTATTAGGACTAGTTACCACCGTCATTCTATGTACCATATCAATTTCCAAGAGCCTTAAGATGGAGAGGGAGAGATGACTCCTTTCAAAGAGCAATATTAATGGGAAGAAATCAGTTGTTCTCTGCTTCCTAAGAAGAAGGAATGAAGGCCGTTTCCCTTCCCTAAAGGCTAGAGAAAGAGGTCCTAAAAGAATCACTCTTGATGTTTTGTGTGCTTTTAAGAAGAGAGACTGTTGTTGCAAATAGCTTTTTTCCCCCCAGTGTAGAGCAGAAGCTCTTTAACCAGAAAAACATGGCATGAAGTAATGATGAGTATAAATGATATTTTGATGTCTGCAATAACTGTAATTTGATATGAAACTACCTGTGATATCTGTTGGTGACCAAGACACAGAAAATACTATGGATTTTTTTTGTTTTGTTTTTGTTTTGCCTACATTTATAATCAAATGAAATGATAAAAGTTAGGTAGAGGTTAATAAAAAGAATGATATAATTCTTTTCCTATCAAAGTTTATGAGTTTTGTTTACAGATTCCTGGCAGTCTGTGGACTCTAGATTGAGGATTTGTGAGTGAGGGGGAAAGAAGGGGCTCTGAATGCATACAGGGTTGTATGCTAAGAAGGACTTTAAAGAAGTGACTGGGGCGCCTTAGTGGCTAAGTCGGTTGAGCAGTCGGCTCAGGTCATAATCTCATGGGTTCGTGAGTTCGGGCCCACATTAGGCTCTGTCTGTGCTGACGGCTCAGAGCCTGGAGCCTGCTTCTGATTCTGTGTCTCCCTCTCTCTCTGCCGCTTCCCCCACTCATTCTTACTCTCTCTCAAAAATAAATAAACATTAGGAATTAAAAAAAAAGAATAAAAAGGAAGTGACTGCTGATCTGAGTCTTGAAAGAGTAAGGTGGTTATGCTAGAGGATAGTTGAAAGGCATTCAAGAGAGGAGGAGGGGAGCTAGTAAATACATGGAAGTAAGTGTAAGGTAGCCTGGCATGTCATGGAGTTGCAGGTAAACATTGGTGAGGGGCATCTGTGTTGAGCCAAGGTAATTTCTATTCCTGCTGACAAGGCCATTTTGTTCATGAGCATATTGAGCAAGTACTGATGACAGAGCCCATGTAGCCAAACCTTAGATATGTACCTCTGGTCATCTCTTCAGGCATAGGGAACAACCACCTTGTGATACAACTACTTGTATATCTGCCTCCTGGGAGGATTTCCCTTTTCTGCTGTGTTTCAAGGCCACCTCTGTTAGGGGTAATGCCAATGTCATATGGAACCATGTTTAAACCAGGCCTGACTTCTTTCTTTTTTTATCATAGGGAACCCTGCAGGTTCATAGATTTAGTGAAGTGTATGCCATGGGTGTTTGAGCCATTTGTTTTTAAGGCTTATTTGTGCTTTGGGGGCCTGTGCTAACCTCATCGTATATATAACCTTTTGTAGTCATAGGATCAGTTTCTTTTTTTTTTTTTTCTTTCTTTTTTTTTTAAAGTCAGGATCAGCTTCTTATGTAGTGGTAATAACCAATCTTCAAATAATGGCTTGAAATTAAAAAAAAAAAAAGATTTGTTTATTCTCATGTAAAATTCTGCGAGCCTGGGTGACTATAGGGCAGCTATTATCTATATGATAGATCAGCATTGCATCTTTATATTTATTTCTGCTCTGTAATCATAGTGGCAAG